>NC_139346.1:142775082-142797582 GCF_055883805.1 Amblyomma maculatum | reverse complement strand
AACACAGGTAAGATTACTTTTCAGATATGCAGTCTCTTGGTATCATAGGCTGATGGATGGACTGCTGACCCACGTGTCACCACGGGCTTGAATCAGGTAAACCTCGTCTATCTTCAGCGTGAGCGTTTATAATACCTTTTCAAAATCCTTCGTCTTGTCGAGGGCTGGCCCGCAATAGCATTGTTTACAGCGAATGGGCACTGAGTGACTGCGAGTGCTCCATCAGACGCTCGCTGAAGAGTCTTCCTGTTTGTCCAATGTAGATAGCGGGATCTCATATACACCCTTCGTTGCCCCTCATGCCTCGACCCCTCTCACGTTCTGCAACGTCAATAAAAATATCGGTTTGTGCAGTGTATTTAATGAATGATTGAAGTTGTTTTCTGCAACCTGCATTAAATTTCTTTCAGGTCGATAAGCGGAAAAGGCGGGATAGCGAGCATATTACTTTTTCTTTAAATAATGCGTTCTATCCTTCTTGCCCATCTCTCAACATCTTCGTTATGCTTTCTAATTGCGGTTTCAACAAGCTAAAAATAATAATCTTGATTTAGGAATATTTAATTAGAGACATTCAGCTTTATTTACAGATTATAAATAACTAGTCATTATAAATCAAAAGGAATCAGCCCCGCTGTGGTGGTGCAGAGGCTAGGGCACTCGACTACTGTGCGCAAGATGCAGGATCAAATCCCGGCCGCGGCGGTCGCTTTGCGATGGAGGCGAAAAGCAAGGCGCCCATGTGCTGTGCGATGTCAGTGCACGTTAAAGAACCCAAGGTGGTCGAAATGTGAGTGGTCTCAACTGCAGAGTCTCTCATAGCCTGAGTTGCTTTTAGACGTTGAGCTCCATAAGTCAAAACAAAAGGAGATCGGTGAAATTAATCCCAAATAGGGACACTTTTTCTGCATAGAAAGTCATCTCATATAAAAACGAACAAAATTGAACTAAGACAGTGTCTCGGCATTTTCTTTTTTCTCAAGAATATTTTAACGAAGACTAATGCAAGACAACGCAAGTCAAATATGGCGCTTAAGGCAAAATACATGGAAATATTGCGCGGTTTCAAAATATGAATTCTTATTGTGGGTAATATTAGGGTAGGCTTCATGAATAAATCTATAGCCCCACACAATTCAGTACTTTGATGTGTTAGGCTGAAAACAAGAAATGGTATTCTATTAAAGCGCCTTCCCCTCGCGCGTTTTTACTTGTCACTAAAGCTATGAATGAAAAACAGCAGACGAAAGGGCGCAGTCTGAACGGGGCAGGCCCAAGACGACCGTTGATGCGGATAAAGGCATTAGTTTGCTCAATTGATATTCTGTTAGTCTAGCCTGCCGAGCGGACGCCTCATAAAAATCGAGTGGAGGACGCGGAGCTGACCAATGATCACTCTCCACCTCTTCGTTGAGGCGCTGATTGTTTCCCATTATTGAAGCATCGCCAGAAGTTTCATTTCTGATCACCGCCTTAGCAGCTTTTTGGCACCGGCACCTGCCGCTGAGTACAAGTGGATTGGCTTGTTGGAGAGCCCCAGAGAAAGTGTAATGGGGAAAATTTGACACTACTATATTTTGAGGATCTGTGCTCTGACACACACAACAAAAATGTGTATCAAGGGGATACACGCGGCCCCTATTGGAGAGAAATCAAACAAAGCATGAAAAGAAAGCATCTTTTCTAAACAGGAAGAAAGAGCCAACTTCCAGTCCCTCGTGAAAGATGTAGTGATCATAATGAACCCCGTTGTGGCCTTTTCTTACTGTCTTTACAGATGCAAATATTATAAATAGGTGTAAGAAGCCTCGTTAAAAAATCTCGGTACTTGAAATAGTTCAAAGCAGCTATCCCCATTGCGCCATGCATTTCTTTATAGGGACGTCAAGTATTCCTTGCATTAGAAATTGGCATTTACGGAATCGGCATTCCGCTGATTCTGATGATTATTTTTATGGCCCTGCCCACAGCTCGCTATACTTAGCAGCAAAAGGCCATTAAGCCTTTGGAAATAAAGTTGTCTTTCTGACAGGCCCCGTTTCCAGAGGCCAGCATTAACGGCAACAATAATCTTCCTGAGTGGCCTAAAGCAGTTCAGCGATAAATACATTTGGCTCAGCCCATTTCCAACTCCTACCGACAATCACTAAACCAACTTCTCTAAAACAGAATTATAAGTTCCATCAGTACGTTGCACTTAGTTTTGATTTCATTTGAAGTGAATGCGATCAATTTGTGTATAATCTTTTTCGTACTGAGTGTAATGACAGCTCAACTTTCTGCGTATACCAAGCAACTTTGCGCTTTCCCAGCTCGTTTTTAAAGCTCGTACGTGTTAGCCTAATCGCTCTACGCAAGTTATGCTCAGTTTCTTTTTTATGCAAGTGAGTATTGGAGCTGCTGCACCTCGATCGCTTCGAGTCTCATCATCTTGCCAGAGATGCTAGCGAGAAAGTGCGCTATAACCGCTCTTTCTGATTTGCGTTGGACGAGAAAATGATTGCTTCCGATGGGAAAAATGGCCTCCGTCCTCCTCCTTTTTTTGTAGTTTCGATATTTTACATTTTCCTTCATACGTAAATGCTCTCGGCACCAACGGAATGAAACGGAATGAGCGGAGGGAGCTGAAGCGCAGTTGGCCCAAACTGGCGAATCTCTAAAAATATAGCAACACCAAAAGCAGCGTTGCTAAGCGAAAGGAGAAAAGAAAAAGGAGTGAGCAGGGATAACAAAGTGCAGCAGGCCGGAGTAAGAAATAAGCACAATAATTATCTAAGGAAAAAAACAACTGCTCCCGTACCTGCCTCAAGTGGGCACGATAATGAACGCCGACAATGGAGATGGCGCTTGACTACGAATATGTATTGTTTTTAATACATAACGATTGTTTACGGAACACGGGGAAAATCGAGTAATAAACCCTTTCGAAATGACGAGATACGCGATGATCAAAGGGAAAGTGTTTTGCGAAGTATATTGCAGACGGCGCTGTCGGGCTGGTAGCTCATGTGTCTCGTCTTTTCACAGCGCTGTTCCTTCAATTTGTATGCTGCAGAGCTACAATTTTCCTCTCTATGGGACTAAGGATCAGTGCGCTCTTTCTATGAACCTAGGCGATTTCCACTTGCGAAAAAAAAGATAAAACATTTCCAGCAAAAATTGTCTGATTGTGTGCTTTCGTTGCGCGAAAGCCGCGCGAAGGAAAGGCATTGAGAGAATGATGAGAAATACTGGAAGGAAGTAGGCTTTCTTTATCGTGCGCACTTATTTAAAATCAAAGAAGTAGATAACAAGTCGCCAGAAACTTGCACCGACTTCATCAGATAATCAGCGCGGTGACAAATATAAAGAATCGCAGTACACAATTTACTAAATTCCAAAGTTTGTCCAGAAAAATTTCTTATCTGAATAAAAACATTGTATTTTAAACATTTTAGGTTTTTCCTTTTACAGCATCGTGTCTGCATTGCCGATTGATGGGTTCTGTAATTCGATATCCCCATGGTGAATCTCAGTTTTCCAAATTGCAATAAAGCGCGCTGTTATCAGCGTGTGCAGCAGCCTTACGCGGGGAACTGATTGCTGTCATACTTCTTGACCCGCATGCCCTAAACCTAAAACGGAAGCAGTTCTTCGAGCCTTTTGTAGGTAAAGACTCCTAGCTATGTCGTCGGTTCTGCGCCGAAGGAATTCAAATTTAGGCGAATAAATGACAATTGTACAGCTATGTTTATTCACATCTTCTACACTTATACTTCTCATAATTACCAGATCTGAAAGACTCAAACGTTTTTGTTACATATACATTATGAATATGTCTAAATGTTCTTAACTAGGTTTTAATTTAAATGTGGAGGCATTGTAAAAAAAAAACTAGTCCCAAATGATCGCCTCAAACGGAACATATCAAAAGTGTGGAAAACCGGCAGCAATAAACAAGCCGTTGATGATATTTTGAGGCGCTGCTCCCTATAAAATATTATTTAGTCTTTCATGGCTGAGCTACAATTGATTAAAAAGTAGAACGAAAAGGGACGCCGGGCATAGGTGGAATCCAACCCTGTGATTTACGAACTTGAGGTTGTGTACTCAGCTATAAGGGCATATTACATCCGCTGCTATGGAGGAGTGTGGTGTTGTCGAACACACTCGCTTGTAGTATGTTTATGTGCAGCACAGATCCCTAAGAAAGCAGAAGATTGAACAGAAGTTGCCGTTGTTCAGTTGAAAAAAGCTCCGAAAGCGAACTTCGGGGGTTATGTTTACCGATCCCACTCGCAGCATATCTTCTACTTTCTTGTCAAAAGGGATTTAGGCACAAAAACTTCCATTAAAACGCATAACTATCGACAGCAGGAAAAACAATCAACAATACTTTCCTTGGTGCCTAAAGCTGTTGGTGCCTTTCCCTGATTCCCTGATTTCGTTTTTAGTGTTTTAATCAGAGGCGAATTTTTATGTTTTTTGGTTATTGTCGCGCATATAAATACAGCTGCAGTATGGTTATAAGAAAGCGCCTCCTCGACTGTATTACGAGTTCGCAGCCCATGCTTGCTAAAATTGGACAAGAGTTAAATACTATAAATATGCACTCCAATTGCAGTTGTTCACGTGTACCACACAACATGTGGCCTGCCTTAGTAAATGTGTTTTTCCAAGTGCCATCCCTTCTACTAGTCGCGTTCTGCTCGTCGAAAAACAAAACATTTTCTCCTTCTTTTTGTGGATATCGTATCCTTGGTTGGTTTCAGGGGCAGCGGTTCTCATCCTTCCCACGGTCTGTCGATGTGTTATTGCGGGAAGTGCTTAATAATAATAATAAATAGAGCACTAGGATAGGTAATCAGAACGTAAGGAGTGCCACCATAAGCTTCAGGATTAATTTAACTACTTTTACAGGATAGTCAGTCGCAAACAAGAAACTTGATGCGGTAATAGCGGAATAGATCTGTATAACTCGTGCTATGGTATTTCCAGTTGTAATGTATGGGTGCGAGAGTTGGACTGTGAAGAAGGCTGACCGCCGAAGAATCGACGCGTTTCAATTGTGGTGCTGGCGGAGACTCTTGAGAGTTCCTTGGACTGCCAGGGGATCAAATCAGTCGATATTGTCTACCATAAACCCTGACTGCTCATTGGAGGGTCAAATTCTAAAGTTAAAGCTCAGCTACGTTGGTCATCTGATGAAAAGAGAGGAGTCGCTGGAGAAAGATTTGATGTTGGGAAAGGTTGAGGGTCACCGGAGAAGGGCTAGGCAGCGAACGCGATGGTTAGATGGCATCTTCGAGGCGCTGAAGATGAAGTTATGTGATGTTAGGAAGATAGTGAGAGACCGCAAAGCGTGGCGTGACATGGTCCATAGGGTCCCGAAGAGTCGGACACGACTGAGCAACTGAACTGAACTGAATAGCGGAAAGAAATTCGGTTGCTTGAGGGAGCTACCGTACGGGTACAGCTGATTTGCAATTGTATAGCACAAAACAATGGCTTGAAAATGGTCATATCTTTTTTCTGTGTTCATCCTACCACAGCGGCTATTTTGCGACTATTTTTTTTTTTTCATGTTATGTGCACGTGGTGACATTTGACATACAGGACACCTGGAAAAGTCGCACATTACACAGGTTGAAACTTGGCAATCATTATTTTTGAAGTTTAGCAATGACAAAAAATTGAACTCCAAACTCACGAATACAACGGCATTTTAAATAGCTATACAAAGACTTTTGGAGGTTATGTGAGAAGAAGCACGCGTAATCAATTTGAACTAGATATCTGGTAAGATTCGAAAGATATGGAGCAGGAAAATAAGTGTTTCCACTAGATAGCAACATGTGAAAGGCAAGCATTCAGCTACAATAATGCTACCAGATATGTAGGCAATCTCGCATATATTAAAAGAACCTGTGTTAACTAATTATACTTGGGCTGTAGAATATATTTGGTATGTGGAGTTCAAAATTTTCGCTGGAAGCAAGCAGCATCAACATTCTATGCTATGAATGCTTTGTCATACATAAGAAAAAACAAATAGGCACCTTATAAATGACCGAGATATTTTATTTAAGTAATTTTTGCAATTCTTTCTTGCAAAGCTGTGGTTGCAGCTTCAGAGCAAATCATATTTCCTTGTCTTTCAGCGTCTACTTTGAAAAATAATAAGGCAGATCATAGGTGACAATTAAGAACTTTAACGCGACTATGTTTCTTGGCAGCCTTAATAGGATTGTCTTGGTTTTTCGTTCCTTTAAGCCAATGATATAGTATTAGTATTTATTGGCACACTCAAACATTTGGCCAAGGACTGAGCATATATTATCGCCATTTGCATATACAATAATCCTGAACACCTACGTAACGTTTCCAGTTCTGGTATTTTTCTGCCGGGCATTAAATGTCTGTAGAATAATAAGGTTGTAGCCTGGTTCAAAGATCGCGCAAAACCCTTTGTATTTTGTATTGAAGTAAAGCGTCGGAATTTGATAACAGCAAACCCGCATGCCTGGAGATAAAGCCGCTCACATCCTAGTATTTTTCATTAGCAGGGTATGCTAGAAAATGCTGAGACAACAACTAACCTCAGGTTGAGTGGTGTGTACGACTTGGGCTCCGAGAGCACATAGAGCACATGATACTAGAACCAGCAATCGTCAGCTGATTATCTAACTATATTTTTCAAGACGTTATTAGCATCAACAGTAATGACTTTTTGCGCAACTATATACGCTTTTCTTCTCGCAAGCAAACAATAAAATCAACCAAACTTCTGGCGAAAGGTTTTCATTGCAACATCTTCGAGAAGTTCAGTAGTACAGAGGCATGCACACTTTTTGTTACAGAAATGTGTGGCAGCCTCGTCAGCGTAAAGCGAGGAGCATTTATTATCTCAGCGCTTTTCGTTTTAGCGGCTTTGAATTACTCGTCATCGAAAAAATCTCGTCCGAGCAAGATGGGCTTGTTTCTCTGGCAGCTGGCCGCGCTTTGTATTGCACAATATTTTGTTGTTTGGTTCACGGCCCCGTTTGTTATAATGTATCGTCGAAAATTTGTATTGCTCCGTAATAAATCGCGCTAAAATGTGTGTATATGGCTTGCTACTGGTCTGACGAGACGGTTGCTTACGAATGATTCTAGTTAACATTAGATGAACTTTGGAACCTTCAGAAAGTTCCTTCTTTTGCTTTTCAAAGCAACGGGAAGTACTGCGTGCAGACATTGTGTCCCAGAGAGTATTTCCGTAAGTAGGCAGCATACTCATGAAGCAGAAAAAAAAGCAGTTTAGCTGAAAGAGGTCTTGGCCGAATAAATGTGTAGCGAATATAGAGAAACGGGCTAGTTGTCTAGCAACTTTTATTCATGTCACTTATTCATTACCACCAATGATACAGTATTACAGGTGTTAGCACCTATACCGCTTGAACAAGCACCTCTTCAATGAGCGAAACGTTTGCACACCACCACTCTTAGTCAAAGAGCAGAACCGTAAGAAAGCGCTAATCCGGAAGGTCAGAGCCTAGACCCTCTAACATTTCTGTCGCTTCTCTCATTGGCTATGGTGTTTCGTAAAGCCACAACCACGTGGCATTCCACGGGTAATTCAAACTGAATCCGCTATAGCGGCTCCAACACGCGAGTTTCCACGAAGGGCCTTTCACATTCGCCAGCCAAGAAAGGGAGTGATTGAGCCTATATCTGACTGATAATGACAAATCGTATTCCTACAAATAAAAACATATCGGAGCGGAGTCGAAAACGGGTACTCGAGTTCACTAGTCGAGCTCCCTAACCGCTCAGACACCACGGAGGGTGATTTCGCTTGTTATAATAAACGGGCATAGGTAGGGTGAAATATCTGAAATTTGACGCGGGGGCTACCAAACAATCCGACAAGTAGGCCTATATACCTTTGTCCGCTCCAATCAAGCTCCCCGTTGCTCCGGAGGTGATTTCGGAGGCCTGTGTTAAAAACATCAGGGGCAATTCTCGCAGATGGCACCGCAAGTACAGCTGTAACTGCAGTCCATAAACTCATAGCTGCAGAAGCGTTTTGGGACCCGCATTTATCATGATATTAAAATTCCAGACTAAAACTCCTACACTTTGTTTATAAGCATTTATTTTTTGCTCTCAAAACTATTCAAATTTTGACACATCAGCTAAATTGTTGTTTCGTGAAATGGGGTAAAACGCAACTTGAAACCCTTGCAGCTTTATATATTTCGTGAAAGAATATTTTCGCCCTATAAATTTGCGCAGAAGAATACAAATTAGGTAAGTGTAGCCAGAAAACAAGAATTTATCCTGAACAACAGCCTTTTACATTTGGACTAAATAATTTTCCGTACTGACAGTCAAAGCTGCAGCTCTAAATGTATCTTGTTTACTGGAGCATTGCAATGATACTTGCTCTTTCCTTAGCATGATGCTTGATGTATTATTCCTTTTTTTTTTCAATCGACAAGTTATGATGGAAAATACTAAGTTTTATGGAAAATGCTAAGCACGCCATGCTCACCTGAAAGATCGGCTACTGTGCTGCAGATCGCGTAGAAAATATGAGTTCTCGGTCTTCATTTCAGCTCACCAGAATAGCCCGCGTCATGCACAGTTCAACTATTGGCACTCTTACCAATAAGAAGTCCCGCTAAGTTGTGATATGTTCCATTCAGTTGATTTTTGAATCACCATGCAAAGATGTCCACACAACTCAAAAGAACTCGATCGGACAGCTGAACCAGAATAAAATTTTACATGATGGTTACTGTTCTTCTTTGCAGCTAATCGATTGCTTTGAAATACGTAAACTCCCAGTGTTTCGAAAGATGCCTGGTAACGCAGGTCGCAGAAACGTGAAAAAATGGCAGACGGCTTGATTGCGCCAACGAATACAGTTTCGTGCGGTAGTGCCCAAATCTCTAGTGTACATGTACACTTAAAGACTTTCCGTCATACTTTTGCGGATTAGGTATACGTCTTCGGGGGCAGCCAACCCTTAATACTCAATATCTTCTTTATGGTACTAACGGTGCTGCCTGTAGCTAGTAACTGAACAGCTTTTTCCTTAAGCAAGATTTAGATAGTCTACATGTCAGACAACTGGGCAAAAACTGTTTTTCTAATACTATTTTCACCATCCGTAGTCGGGTTGCAGCTTACATCAGTGATGAAATACCAGAGTTGGTATTTAGTTTAGAAACTTCTGATAAGCCCTCTGCTCTAAGCCTTTGTTTTATATGTTCAGACGTCGTATACTTGCCAAAGTACGATTTTAAAGGTGGTTCAAATAGCTCCGGCACGTCCATTTTTATATGCTCTTAGGTGACCTGAAAAAAAAAAAAGCATGGATGAAAATGAAATGCGCCTAAGAGATAAATCATTTCTGGCATGTGAGCTGGCTGCAGCTTTGTAAAATATCATTTCCCATAATCGTGTTTATACCTCCATTTGTTTCAAGATGACGACAAAAAGATATTTAGCAAGTCCTTTGCATGTTCTTGGGGCTTATCAGTTCTTGCTAGATCGCGTTTTCTGTCTATTTCTGTAATATTCACTTAAAATTCATTACTGACTGCCCTAGAGGCACCGAAATCCTTTTATCGCTAAAACCAAACATAGCAAGCAAAGCAAAAATAACATTTTTGCTCCGTTTTTCATAGAGACTATATTGACTTCAACGTTGCAAAGAAAAAAATTGATTTGATTACGAGGCCTGCGTATGAATAAAAACAAGAAGTATATTTAAATTTGCTTGAGGCCAACCTTTTGTGATAAGTATATATAGAACAGCGATGTTTCTTTTCTTTCTTGTGTTTATGCCCAGTTGTACACGTGGAACGCTTTCTTCAATTTTCTAACGTAACATGATCACAGAACATAACACGATCACAGATGGTGCAGATATACTAATCTTACCTTCAGGCCCGGCGCCGCAAGCAACAATACGATTGTTTCAAGCTATGTGAGGCTTCGGTGATGTTTATTATAAGGCTCAGGCTTTCGGCACTAAAGTGATCCCTATTAGAAGAATTTTAGGATTATCAGCATATTATACAATGTGACACGCCCATTAGTAGTACCGATTCTTCGTATTTATGTGCTTTTTTTTTAGTATCTCAAAGCAAAATATATGAAAACATAAAATTGCTCAAGGACTTCAAGTACGTTGTTATTGCTGCCGGGAATCTTTCATGAGTCATTCAAATCATAAGAACGGTTATAAATCTTCAGTTGTGATATAGGATGTGCGCATCATAAGCGACGGCAGCTGTAATTGCCGCCTTACACAATTTTTCAAAGAAAACTTGTATTTTCACGATAATAATAATAATCGTATTAGCTCTGTTTCTCAGCTAAGTGTCGAGTTAGAATGCCAAGCAGCCTTAGAGAAAAACAAGTCGAATCATATGAAGGTAAATAAAATTACTCGAAAGAGATGGGAACATGTTCGGTATTTACCTATACACATCACCCTTCTGCAGATGACTCTGAAATGCCTCTTTTATCTATGGTTAGGGTAACCCCAAGGGTGTCGTATTAACTACGATGAATATGAAAAACACTGAGAAAATGAAGCTCAGCGTGACGCCGTAAGCAGGTATTAGCAAGCTTGATGACGAAGCAAATGGAGACTACAGTCGCCATGTTTTTCTGCTACTTAATGATGTTGATACCAGGTAAAGAGAAAAAAATAAGGAAGTCCACTCTTGTGCTTCCTAAAGACCAACAGCGTGTTTACAAACAAAGTGGACGTTCGCGGTGCTGCAGCCGACTGGGCGTGAAACGTAGGGTTAGCGCCAATAGGGATACATTTAATTGAAAAAATTTAAAGCAGTTTTCCCGTTTGACGGGGCGCCTATGATTTCGTTATTCAGTGCAGAGTAACCATGAACATCTTAGAACAGATCGTGAAAGTATGAAATCTCATTACCGAGGCGAAGTCTTTTTTAAAACGCTGCGAAACGCATGGGTGTGGAGGTTTAGAGGGCCACCCATAGAAACACATGAAAACACAACTTACCGATACATTTTTCTCGTTTCGATAAGCACCAGAAGTGGCGGCCGATTGTTAAACGTTGACCAGCGCTTTGAAGAAGTGTGTGACAAAGTATGCGCGTCATTGCGGAGGCAGCCTGCTTTTAAAACTCCCGGAATAAACTTTGTTGGGAATCCAACCCCCCCCCCCCCCCCCCTTCCCCTTCCCCAAATTCTCAGGTGGCGAATCGCGCAGTTTTGTTTATAGTCTGATATGCTGCCGCATGGGGTAGATTAGCTTGATAATATTGTCGCTCAAGTGACATACACTAGACAGAATTACAGTTAGAAGACAGTTGTCAAACGACGGCAATATCGACCGAACGAGAGTCACGCATTGCAGCTGACGACAGCGCAGCTGGCGATGCGCATCCCGGCCGCCTCCAGCTCCGGAGCGTCTGCTAGCGTCGGCGCCGGTGATGCATAGCCGTCGGCAACTGTGCGCGGTCCGTTTATCGTGCTCTGAACAGCCCCGTAAGTCGTCAGGCTTCCAGTACTTGCAAGGGAATGTAGTGTGCACTGAATAAATGTCGGACTACTTGAAAATCTCAGAATCGGATACACCGCTACAATGAAAAGCTGTACATTGATGGCGTTGAGCACCCGGACCCATTTTCTATGTCTGAAACCCATTGTGAAATCCTCCGGACTAACGCGGGCGCTCTGCAACCAGTGGGAAAGGCAAACATTCTAGTGTATTTGATTTTTTTCTCCGAGTCACTCACTGCAGAGGTCATCCAGGATGCAAGCCCCTGGAGGCATTCAATTATTTTGAATAAGGTGGGGGCGCGCACGGTCATCAACGCGCATATATGCTAGTTAACTATTTTTCTTCTTTTATTTTTTTAATCCCGTGATATCGCTGTGGTTCTCATGTATTATTCCGCGCTTTCTATGCGGTTTCCTCGTCTTTCTTTTTTTTTCTTTCCGTACGGGGCAAACCATGCAGCGCGTGCACGGGCATCTGAATATAAAGCTTCTCAAAACGTTTGCTTACGACTTGTTCATCACATGCATGTATCGCAAAGCAACTACACATGCATTCGTTTTAATACTTACCACCACTACTTAGTCACGATCAACGTTTTCAAAAACAATGACGTCGTGCCCGTTATTTTGTGATTTATTCCTTTCAATTGACAGAATGAATCATGTGTCCACGGCATCATTATACAACCTTACGCGGCTCAGCCAGTCGCCAGCACTTGGAATTTTTTTTTTTTTTTTTTACTTCCGCCATGCAACATGATGTTGGAGCGTGGTATAAGACGTTCACCAAAATAAAAAGGCTTGAGCAACTCGCCTCCTAGACGTGTGGGTTTTCTGGAAACGCGCCGCACATATGTATTTATAAATGCGCTTTACAGAGATGTTAGGCGAGAAATGTTGTTGCATACATGTATTTATAGTCAAAGTAATGCACCAGCTCTTAATAAACGACTGCTTTTATAGGCACAAAGTCAGCTTCTTTCCGAACCGTTCTTTACATATATGTTGTTTAGGCCGCACTACTGCAATGAATTTCTAACTCAGATTCTTTAGAACAAGGGGTTTTAAAAGAAAGTAGATTACCTCCGTAATGACGCAGCATACTTTGTCGCATACTTCAAAGCACTGGTCAACGTCTAACGATCGGCCACCACTTCTGGTGCTCTGCGAAACAAGAAATATGTTGCGGTAAGTTTTGTTGACATATGTTTCTATGGGTCGCATCCTCAACTCTCACCCCCATACGTTTCGTGACGTATTAAAAATACTGAGCCTTGGTAATGAGATTTCATATTTTCACGATCAGTTTTGGGATTTTCATGGCAGCTTTGTGCCGAATAACGATATCATAGGGGCTCTGTGAAATGCGAAACCTGCTTTGAAATCTCAGTTCTATTTATTCCTGTGGGCTCTAACCCTACTTCCCCCCCCCCCCCCCCCCCATTCTGCCCAGACTGGCAACAAAGTGCCACCGCATCGTGCTAACGTCACAGATCAATGTTGGTCTATAACGAAGGAAATGGTATGTTTTGAGACGCGCAGATAAACACTATTTGGGCAAGACGAGCGCTATCTGCTGTCCCTCACTGTGTTCAGTTTTTCTGACCCTGATAGTTCTCAAACAAGTAGTAAAAAAACCCAGTATCAGGAGGGGCAAACAAAAGATGGATAGCATCTCAATGCGCAGGGTAAGCTTCTCGACTGTGGTCCTTTCGTTCGTTTTATTGCGAAAGCAATACTACGCCAGGTCTAACCGCTGGTCGCTGTGTGCCGGGCCCGCGTCCGTGTCCGTGGTCCCCTTGCAGGAGTTGGCAACTTGGGTCTCTCGTTTCACATGTGACGGTTATGTCAGAATCAGCCTGCTTGGACCCAGGCATTCACGTGACTCCTATAGGCCACAAAGGCACATTCATACGACCTGGTTAAAGCCAACGTTCGTTAAAGCGGGGCTTTATATGTGGGCTGGGGAAGAAGAAGAAGAAGAACGCTCGGTCACCTGCAGCTAATGTTTTCGCTCCATATTCGGTTTATCAGCGTTGAACGCTTCTAAATTTATTTCTAATCCCCTTATATGTGTTTCAATTGATGGAAGTACTCAGGAGAAAATACGTGCAAGAAAAAAATGTTGAAGCAGCAGGAGGCTATCATTTTAGTTTTGTTTTTAATACGAAGTTCCGAACACGAAACAAAATCATAAAAAAAAACATACTGAATTTCGAAACGAGACAAAGAAGACCTCGGATAGGAGGCACGAAGTGGCCAATTTAAGAGTGCCCCTAAGCCATTTCTCTGTCTTCAAAGGTAGAAGTAAACTGAAGGCGGTATTGACGCACCGCCGCGGGGATGCCAGCATAGAAACGAAGCCACGGCCGCAGTGGTAATGACCAGAGATAAGCTACTTAAAATGATGATTCAATGGGGACTACAGCTTGGTGTTCCTATCAAAGTCGTTTGGCCTGTACAATACTGGTCCTGTCGAGTCATGTACGCCACCCAGTCAAAAACGACACCCTCCTGCTGAAGAAGAGCATACTCCTGGTACTGAACCCCCGCAGGCGATTATTCTGGGTCACATATAACACGATACACTTCTGAGGCCAGAAGATGAAGCTGCTTACAGGAACCAGCCAAGTAAAAATGTTTCATAAAGAATCACGTGAAAAAGGGAAGAGCGCTTCCAGACAACTTTCCTGCTTCCCAACCGCCTTCGTACTCACCACTGAATAAGCTGCTTAGTCGCATGCCTCATTGTGCCCTGAAGGCGGGTCATGCCAGCCCCACTGATAAAAGATACCTGACTTTTCCCTCTCTATGGGCAAGCCCAAGGGAGCGTATACATCGCCTTGAGCATTTTCGAAAATATGATTATTTATTTATTTACAATTCTTTACAAGACTCCAGGGAGGCATTGTGTAAGGGGGGTACAGAATAATTTATTACTTGAGTTGCCTGCCTTTCTGCCGTTGCAGTTTCACTCACTTTTTTTAATTTGTTTTTCTTTTCTAATTATGAATGGAGGATGTTCTTTCGCACAAACAAATCAAAAGTTCGCCTGACTTCAGAGGGCATACACAAAAAAAGGAAAATTTCAAGCGAAGACTAGAATATTCAGCATCTTTTAAAGCTAAGATTACTAGTAAAACTGTTTTTTTTTTTTTATGAAAACGAGTTGCTGGAGGCTACATCCGTTTAGATCCTCTCACCATCACACATCGTGTTTGCTCCATATTAAAGGTGTTGGGCAGTTTTGAACTCGCTTGACGTGTCACAATGTTTGAAGCGTAAGGCATAAAACGCAGGCTAAATTTTTAGAGAATCGGAGCATTTTATACCTTTTTTTTAGCATACAGATATGTATGACACGCACTTCCATTTTCTTTAGAAGAGCTCACCATCACCATGCAGGTTTGCAAAGTACACAGCGCACAGCTAGATATCTGAAATGCCGGCAAATGTATTCATAGAATTGCCAGACGAACATCAAAATGGATACAATTTTAATCGAGGACTGTTTCACACGTTGCATGTGAATGTTCCATAACATTCCTATAACATACACAAAACTAGAAGGGGATTTTCATTTTTATGTTGTCCGAAATATATTACAAATTTAGTGTTGCTTATCTGGTAGAGAACGCGTTCTCAAATTGAAGCGGCTTGGGCGACCTGCTACGACAAAGCATCTAAAACAAATTCTAGGCAAGCTTGGACATTGTAAGCATTTTTAAGGAAAAATCCCCAACATTTAAACAGCGTTACAAGCAAGCGCATGTGTTTGCGCAGCTTTTTGAACATCTGCACGTGAATAGGAGATAACGTTGTCCAACACGGCATGGCGCGAAAACGCATCTAGAGATTATAACTGGAAGAAATTCCTGTTTGACGTATCATTGCGCTATGCGTTGTGATGGTGTGAGAGTAACGATCGGAAGCAGAAAAAAAAACAAACCCATTTTTACAAGAATGGGTACCCCGTTTTCAGGCAGGGATTATCAGCGGACGAAGCTGCGGAGATATTAAGGTTTGATAATCTTCTTGAAATAAAAAGCATCTATGGAATCACACTGTCGAATTTCGTCAAGGTAACCACGACTCTGGCATCTGAGAATGAGCGACTAGAAAAAACTTCATTAGAATGCAAATTCCTGCACACGGTGACAACGGCAGAGGATAGACTCGCCTTGGGCACCATGGGATGGCGGGAACGAGGAGCTAAAGAATAAATGGAATAGGGGAGGCAAAATTCATCGTTTTTTTTTCTTCCTAACAAGGCTGCTGCGCTCGCATGGCAGAGCCCTGCGGCAGAGAGATTGAAGAGCGGGTGGGGAATGTACAGCGAGAGATAAGGATAGGCGCGCCGGTTCATGGCTGAAAATAGCGAAAGCGAAGAATATTCGTGAAAGTATTTCATGTACAGACAGAAAATGATTGCGAGAAAAGAATCTGCCTTACAAAAAGGTGAGCCGCCATAACATGAAGAGTGCCAGCTTAAAGAAACTCTCAAAGGGGCATGGATGCTTAGACGCATAAGTGCCTTTGAAAAAAAAAAGGTGTTTAAGGAATTCCTGAACATGTTATAAGGCTCACAAATTGCAAGGAAGCGAGTAAAAAACAGAAAGGAAACATCAGATCAAAGATCACTTTATGGGGTGGAGACAGCAATGCTAGACGATAACGAGTTTGCCAACAGGCGGCTTGATAATGGAGATGTTATTAGAAACCCCCACGGAAACGCGCGTGGCAAGGAGCAGCAGGCGGAATGAGAAAACTACACGTAAATAAAGGTTCTCCTCAAAATAAGCGCCGAAAGGTAGGAGGATGAAAATTTTAATAGAAAACTAATTCGTAATATCAGTTATGATCAGAAAAAATTTAATGGGGACGCAAGACCGTTACTTCAGGGAGCGATCACTTTGCATCGTCATTAGTGAGAACACGTAGATATTGATCAGAACTGCTGAAGCAGAGATAAGTACTCAGATTTTACCGCATGTGTTCCTGGCGCAGCTCGCGCCGCAGAAAGCAGATAATTTGTGATTTTTCTGTACAAAGAACAAATATATGGATGTTATGAACACGTCCACGTGACTGAACTGAAAAGTAAGAAATAACTGTATTGGTCAGGGGTGCAGCAAATAAAACAAACTAACCAGTGCACTAATACAGACCTATTTAGAGCACCATGTAACAGGGGAATCTTATTTCAGTACTCTGACAGTGACAAAGAGAGTTTATTTCGGAGATGCATATGACAGGTAACCGTACTGAAAAAATTGTATGAGGCAATAACCTAACATTTTCTCACACAATCTCATTCAATCCACATAAAAAATCATATACAAGTCTCATATAATTGCACAACGTCTCTAGTTTCTTGTACATTATTATAAATTATGTACAATATTTTATGATAATGATGGGCACCGTATGAGAGTTTATGCAATTAGATGAAATTTTATAAAGTTTTTGCCCCGTAGAACTTTCGCTTTTTCAGTAGGGAAGCGCTAGTCGTCAGCACCGAAGGTAGGTTGCGAAATAGAAGCGTCAGCACACTATAGAAAGCGGTGAAGGGTCCCGTTCTTTAACGGATAAAGGAATGTAGTGGAGGTGTGATAGTTAAACAATATTAAGCCAAATTGAACCAACGCAAACGAAAGGTTTTAAGTTTTAGAGTGCCATCTCGAAAACCTGAATAGATGATGTCACCATCGGGAAGCTCAGCCGACAGTGTCAACCTGCCAGAGAAGCTACCTTTTTGCCTTGGAGTTGGTATGAAACGTGCCAGCGGCGAGGTTAGTGTTTTGAGCGGCTGCAATCACCTCGGCTAAACGCAAGAATGGAGACTAGTAGTAATATTTCAGCATTAAAACGTGTACTCACACCTAGCAACTCAATGATCATTTGGCCTGAATAGAAAGAAACTATTAGTGTAAACATCCATATGTTTGTGTCGAAAGGCACTCAGTCATCCCAATGTCTTGCATCGGAAATTGGCTACAGCACAACCTCATGTCAAACTAACGGCTTTTAAAACCCTTGTTCTGCCAATACTTGAGTATGCCGGTACCGTAGGTCCCCACGCTAATCCTATCTCGTTGATAAACTAGAGGGAATACAATGCATGACACTCCGTTTTATTTACTCCAGGTACTAGCTATACGACAGCGTCACTACACATACGCAATCAGGCAAACGCTCCGACTTTATTATCAGCACGACGCGTCTCTGCCATGAAGCTCCTTTTTATTCTTTATCACGGGCTTAGAAACGAAGATAAAATGAAGTATATGATACAACCCTTCCAGCAATCATACGGAATTAATCATCACAGATGCATCAGGCCCTTTTGGTCGCGTTGTGACACCTTTGAATACTAATTCTTTCCGTGTGCTATTGAAGCATTGAACAGCAACACAGAAGAAATTAAATATGTTGTTTCTGTTCATTTATTTGAAACTAAGATCAGGGCACTTGTGTGGGAGTATGACGGACGGTGTATATTCTGCTGTTTATTGGAACTTAGGTTTGCTTGTTTCTCTTTTTCTTCTTTATTCAGTTGCACTGTGGATTGCTTCTTTTGAGCTGTTCCACTTCCGCTTTGTTCTTTACTCTGTATGTTTGCTTTTCTTTCATTCTTGATTATTGGCCTTGTGACCCACTTTTGTATGAGCTTGTAGAGCCGCACAACATCTATAAATAAATTAATAGATAAATAAACGAATTAATGTGAATGGAGTACGAGCGAGGAATTGCCATAATATGTGCCGTACTGTCGTATTCCGATTCACTTCTTAGGAGGTCTATAAAACCATTATTTGAGCAGGAAACAGAAAAAGATAGAATCAAAGAGCAGTATCATTTAATGTACTCAATCTATCCAAATAGCCCCAAAGGCGACCTTGATCGCTTCATTCTCGAAGGAACAATTTGGAAAACGGAATTAGAGATGGTGTTAATTCGAATGACGCTGTTGCCGCCAGTTAAACTGATAATCACATAACCTCAGCTGAACACCGTGTCATATATGCCACTGACATCAAGGAAAGCTTTTGTAGACAAAAGAAAAGGGATTGCAATCATTCGCGTTGCAGGCATCGAAAACCCGCTCCTGGAAGATTATGAAGTCCACTATACCGAAGGGGAGACGGCGGTTGGTGACAAGGCAGCGGCACGATGATTTTCTTTTATTCGGTGAATGAATGAAATTTTCATGCATCCGGTGAAGGTGTTGGATCTGCTCACTGTAACCATTAGCACTGCGTGCGCCACGTTTGCTACTGGCTTAAAATTCTTAGCTTGGTTACAACTACTTGCTCACCTAGTAGCTGAAGACGTTTCGCAAACATGTTCTAACGATATAAGTAGCGCTTTGCCTCACATTCATTTCAAATGTGGTAGCTTCAGCTAAGTTTATTCAGTCATTTGTTGAAGATACATTTTCAAATACGTTTAAATGCATTTAAGGGGCGTAGTAATGCAATAATCGTTGGGCACTGCAGTAAGGTTGCATAATGTTACCTAGTGTGATCCTTAAAACATTTATTGCCATCGTTTTTATAAAATAACGTTTGACAGCAATTGGAGGTTTGCTGTGTGGTTGCAGCAATAGATCTAAAACATGAATACGGAGTCTAAAAGGTTTGAGCATAGCACGTTTTCGCTGCCGCGCCTCTCCTCGAAAAGAGTACGAAGCGACGTATGTCACTGCACACAACACTCACAAATCGTGTGTCACGTGCCTCTTCTGTGAGGGCTCTCGAATCAGGCGGTGGAAGATACCGTAGTGTGGTTGAAAGAGACATATCCGTGTTTAGTTAGCTACAATAGTAACCCGCCGCTTTGCGCCGAACGGCTTCCGTAAAAGGCGTGCGGAAGCCTGTTTTCTTAGGCGCAGACCCTAACTGTTTCGCGATTCAGGATTCTAAAAAGTGATTACCCTTATTCGTAGCGTTCTGCGAAAACACTGTATTAGCAGTTAAGCGATTAGGTTATAAAAATAGGAAAATGAACTTTGAAAAATCGGTTACCTCTTTGTTAACCCGATTCACATTTTTTTCGACGTCTCCAAACACAGTCGTCAATAAACCACAGAAACTACGTTAATATCTCAAATAACCCATGTACGAAAAGTGTGCATCATGTTCGAAGTGATCATGTTTATTTTCTCTCAGATTCATCGGTGGCTCAGATTTTACTGTCGGTAACCTTCTATTGTGTAGCCTGTCTAAGCACCGGCTGCTATGTGTGTATATAGGGTACAAAACAGCTTTAAAAAATGACGTGACGACACAACACAGGTGCTGATTTGCAACTCGAGAGTTTCTAGTCAGCGCACTTGTTCTATCGTCACCGTTGTTCCTACGTTCTTTTCGTCTTGAATCTCTGAATCTTCAATGCCTTAACTAAAATGAGAGGGTCTTCGCACAGACAAAAGTAAAGCGTTTTGCGATAAAGGCAACGTTCACGACTATAAGGTACCAGCTACCAATTACCAGAGATGGACAACTTCATTGAGCAGGATTTGCGGCAAACATGGAGGGAAGGTACTGCAAGAGTTCTCGAGCGCGTTTTTTCTTTATTTTTTTTTGGGGGGGGGGGGGGGGGTTGTTCTCGGCTATGGTGCATTTCAGCCACAAATAATTCGTCTCCCTGAACCAGGATGTCGAATGTAGGTGCACCACACGAAACACCATCTGAGAGGAGCTCCACTCTGCTTGCCAAGCAGTAGATTTGCCAGAAAAAGTAATGCAAAACTTACTTTTCTGGGTGTGAGACATGGAGAGAACCAGAGCAAGAGAAAGTAATGTATGAAGACGGCGTAGTCACCCGACTCGGCGCATCAATCAAGAGCAAAGTTGTGAGCGAAAGAAGCAGGAGTCAGCAGATAGCAACAGGATATGTTAAAGCTGTTTATATCTAGTGAGTCGACTCATTATTGAAGAGTGGGGTTCGGATCGCTATAAGCCACATTAGTTTGTGCCCGTATTAAATTCAATGAGTTCCACGTGTAATTAAGAACAAAATTAAAACACATATAGCTTGTTTTGCTCTCTAGAGACTGATCCGAATTAATATCTTGAGTAACAATAGTGAGATTCTCACATACGTAAATTAAAATGGTCTAATATACAAAATGGCCAGCGAGCACGCGTGCATTGGTTGTGGTGTGTGTTTTTACCGCGTGGCAAAGGTTCAACTTCAAGCTCGAAGTTCCTTTCAATGTGACATTTTGATTTTCACCCTCTCCGGAATCCCTCGGGGGCATACTATATTGCGGCGCTTTAATATTAGTCTGATCAGCCACGTGTCCCTCTAAATCTCCTACTTTCCGGTAGTATATTTTGAGGATGTGGTTCAGAGCAGGCTAAGCCCCACTAGGCGGGTGCCGGGCAATAAGATATAGGCATGTTGCGTACGGTTCATTGAACTGGGCTCTCGATTCACAGTTCCCCCTTTCGTGGCCCTCTTTTCTCGGGGATCTTTGAATCTGGAGCTTCCCTTCTTTGAGCCAAAACGCGACCCGCCTTTTCTTTTGAGTAGGCGATTGTAGTGCTTTGTCTTCTTAATATGTTGTATACCTTCTTCTGTAGACATTGTTTTCCCTTATTAAGTACTTCGTAGCCCCTACAAGTACCAGGTTCTATCCAATTTTCTGCCTCAAAGGACAAGACACGCCAAATTATGCCCTTGTAACACCACCTGTCAATTCGAGCGCCATCTGTTAGGTGCATATTCCTTTTTCTCTTCAATTTCTAGAATCACTAGTCAATTCGTCTCTTGAGTATACCTCATGCAATGTCTGGGAAATAAGGCTAGAGAAGAAAGTGGTATATTATAGGTAATGTCATTTAAAAAATTTCATTCATATAACAATGTAAGTTAGAGTGTCGTCGAATAAAGAAAAGTAATAATTCTGCAACAAGGCTACATGGACAAGCTCGTACAAAACAATCTCAATCTGGCACACGTCGCAAAAACTACATTTAAGAGCTACAATTTCAGAAATCAGAAAACCAAGAAGGGCGTGCCGACCGAAAGGTACCTTTTCCACCACTATCACCACAGCGACCTCACACAGCTGCCCGGCAGGAGAACGTAAAGGCAATGTCGCTTCAATATCCATCATGTTGCTGGTGTCGCAAGAACTGCGAAACCTTTGGAACTCGGAAGTATTTCAGCACATATATTACTATTCGAACATTTCTGTCATCATCACGTGAAAAAAACGTGCGCGATGACAGGAAGGTCGGCTTTGATACCCTCATACTATGTCGGTTAAGTGGAAGGCAGCGTCTGAGGAAGAAATTGAGCGTATGTTTATGAGGCGACGTGAGAAATGCATAAAAGGTTAACGAAAATATATACATATTTCACTGCACGCCCCATCAGATTCATTCAAGGAGAAAAGAACGGAGAAAAACGTTCACGAATAGTCGGCGCTTTTTGTTAATCTCAAAAGAGGAGAGCAAGGAAGGCTATCTACCCACGGGCCGAGCACCAGGTCGGCGATTTTTGCGGTTTATGCGGCTCTGCATGTGTTAGCATATTATTCTTCCCGCTGTTCGCGTGTCCTTGCGCGCTTCAGCTAAAGGACGGCCCACTTACAACTTGGAATTTACCACGAGTTGATGATATCGGGAGCCTTCTACAAGTGTCTGTGGGTTCGGTGCTTGAAGCATCCTGGAGCCTCGATGAAGGTGGGCATAGGTTGGTATGGACATGTCGGGTGAACGCTCATGCACGAGAGATGCATTTCCTTCGGCAGCCGAGTGGACGGAAGATACATCTTTCACATACCAATCCCATCGCTACGCACCTTCTAGGGTAATGCGCGTTAGAGAACCAACGCATTAAAAGGGGCTGTCTCCGCTAAGCACTCCCGGAGGACCGAGGAGGTAACAAAAAGAGCAAGTGGTGATAGTAGCGCTACATGAGTGTAGAAAGCATTCTGTATCCACCGTGATGTCGGCAGAAAAGAGG
>NC_139346.1:142455082-142770082 GCF_055883805.1 Amblyomma maculatum | reverse complement strand
ATCCCTGGGGGACCCCGGATATTGCTTTTGTTGTTAACACTGCATGACTGGCGATGACGGTGTACATACAGCTGTTTTAAAACAGCCAAGTAAAAAACACTCAGGCATTGGGTGCCTTCCGAACATCGACATTAGGCAATTAACAACGAACAGTGTAAGTTGAAGTTTGTTTTGCCACATACTTAATATTATAATGACAGAGCACGCTTTACAGGGGAAGAGCTACTTGCCAGATTATTATATTTGAAAGCAATGCGGATCTTTAATTAGCTGGCTATAAAAATTAGAACGCAACGGAATAACATCATTATTACCGACCCATGCGTCAAAATGCGTAAGTCTTTATAACAAGCTCAAGTAAAAATTTTGATAAAAACGAAAAAAAAAAACAACAATGTTAATGCTGAAAGCTGGCTTCTGCTTCGAAGTAAGCCTTTAAAACAAAAAACGTTTCACATAATAGTGTCCTACTACGCAATTCCTTTCCTAAATAACATCTATATAACTGTCTTAAAATGGCTAAGTAAAAAAGACTCATGCATTGGGTGCCTTCCGAACATCGACATTAGGCAATTAGTAACGAACAGCGTAAGTTGAAGAGTGTTTTGCAACATACAATTTTAATGACAGAGCACTCTTTACAGGGGGAGCGCTACTCGCCAGATTAATAAATTTGAAAGCACTCTGGATCTTTAAATAGCTGGCTATACAAATGAGGACGGAAAGGAATAACAGCATTATAACTGATGCAAGCGTCAACATGCGTTAGCCTTCAGAAATAGCTCAAGTGAAAATTTTGATAAAAACAACAGCAACAACGTTAACACTGCGAGCTGGCTTCTGATTCAAAATAAGCCTCTTAAACAAAAAGAAAATCACGTAGTCTTGCACTACTACTCAATTGCGGTCTTAAATGACATCGATACAGCTGTCCCAAAACTGCTAAGTAAAAGACACTCAGGCATTGGGTGCCTTCCGAACATCGACATTAGGCAATTTACAATGAACAGTGTAAGTTGAAGTTTTTTTTCTACATACTCACTATTATAATGACAGAGCACGCTTTACAGGGGAAGCGCTACTTGCCAGATTATTATATTTGAAAGCAATGCGGATCTTTATTAGCTGGCTATAAAAATGAGAACGGAACGGAATAACAGCATTATTACCGACCCATGCGTCAAAATGCGTAAGTATTTATAACAAGATGAAGTAAAAATTTTTTTAAAAAGACAAAAACAACAATATTAATTCTGCAAGCTGGCTTCTGATTCGAAGTAAGCCTTTAAAACAAAAAACGCTTCCCATAATAGTGTCCTACTACGCAATTCCGTTCTTAAATAACATTTATATAACTGTCTGAAAATGGCTAAGTAAAAACGACTCGTGCATTGGGTGCCTTCCGAACATCGACATTAGGCAATTAATAACGAACAGCGTAAGTTGAAGTGTGTTTTGCAACTTACAATTTTAATGACAGAGCACGCTTTACAGGTGAAGGGCTACTCGCCAGAATACTAAATTTGAAAGCAATGTGGATCCTTATTTATCTGTCTATACAAATCAGGACGGAACGGAATAACATCATTATTACCGACGCATGCGTAAGTATGCGTTAGCCTTTACAGATGGCTCAGATGAAAATTTTAATAAAAACAACATCAACAACATTAACGCTGCAAGCTGCTTCTGCTTCCAAATAAACCTTTAAAACAGACATAAGTTTCGCATAATCGTGCCCTACTACGCACCTCCGGTCTTAAATATAATCTATATAGCTGTCTTAAAACGGCTAAGTAAATAACACTCAGGCTTGGGTGCCATCCAAACATCGACATTAGGCAATTACAACGAACAGTGTAAGTTGAAGTTTGTTTTGCCGCATACTCACTATTATAATGACAGAGCACTCTTTACAGGGGGAGCGCTACTCGCCAGATTAATAAATTTGAAACCACTGTGGATCTTTAAATAGCTGGCTATACAAATGAGGACGGAGAGGAATAACAGCATTATAACTGATGCAAGCGTCAACATGCGTTAGCCTTCAGAAATAGCTCAAGTGTAAATTTTGATAAAAACAACAGCAACAACGTTAACACTGCGAGCTGGCTTCTGATTCAAAATAAGCCTCTTAAACAAAAACAAAATCATGTAGTCGTGCACTACTACTCAATTCCGGTTTTAAATGACATCGATACAGCTTTCCCAAAACTGCTAAGTAAAAAACACTCAGGCATTGGGTGCCTTCCGAACATCGACATTAGGCAATTTACAACGAACAGTGTAAGTTGAAGTTTTTTTTTCTACATACTCACTATTATAATGACAGAGCACGCTTTACAGGGGAAGCGCTACTTGCCAGATTATTATATATGAAAGCAATGCGGATCTTTATTAGCTGTCTATACAAATGAGAACGGAACGGAATAACAGCATTATTACCGACCCATGCGTCAAAATGCGTAAGTATTTATAACAAGCTGAAGTAGAAATTTTGTTAAAACGACAAAAACAACAGTGTTAATTCTGCAAGCTGGCTTCTGCTTCGAAATAAGCCATTAAAACAAAAAAACGTTTCACATAATGGTGTCCTACTACGCAATTCCGTTCTTAAATAACATCTATATAACTGTCTTAAAATGGCTAAGTAAAAACGACTCATGCATTAGGTGCCTTCCGAACATCGACATTAGGCAATTAATAACGAACAGAGTAAGTTGAAGTGTGTTTTGCAACTTACTCACAATTTTAATGACAAAGCACACTTTACAGGTGAAGGGCTACTCGCCAGAATACTAAATTTGAAAGCAATGTGGATCCTTATTTATCTGTCTATACAAATGAGGACGGAACGGAATAACATCATTATTACTGACGCATGCGTGAATATATGTTAGCCTTTATAAATGGCTCTGATGAAAATTTTAATAAAAACAACATCAACAACATTAACGCTGCGAGCTGCTTCTGCTTCGAAATAAACCTTTAAAACAGACATAAGTTTCGCATAATCGTGCCCTACTATGCACCTCTGGTCTTAAATAACATCTATACAGCTGTCTTAAAACGGCTAAGAAAATAAACACTCACGCTCTGAGTCCCTTCCCAATATCGACATTAGGTTATTACCAACGAACAACGTAAGTTTGTTTTGCCACATACTCACACGAATAATGACAGAGCACGCTTTACAGGGGAAGCGCTACTTGCCAGATTATTAAATTTGAAAGCAATGTGGATCTTTAATTAGCTGGATATACAATGAGGACAGAACGGAATAACTGCAGTATTACTGACCCATGTGTAAACATGCGTTAGCCTTTATAAAAAGCCGAATTGAAATTTTTGATAAAAACGACAACAACAATATTAACGCTGCGAACTTGTTTCTGCTTCGAAATAAGCCTTTAAAACAAAAAAAACGTTTCACATAATCGTGCCGTACTACGCGATTCCGGTTTTAAATAACATCTATACAGCTGTCTTAAAACGGCTAAGTAAACAACAATCAGGCATTGGGTGCCTTCCGAACATCGACATTAGGCAATTAACAACAAATAGCGTGAGTTGAAGTCTGTTTTGCCACATACTAACAAATATAAGAAGAGAGCACGCTTTACAGGTGAAGCGCTACACGCCAGAATACTAAATTTGAAAGCAATGTGGATCTTTATATATCTGGCTATACAAATGAGGACGGAACGGAATAGCAACATTATTACTGACGCATGTGTTAAAAATGCGTTAAACTTTATAAATGGCTCAGATGAAAATTTTTATAAAATCAGCATAAACAACGTTAACGCTGCGAGCTGGCGTCTGCTTTATATGAGCCTTTAAAACAAAAATACGTTTCACATAATTGTGCCCTACTATGCACCTCCGGTCTTAAATAACATCTATATAGCTGTCTTAAAACGGCTAAGTAAATAACACTCAGGATTGGGTGCCATCCAAACATCGACATTAGGCAATTACAACGAACAGTGTAAGTTGAAGTTTGTCTTGCCACATACTCACTATTATAATGACAGAGCACTCTTTACAGGGGAAGCGCTACTCGCCAGATTAATAAATTTGAAAGTACTGTGGATCTTTAAATAGCTGGATATACAAATGAGGACGGAAAGGAATAACAGCATTATAACTGATGCATGCGTCAACATGCGTTAGCCTTCATAAAAAGCTGAAGGGAAAATTTTGATAAAAACAACAGCAACAACGTTAACACTGTGAGCTGGCTTCCGATTCAAAATAAGCTTTTAAAACAAAAACATAATCACGCAGTCGTGCACTACTACTCAATTCCGGTTTTAAATGACATCGATACTGCTGTCCCAAAACTGCTAACTAAGAAACACTCAGGCGTTGGGTGCCTTCCGAACATCGACATTAGGCAATTTACAACGAACAGTGTAAGTTGAAGTTTGTTTTGCCACATACTCACTATTATATGGGCAGAGCACGCTTTACAGGGGAAGCGCTACTCACGATATAAATTTGAAAGCAATGTGGATCTTTATATATCTGGCTATACAAAAAGGGCGGAACGGAATAACAGCATTATTACTGACGCATGTGTAAACATGCGTTAGCCTTTATAAATGGCGAAGATAAAATTTTTAATAAAATCAACATCAACAACGTTAACGCTGCGAGCTGGCGTCTGCTTTGAAATAAGCCTTTAAAACAGAAATACGTTTCACATAACCATGCCCTACTATGCACCCCCGGTCTTAAATAACATCTACATAGCTGTCTTAAAAGGACTAAGGAAATAACACTACGGTATTGGGTGCCTTCCAAACATCGACATTATGCAAAAACCAACGAACAGTGTAAGTTGAAGTTTGTTTTGCCACATACTCACTCTTATAATGACAGAGCACGCTTTACAGGGGAAGCGCTATTTTCCAGATTAATAAATTTGAAAGCAATGTGGATATTTAACTAGCTGGCTACACATATGAGAACGGAACGGAATAACAGCATTATAACTGATGTAATCGTCAACATGCGTTAGCCTTCATAAATAGCTCAAGTGAAAATTTTAATAAAAACAACATCAACAACGTTAATGCTGCGAACTCGCTTCTGATTCAAAATAAGCCGTTAACACACAAAAAAAAATCACGTAGTCGTGCACTACTACTCAATTCTGGTTTTAAATGACATCTATTCATGCTGTCTTAAAACTGGTAAGTAAAAGCACTCAGGCATTGGGTGCCTTCTGAACATCGACATTAGGCAATTAACAACGAACAGTGTAAGTTGAAGTTTGTTTTGCTACATACTCACTATTATAATGACAGAGCACGCTTTACAGGGGAAGCGCTACTCACCAGATAACTAAAGTTGAAAGCAATGTGGATATTTAACCAGCTGGCTATACAAATGAGGACGGAACGGTAAAACAGCATTATAACTGATGCATGCGTCAACATGTGTTAGCCTTCATAAATAGCTCGCGTGAAAATTCTAATAAAAACAACAGCAACAACGTTAACACTGCGAGCTCGCTTCTGATTCAAAATAAGCCTTTAAAACAAACAAAATCACGTAGTCGTGCACTACTGCTCAATTCCGGTTTTAAATGACATCTATACAGCTGTCCTAAAACTGCTAAGTAAAAAACACAAAGGCATTGAGTGCCTTTCGAACATCGACATTAGGCAAATAACAACGAACAATATAAGTTGAAGTTTGTTTTGCCACATACTCACTATTGTAATGACAGAGCACGCTTTACTGGGGGAGCGCTACTCGCCAGATAAATAAATTTGAAAGCAATGTGGATATTTAACTAGCTGGCTATACATATGAGAACGGAACGAAATAACGGCATTATAACTGATGCATGCGTCAACATGCGTTAGCCTTCATAAATAGCCTCTAGTGAAAATTTCGATAAAAACAACAGCAACAACAACGTTAACGCTGCAAGATGGCTTTTGCTTCAAAATAAGCCTTTAAAACAAAACAAATCACGCAGTCGTGCACGACTACTCAATTTCGGTTTTAAATGACGTCTAGACAGCTGTCCTAAAACTGCTAAGTAAAAAACACTCAGGCATTGGGTGCCTTCAGAACATCGACATTAGGCAATTAACAACAAGCTGTGTAAGTTGAAGTTTGTTTTGCCACATACTCACTTTTATAATGACAAAGCACGCTTTACAGGGGAAGCGCTACTCGCCAGATAACTAAATTTGAAAGCAATGTGGATCTTTAATTAGCTGGCTATACATATTGAGGACAGAATGGAATAACAGCTTTATTACTGACGCATGTATGAACATGCGTTAGCCTTTATAAATAGCTAAAATGAAAATGTTAATATAAACATCAACAACGTTAACGCTTCGATCTGGCTTCTGCTTCGAAATAAGCCTTTAAAACAAAAATATGTTTCATATAATCTTACCGTACTACGCACGTCCGGTCTTAAATATCATCTATACAGCTGTTTTGAAATGGCTAATTAAATAAACACTCACGCTTTGGGAGCCTTCCGAACATCAACATTGGGCAATTACAAACGAACAGCGTAAGTTTGTTTTGCCACATGCTCATAATAATAATGCCTGAGCACGCTATACAGGGGAAGCGCTACTTGCCAGATTATTAAATTTATTTATTTATTTCAAAATACTGCAAGCCTTATGGCCCAAGCAGGTATGCAATGTGGATTTTTAAGTAGCTGGCTATACGAAGAGGACGGGACGGAATAATAGCATTATTACTGACCCATGCCTTTATAACAAGCTCAAGTGAAAATTTTGTTAAAAACGACAAAAACAATGTTAATGCTGCAAGCTGCCTTCTGCTCCGAAATAAGCCTTTACAAAAAAAAAAAAAAAGTTTCACGGAAACGTGCCCTACTACGCAATTCCGGTCTTAAATAACATCTACTACTGCAAGCTGTTAGTTAGAAGCAGTGGATTCAGGACAAGATAGGAGGGTCAAGTGACAGACCTGGGAGTTTAGAAAATAGACATTGGTGAGGGAGGCGATCGAAAGCCTTGGCGAAGTCGAAATAAATTATATCAGTTTGCAACGAAGAGAGTCTAGGTTTAAGTGAACATCCGTTGTAAGTTCAATAGGTTGAGTTTCACACTAAAACCCTGCCTTGAAACCATGCTGGCTGGGGATGAATAAACAGTTGGGGTCTAGGTGAGGTGCGATGTGCGAATATATTATATGTTCGAAACGTTTACACACGATAGATGTCAGAAAATGTGGCCGATAATTGGAACGGTTGGTACAATCCCCACCTTTAAACCCTGTAAGTACTTTACTTAATTTCCAATCGTCTGTAATCTGACTAGCGTTAGCAGATTGGGTAAACTGAGTTTCAGGATTTGGCTCGTAGAATATTTAGTTCGTTTGGAAATATTAGCAGGGATGTGTTCTGGTCCAGGGGAAGTAGATGCCTTTAGTTTATCAATGAGGTCTAAAATTTCCTTGTGGTGATGGTAACAGGTGGCATAGGTGCATAATTTAGACGTGCTACTGAAATTTGCTTGCTGCTGGCTCCTGGGTAAAAACTGAAATGAAGTTGGAATTCATTACGTCGGAGCGCTCGGAAATCGGAACATCGGAGCCATCTCGTTCCTTCACGGAGATATTGTGTCAGCTCCTTTTTCTGGATGTAAGTTCTAAATTTTATTGGAATTTGCCCGCGTTATCTCTAAGAGGTCGTGACAATAAAATTTTTGAAGCAGGAAAGACTTTCCCTTTACTGAAATTTAGAGAGATCTAGGTGCCTCCATCGAATTTATGTTTAAGATTGAATGCTGCAGAATTGAAAATAATTTTATAATTTATGTTGCTTCTCATGACTTTAATTGGCATCTCCGAAATTGCTTGCATTTACTAGCGAAAGAATGGTCTTCGCGAATCCTTATAAAAAGGGCGCAAAAAAGCACTTTTCAAATATTTCCTGTTGGGAATATTTCTTACGTAACAAGAGAAAACCGCTTCTTTGGCCCTAAGAAACTCCTTTACCTAATTCTAGAACTAATATATTGCTCCCATGCATCGCATTGATCACATTTACAATGTTGGTCTTGGCCGTTGTAACACAAAAGTATTTTTCAGTCTTATATCCCGCGTGCACATCCTGAATGAAATCTCATTCCTCCAGAAACTGTGTCTATCAATGATAAAGAACTGTTTCAAAATTGTTTAGCTAACTTTGTATGATTAAGAGAACACTATATTTTATAATGTATTAATGGAATGTATGGTTAAGTAATGTTTCGTTAACGTCGTAGGATTAGGAGATTCTTGCTTATTTTTTTGTGAACACAGCGCGAAACACAGCACGAAAGAAAGAAGACAGTACGAGCGCTGGCTATAAACAGTTTTGTTTTAGAAAACACGCATAGATATACAGAATGGTCCGCCAATAAGGTGCGAATGTTCGTAGATAAACCATAATACTGAAAACCATTCAGAATCGTCAAGATATCAGATTTCACACTGATGGATATTACCAGATGGGGTGCTGATGCATGTGTCGTGATTCTTATGGATGAAATAGGATTGCTTTGTTTTCCTGTTTCCACAAACTGCCATACCAGCTAGTTCGGCTTTCGGTGTTACTATAGTGTATTTGATTCTTATATGTTTAACGGCATTTCTTGTTATTTATTGTATATTTTGACCCCTACCCTCAGTGATGGCTCTGGCTCTGAGGCTAAATAATTACATAAACTTCTTCTTTGGGGAGAGAAAGCAGGGGCTGGTAGCCGCTGATGTTCTCGGGCAGCGTCTTTCGTTGAAATACACAGATAAAATATACTGCTCTTATCCGGCTATAAAATCACTGCCGCTAATTAAGCGACACTTTCCACTGAGCGTGCAAGCTTTAATGCGCCTTCTTGTGACTGGGCTTACCTCCGAGGGAAGAAAGCTCAGTAGCCTCATTGCGCTGCCTTGAATCTCATCCCTATAGCCTGTTCGCAGTAATCCCTACGCTCTTTCTCCTTGGGTTTGCGCTATTATAGCTACTGAACACCATTACCGGGAAACCTCAGTCGATTAGATGTTCTGAAGCGTGGCTGTCTGAGTGGCATGGTTAAAGCGCTGTGCCATCTAGCGTTAACCGCTCTTATGAATTTTTGGCGCTGACTGCGCAGCATGTAAGGGCAAATCAGGAGGCGGAACTGGCGCAGTGTGGCAACTAAGAAGCTCTTCGTAAGTCATCAACATCATCAGCCGGATTATACCCACTGCCGGGCGAAGGCCACTTCAATATTACTCCAACTAACCCGGTCCTGCGCTAGCTGTATTCACTTGAGCCTCTCTAGCTACTAACCTAAACCTCTCACCAATCTTTCTGCCTCCCGCTGCTATGCTTTCCTTCCCCTGATATCCCTAAGTGACTATCGGTTATCCTATTTTTGCACTACATGTCCTGCACATGCCCATTGCTTCTTGATGTCCACTAGAATATCAGTCTCTTAAGTTATTTCTCTGACACTCCGCACGCTCCCTATCTCTTTACGTCCCACCTACTATTTTCCGTTCCATAGCCCTCTGCGTTGTCCTCGACTTAAGTAGAACCCTTTTTGTTAGCTCCCACGTTTCAGCCCCATAGGTGAGTACAGGTAAAATGCAACTGTTATACACTATTCTCTAGAGCGATACCAACAGTTTGTCGAACCAGAACCGAACAGGAGTTTTCGCCCGGAACCCGAACCGAACCGAACCGGAATTTTTTCCTCCATCTTGGAACTGCAAGTGAATCCGAACAAAAAGGAGGAAGCGTTTAGGTGTGGTTCCGACCCACTTTTACTCGTCCATCTTCATATCTTTCTTTTATCGCTGCTTACAAAGCGCCTTCTCACTTATGTTCAAAGCGCCACTACCAACCGCAAGCATCACAACTATATTGAAAAATCAACCCTTTCGCAAAGATTACAAGAACACAGAAAAATTTATTAACACATGCATGGCTCCAATCTCTGGTGTAGAGACATCGTCTCATCCAGAACACTGGTGGCCGCTGCATTGCGCAATGGCGCAATGGCTCATAGATATAGTTGCCCCGTTCGAGAGCTTTCCTAGGCAGTGGAACAACAGCATATAATTCGTAAGTTCAGTTACATATTTAGGTATATAAATATATGACCATGTACAACTCAACAACTAAATGCCGCATCTCTTGAAAAATGACGGCATCATTTCATTTTCCTCTTTTTCATGTCATCGCATAGAGTCACATGGCACCTCCATAGCAGTTGTACGCGATTTGGCGCCAGAAGATACAATTTCTCTGACCACGCCTTCAGAATGATGAGCCGACGCTGATGTTCAGACAGTCGTTTTGGGTAGCTGTTTACCGCTCTGCTGTTGAGTTATATCTGAACTTAGCAAGATGATTCCATAAGTCGATTTCCCCTTTTGTCCTGTCTTCTTTTTGTTCCTAGCGATCGATGTCTGCTTGTTTTATTCTCTTGAAAAGATAAACTAGGCCAGGAGTGAAGCTCCGAGTGTCATATGTGAAGACTGGGTGGAGTAAGAAACTGAGTGCAATTACTGGTAGCAGTATTAATTCATAGGCTCTGTTTGGTGTGCTATGGTTTCGGCTCATACAACTACGGTGTCGAAAAAGAAAAATGCATTTCATCGCTTTAGACACCATCACTGATGCGAATACCAAAAACCGTTTACAAAGGTAATACGAAATGCTAGAAATGCACTATAGAGAGAAGCATAGCTAATGAGCAGACCTAGCCTATGGTTTCCGCCGTGATAAGGGAGGTTGGGCAAACACCTTGAAAAGCAGGGAGGGGCGAGATCAAGTGGAGCGAAGGAACCTGTGGCTAGGCCCGGGGAAAAAACACTGCGGAGGGAATGGCAGTAATTGTGTAGTCGGTGAACTGCAACGTGCGACCCGTGATATTACATTACATTATCCAGCCAGGAAAGATTCAGGCCAAAACAGCATTTGGTCACCATATGAAAGAGGCTTCGTCGGATCGCCTGTGACGATCAAGTGCCGCTACAGGCACCAGCAAAATTTCCCCTGTAAGAGCTTACAGCTGAGGATAAGCTTGAAGCGTTTCTTATAGGAAGAGAAGACTGCATGCAAATGCTGAGAGACAACGGCAATTCTCTGAAAACTGAAAACGTATAGATGTACGCATTTCAAGTGGTGCCTAGAATAAACGAAGATGCAAGATTCCAGTGTTACTTTCTGGAATAAAGAAAAGTATGTCCTCTCTTGCCATCAAACTCGAATTTCTTCAACAATCGTCTATAATTTCCTCTTCTATACTGGCAAATAAAAAATGAGCAGCGTTTACTGAGCAAATAGAAAAATATTTCCGAGCAGCCATGATGCCATGTCATGCTTGTAAATTATGCGACTAAACATGCCAGTTTAGCCTCAAAGTGGTTGTGGAAGGTATATAATGCGCCTATGCAGGCATCCATGATGCGCAACAAGACGGTGGCCATGTGTCGCGGCCACGCAAACGAGACGAATAGAAAATGCGGATCTTCAGCAAATAAGAAAATGATTCTAATCCGAAAACCTGGCGGAAGAAATTTTTGTCAGCGTCTTTTGGGCCACAACACACGGGCGCTTTTTCGTTTCACCTTTATGGAAGTGCAAAATGCAAAGTAGTCTGCATGCTGTGCAATATACTGTCACACAAAGGGTATATACATCGTTGATCTTAAAATGTATGCTTGGTTCGGCCTTGATCTGATTCTAAAGTAATTTAGTGGGAGCGAGACAAAATATTGTTGTACATGCAGTAGTGGAGGTTTCGCTCTAAAATAAAATTCACGTGAACCTCTGTGCACCTGAAAAGGTCATCAGGAAACATTAATTATTTTTAACATTCTTTCGGTGTGTGGTAGCTTTAGTTGGTACATGCCAGGAATACAATAAATATTTTCCCCCATACTACTCTATTTGTCTTCCACTCTCTATAAAGAATTTGCTGAGGTCGGTACAACCAGTGAAGCCTGTCACATCTGACGACAAAAAGAATAGGGGGACTACTATCGGAATGTTCAGACGTTATTATATACTAGCACAGGAAAGAAACCTCAGTATTTAGAAACCGAGTAAAAAACACACCCGATGTTAATTTTTTTAACCCGCTCGAATCCCTTTTAACCGGTTCGTGCTACATCGAACTGGTTCGAACCGGAACTGAATGTGTCTCCTCAGCCGACAGCGAACACGAAAGGCGTGAACCTGAACCTGAATCGAACCGGAACAAATCCTGGTTCAATACTCTGGATAAAGGTAGGCTGATAGCCATAATCTTTACATGAAAAATTCTCTCCCCCCAATCTTATAATCCCGGATCTGCGGTTACTAGCTGTCCTAAGCAAACATATTCGCCTATCACTTGGAATGTTTCGTTATCTATTGTAAATTTTTTTTCTTCCCTAAGCTGTTGAACATTACTTAAGCCTTCGCCATTTTAATTTTTACTCCTACCTTCCTGCGTTTCTTCTCTGAGTCGTCAATCATACTTTGCAATTTATGCCCTGAGTAAAAATTAGCAAAGCAATGTCGTCAGCGAATTGCCCATTACTGAGGTGTTTTCCATCAACCTTTATCTCTAATTGCTCCCATTCCTAGTCCCTGAATAGTTCCTCTAAGCAAACTCTGAATAGTACCGGGAAGATCGCATCCCTTGCATAACACTTTTCTTTGTGGGAAGTTTATTACTTTCTTTATGCACAGCTATAGTTACTGTGTAGACAGTATAGATCTTTCCGTACTTTCACATACGGCCCCTCCACACCCTGATTCGAATATACTTGCATGCCTGCGGAAGTTTTAACTGTCAAACTTGTTTTTTAGTCATCCATGAATGCTATGTATAACGGTTAGTTATATTTTGAGAATTTTTCAGTCATCTGGTTGGTAGTATGGACATAATCGATAGTAGCGCGTTCTTTGTGATACCCGTTGTAAACTATATAACGTAAAGAAGTAGTAGTCAGCAGAAACACGTGTGAACAACCAGAGGTTCAGTATTTGTGTCAAAATCAACCTGCACATCGCTGGCCCCCAGGAGCTTCTTTCAACGTATACACCATTATTTGCGCTCCTATTACCTATTCGTATTTCAGACTGCTTGAAATTTACATTTTCAGGCTTTTATTTATCTGAAAATAAAGGCCAATATATTTTGCTCAATTGCCCTCTACCTTGGTTTCATTTCATAGACAACCACATTTTATTACATTGCCTTTCAGCCCGATCTGGCAGATATGGAACTAAGGTTGAAACTACAATGAATGTCCTAAGTGCCAGTAAAAAACATATTCTCTCTCTCTGTGTTATTAAACTTACATATTTTGCACGATATTATTAAAATCACACAGATTTATCGTGCTTACAGCGGTAAATCGTACGAAAACACATTCCACTCGGGGCTTTTACGTCGACAATGTACTGATGAGGAGGAACGAATTTCTATAACTTACCAGGGACAAATTTCCGTGCTACCATACAAGTGAGCGTGGTCCGTAATACTCGGATATCAATTTTTGGTCCATTTGAACGAAGTAAAGTTTGGATGGGCCCGGTCTAACTTTGGCCTGTTAAGGTCACTCTACAGCTACTTCACGGTCAAGATCTTGCACTATAAATGAAAACAACATTTAAGTCGATGTATTAGCCTTTATTTAACGGCTTTTCAAAAATACAAACGCTTACGACAGCAATACTACAAGGCTGAGCCACATGTCGCTGCAGCAGTATAGTATACAAGGCTTCGGTACCAAAAAGAATACCAGGGATTTGTCAAATTGCTTTGCATCCCCCCCCCCCCATACTTTAGGCAATAAAAACGCTTCTGGGAATGAAATAGTAAGACAGTAATGCAGAATTAAGAAACAACAATTCTTGATGCTTCCGCGGAAGCATTGCTTCTAAATCAGCCAGATCATCAGCATGCATTAGTCTTACTACATCGAGCGTAGCAATAAAGTATTTGCAGTTAACCGCCAAATCCAGTTGTTATACGCCCATCTAATCCCAAGAGAGTTCCCACTGCCATTCATCAATTCGTATTTCTGCCAATCTTGGCTGCATTCGGTTTATATTGGCAACCGCGTCCCTATTTAGGGTAGGCATGATTGACCTCCCTGTGCAATGCATGCCTTGTGCATTGATTTTTTTTAAATTAGCTAAGATTTCATAAACACATTTGGTGTGAAACTCAGTCGGCTTTTTTCCTATCATAAATTTTCCTTCCCACACCTCATTGCGTTATCCTTAGTTTAGGGTGAACGCATTTTGTAGGCCTCCACTTTCCGCCGTGTAGTTGTGAGTAAAATAGATTCAGCTGTTGCATACTTTTCGATTAAATTTAATGGTAATCTGCTACTGATGATCTGAAAGTATCTACCGGATGCTCCCAACCGCTGCCCTATTCGCCAAAATATTTCCATTTTGTCGTTCCGAGTCAAGTACGTTACTCCAAACCCCCAAGACACTTTTATTGCATGCATGCAGAACACTGAGAGAGGTCTAGACTTTTAACTTGTCCACATGAATCAACCTCGTTATACATACTCCCACTAGTACCCTACTTTCACTGTGCCCGTAGATAAAAATTCTGGGATGCCGCACATGCATCACGTAAAGGCAGCCATTTAGAAGAATAATCACCAAGAGTGTAGAACCACAGCCTGTAAAGTCCAGTCACATACTCATATCGCACATTGAATGCTGGAAACAGGGTCAAAAGAGGATATCCAATGAACTCCAGTTCACACTGAATGAGCAAAATATTTTAATCCTCTTCATAATACCTTCTGTGCCATCATTCGTAGGGAATGCAGATAGATGAGTTTATTGGATGGAGCTGCCGAGAAGTCGGCCGAAACTTTGAACCTCTAGACTGCTATTCTCGACAGGGGAAGGAAAAAAAAAGAAGAAAGAGGATCTTGAAAGGTGACAAAGAAGTAACGAGGGGTATGAAAACATACAACAAGGTAACTTGCATTAGAATCACGTGTCGAGTCCCGTACCTCTCAAAAAACGAAAAAAAGCTTGCACTGCCTGCAGAGCTTTCCATTTCTGCGGGTAAGCACCCAGTAGTAAGTCCTTCTAAAGCGCCTTGTTGTCGGGGCGCTTGAAGGAAGCGGCTAGCCTTAGCCTTTCCAGCGCATACACTGAAACGCCAAGAATATTTACTCCGCTTCCACTGCAATGCCATAAGTGGCACACTCTGTGCAGTCTGCCTGTCAGATTAAATGCAACTTGTTGCTTGTGAGAGCCACGTTTAAACGTAATCTATGAAGCAAGCATGCATGATGGCACGGAATTCCACAGGGAACAGAAAATGATATTTTGCGATAAACGCCGCTCCGGCTCCGAGTTAATGATGAGTTTGTTCTCTCCCTACCACCTGAGATCCTGGAAGTCCTGATTAGCTGAGTTGGTAGCGTAACGGTTCTCCTTGAGAGGCGGTGATCCCGGCTCCGAACCCCGGACCAGGACAAACTTTACTTCAACTATAAATTTTAGTGAAAGCTGCTTTGCTTTCTTTTGTAGCCGTATGGCAGCATTCGAGGGGATGCTAATGAGCAATTGCACCCTTCTTGAGATTGAAAGCATGCTATGAGGAAGCGAAATTTCCAGAAATGTTAAAAAAAAAAACAAAAAGCTTCTTAGTTTGTATGCAGTGAGCATAATAAGGACAGTAAAAAGAGAACCCAAATAATCTTAAAAACCTAATATTCATAATAATCATATCACAATCATAAGAAAGTGTTGTGTTAATAACGATACCGTAGCAATTTTAGATAAGTGGCTGCTGTTCTTACGAAGTGCTTGGCGAACTGCTTAGTGACTTCTGGCGCCGGTGTCGTTATGCTGCATGCTGCGTTCTTGATGTTCGTGGTTTGGTTTGAGTTTAGGGTTTAGCGTCCCAAAGGGGCTCCGGCTATGAGAGACGCTGTAGTGGATGGCTCAGGAAATTTCAGTCACCTGGGGTTCTTTAACTTGCACTGACATCGCACAGCACACGGGCGCCTAGCTTTTCGCCTCCACGGAAAAGCGGCAGCAGAGGACAAGGTTCGTTCTCGCCAATCGTTGCGTACAATAAACGAACGCCCTAACCACTGCGCCACACCGGCGGTGCTTGTTATCTAGTATGCTATATTCTACCCGAAGTGCGAGAGCAATAAAAATTTAGTCATTTGTGAACGGTGTGTCGCGTTTCCCTTTCTAAGTCCATGTTGATCTGTTTTGTATCGTGCTTCACAGCTGTCCGATAGGGCGTGTGTCCTCTTTTAGCGAAGAAATCTCTTGAACCAATTCACGGATTAAGAACTGTGTGTGTAAAACACAAATCTATAGCACATTCCTGCGGGAGAAAGAAATCTTTTTGGCAGATAGCCTCCCATTATACGCACGAGATATATTTAGCTAAAATAGTGCGCATTGCCTTGAACTGTTCTTTGGGTAATACAAAATAAAACAAATAAATGAGCAACCCAAAAAAGCACTTGCTGACACCCTCTCTGAAACAAAACCGATAATGTGAAGAAAAAAATGAATTCATTTTAATGCAACTAATTCAATCACCAATCTGTTCTTTAGTTACTGACAATAAAGTGTCATTGGAAGTCAGACGAGTTGCAGCAATTCCTTCTTGTTTGAACACATACGCTCGCGGTGGAGGATGCGTAACAAGCAATGCTTTGAGCTCAGCTTGTGGCCAGAGTACATATCGGTGACCTTAAAGCTTCGGGTATTTGTAGAGTAGCGCACGACCCAGATGTCCACGAAAGTTGTAATATGCGGTCTATATCTTTTCATGCTTATGGGCACGTGACAGGCACGTGGGTGCCCGTGATTCAGAACGTCAACGGATCTCATCCTGGCGCACGCCTGGCAGGGGTGCAATTTACAACCAAAAGCGAAGAGGAGGTCAATTATATACAGCGGCGTTTGAGGGCGAGAACAGTGGCCACAGGTAGTGCGGAATATTTAACTATATTTATCTTCCTCTATATTCAAATGACCCGCGTCCACTTACTCACCTTCCTCTACTTCGATGATAGGACCGGGATTATGATGCAGCCTCACGCCCATCTGCAGTTCCTTCGTGGAAGCTTGGAGTTTCGATCCGTATACATTATACACAGATACAGTACTATCTATCTTATTATCACTTCCATCTCATAATATATTATTTCTCTTTGCCATAAAGCATACCAGTTAAAACGAAAGATGTCAAATCCATAGATCAGAAAGCGCAGTTGAGAATCATTCATCAACTGACGGAAGTAAGTAAAGGGCGTTTCGACACGCTAATAGCGATCCAATAGTCAACAGAAGTCATCAACGGGCGATCACTTTCAGGTTCTATATAACAAAGACGACAGTGTTTTTCTTTTTTTCATTTTATTGGCCGAGTATAAATAAAATCACGATACAATTATTGTAACTGCTATTATTCTGATATATACATTAGTCTACAAATGAATGCAATACTTATTTCGTAAACAAATCTTTGCGATCAAAAGTTTTGCTTAAGTTCAAAAAAAGCTACTTGAAGTTTCTTAAAGGCATGTGGTACATACATCATATCCCACTGTCACAGAAACAATGGGCTGCAAAAAATACGTATTGAGCTTGAAAGTAAGGAAATACGGGAACGCCGTTTTCAAAGGCAGGGGAAAGCAGGCGCTTTTTGCTTTTGCGTGCTTTCCTGAAACAGAAATTTGGAGGTAGCGTTTTAGCTTAATACAGAAAGGAGCCTTAATAAAAGGGAATTTCACATTATTATATCGAGGAGGAGGAGAATGTATACATAAATAAATCACTAAGAAAGAAAGAAAAGAAAAATTTCAGAAAGGCAATACCCGGAAAAGAATACTTCTGCTTCGTTTTTCTATTGTGGCCTGCTTCATAAGGAGAAATGAAAAACCCCTACGCGTTTCAAAGACACTAAATATTTTGGACCCAAACTAAAGGCTCTTTTTTCCGCGAACTACGTAGAAACAACCTTATGAGAGCTTAGGAAACGCTTCAAATCCGTGTCTGCACAATAAGCAGTTTAGGAATTATCGCGAATTCCAGTCTGATTTTTTGATTCCTAATGCCTTATCATGGTCGACAGAGACACTTCAAACGCATTTCAAATCTAAATGTAACAGAGATGAGGTAATTTATATTTGACTAATCGTATATCACTGTTCATGGCAACTTTGCGGAGTGATAATCCTTTTCAAATTCGTATTCAGATATGTTTGTTTGGGCCACATATCTGAATACGAAGATGCACCAACTCGCCCCTCAAGCCGTTATTTTGAGAATCCTTTTCAACATCAGGGCACCAAGTTAGAAACAAATGTATCAGGCCGTACATGCACCATTAAGGCTTCCTTCGAAATTTAGAACACTCTTGAACATGCAGATGCACTCCCGTGGCCCTGTCCAAGACCACTCGAGGGTGGGTATGGCTGTACGGCATGAACGTTGTTGTGGCCAGCCATTGAGTCGAAATACTCAAGAGAACGTATCTACCGGGACCTAGTTGTAAGAAAAAAAGATCAACATGTTGTGATACTGTGAAAGGACATAAATAAATGCTGCTGTTATGGCACCATGACTCCAAAGCCGTTTTGTGAACAAAGTGCTCTATTTGTGATTATTACCAAATAGTGTACTTTGACCATGATGCTAATTATTTATTAATACATACGAGACGCAAACATTGTGCAGCACACTAACTTTTTCAGACCGAATACTTGACATCACAATATTTCGCCAACTTTGATGCAAGTGTCACGAGACATCGATCAGTGGCATTTTGCTGCAATAATGCAGCATCGAGAGTGGTTCCCGTGCCATCCGTAGCTATCCGTTTTGCGTGCTTCATCAAAAAACGTGGGGAATGGAGGGGTTCTCAACTTGCCGCATTCATCCGCCTGTTCACTAATCGGTTTCTCTCCATTCATACGTGAATTTTTCCTTTCTAAAGCATCCAGAGCAGGATTGTCTTCTCACTCAGCGATGGGACATACGGTCGGGACGTATTGGAGGTGCTCATTATGAGTGTTTTTCTTTTTATACAAGCGATACATGTAATAAGACGCGGCTCTCTATCTAGAGTCGTCTTAAAGCCGCGCCAAAAACTTGGTGGAAAATGAGAAAGAAGGAATAAATAAAAATGGACATGGCTGGAGAGACGCCTGGTTTGCGGACATCGATGTATGAGTTTCAGAGGTGGTTAGAGCAGTGCTAGGACTTGCATGTGAGACGAAAATATGCTGTTACGCGTGACATCACTGCTTTCCGATCCCTCAGAGTGGTATGGCGCTGTGAAGAGATCAGTGACGTTAGGGTGGATTCGAGTTCAACCAAACTCCTCCTTAATCCCCGTAAATATACAAGGGTCATTGCAGTGGCTATCACTTCGATTACTCCAACACTTCTACTACCACAATAACTGCGCTCAACCTAGGAGACGGACATTTAAGTGCTGTAGCTATGAAAAAAAAACGTGAATTGAGAACACGCCGGTCTTGGACTTAACCTAAACTATGTCGACAAAGATCGTCGATTGTTATCTGTCCTTGCTATCAGGGATATCTATATCATATATACTATTCGATGAAAGGCACCTTTGATGTTGACGGCTTTGAATCTCGTTTCATAATGTTACATTTAAACACGAATAATATGGTTTCTGTTTTTACTACATGTATACAGGATTATATTTTGCGGGTCTTATATTGTAATGTGTTTGTGTATTGTAACTTTGTTATATATTTTTGCTCATTATTGCGCACCGATCTTTCAGCCTATGTAATATTCCTAAATGTAGGCCTTAAAGAGATACTGACAAATAAAATAAGAATAATTTTATGTCAGAATTAATTAATAATGTAATTATTCATCTGTTGCATACCTGACGCCCTCTGCTGTACAGGCGATCTGACGAACCGCACCAGTGTATAACATTGTTTCTAAAATGAAAATTTGTGAACGCTAAAAAACCCGCAGGTATGAAGACAGGCAAAATATTATATATATATATATATCGAAAAGCAAGAGAACATCTTTCTTTGCGTTATGTTAACCAGCTTCTAGGGAGCCAGTCTAGCATGCTGTTGTCAATCTGTTGTTATTTTGCCCTGTAAAACATGTTTGCTTTAACCGAAAAGTGAGAATGGCATTGTGTAACTGAATGGTCCCACACACTGACGCAGACAAATAACTACATTCAGGCAAATTTGGCAAAAGGAGACCTGACAATCCTGACCAGAGGAAAGTCGACAGCCTCACCCGCCAAGTTCTAAACATCAAACCATCCCCACCATGCTCACCTTGGCTGACCGCTTCACTTTATCACCGTCGAATCCTTCACAGGAAAAGAAGGAGTGGTGTCATTTTCCTGTGCACTTACTCTTTCTTATATTACAATTATTAAGAATGAAGAAGGTACCTTGAAAAGGAAAAGGGCTGGGTAGCCTATTGCCCTATTAGTGATGTGCCGATGGAGCTGTCCAGGAGGCGCAGCAGCTGCCTCCTGCCCAACTTGTTCTACATTGAGTGCAGGTTTGGACCTTCGCTATTATGTGACCTCATGCAGGGGAAGGAGGTTCGATGGCAGAAATTTGAAAGGATTAAGTTCAACTGCAACTAGGCAGTAGGATATCTCCACGTTCAAGACAGATAACACAAATATCAGACGCCTGCTGCTGTTCCCCCTTAGGAGAACTTACACGACTGTTTATTGCGTATTGCGTAATTAACTAATGTTTATGGGAAGTCTTCGAAATATAAGAACCTGAGCGCTTATCAATATTCAGAAAATATGGCAGGGGCATTGTGAGGCACCCGAATGCTTCTTTAAGTGTCGTATATGCACTGCACTCACCATATGCATATTAAGAAAGACGATGAAACGTTGCTCATCATTTATTTTAGGTTTTGCTTTTAATTGATTTTATTTTGACGTATGGCGCATCACTTTTCGCACCTTTCGCATTCGCTTTCCTTGCAATTCATCAGGGATGTAAAGATCTTCTAAACCCTAAGAATGAAGCCAGTATAATTAATATGTTTACATTACCCTTTCACATACGTATGCGTACATGAACAGATGAAAGCGCTTGGAACTGTTTCAATAGCAATTTTCGTGCTTGGCAGATCAGATAGAAGAACATGGAAGATTTGCTGAAGGTCTAAAGCAAAGTAACCCAACGTGCAACATGTGGAAATACCTTCACCTTCACCTTTTCCTGATTGTAGTGCTTGTACGCTTCCTGCAAAAATTGGCGAGAAATAAACCAAATAGCAAATTTTTTTTTCCAAAAACCTTGAGTTCTTTCAAATTAAAAAGAAGCATGTCACTCAGCGCAACTGGTACGTCTACGCTGCGATACACAACTTGCGGCTCAGGCAGCACCGGTGGTGGCGACAGCAGGACAGCTCTCGAGGAGCACTCCATCTTCGCAACATGTGCCTCTTTATACGTGTAATACGACTCAGTAGCCAGAAAGTGCCAGATAAGGCAGTGCCGCTCAAGATCGCAGATAGCAGGAAGGGAGCAGAGCCAAAATAACGGCTAACAATGAAGCGGATAAACATTGATGACTTCAGCCTTAGCACAAGAAGCCATTCACTAGGTTTATGTTTGGTGGTTAGATTCGCACATCTCTTGAAAATGATGGTTCAATCCTGATATCACAAGGAAACAACACTTGAGCATATGAGAATATGGAGACATTATAGGGCTTGCAGTGCGTGAAAGGATGGTGTTTTAACATACAGCTGTGCTTGCAATTCCTCTCTGAAGTGTCTTTTGTTGTCCAATACCTTTCGTGTGCGTGTCTGTGGTCACTCTTATGCGTTAAAAGCCTTCATATGCTCATGACGTTACCACGCGATGTTCGCCCAAACGCCTAAAAATCTGTTATTCACATTTGTGCATTGACATAGGAATCGATTACTTACACCATCTAGTGCTGGGACTCGGACATCATAAAACTGAAGCTTTCTGAACGCTGAGCGAAATTGCCTCAACACCGAGTATGCCATGGCAGCCATCATGCCTCCCTCGCCTTGGAGACGACTCACAGCTTCCAATATTAGCGCCAAGCAGGCGAAATGCAGAATGTAGAGGGAGACAGGCCATAAAGCATGACAGCTTTGGCGTAGGTTAAAGTTTGCAGCAAGTCAACGTCTGTTAGTTCTTTTAGTTTTCTGTCACGACGGCGGTTGTTTACGCACAACTAATCGAAAAATCCTCAGAAGCACATACGAGATGCTGAAGATGACATAGCGGAATAAAGGAAGCCTGAAGTAGCCCTCAGAATACTGTGCGGGAAGGAGAAAGTACCGCTCCAATGCGCACAGCTCGGAGCACAGACCCCCGCTTTACGTAGAAGAAAGAACGGAACGCGACAGTCTTTTAGCTGTTTGGTTTTGCCACACTTTCTAGTTTAAATGGAAAGTTTGTTAGGGGTTTTGGTGGACGGGCTTTGTGAATTTTGTGAAGGAATTACAAAGTTCTGATTTGACGGCAGCGATATAATAGACTCTTATTGAATAAACGGGCGGTATCCGAGCGCGTGTTTCTCGCTCAGCGCGCTGCATCAGAGTTTACCTCGCGGACGTCAAGTTGCTTTACGCTGCAGACTGTTGCGAAACATTTTCAAAAGTCTTCCACCATATCATTCTTAGAACACCTAATGTTTTAGTGAATTGTGTTGCTCGGCACCTATTTTTCACTGAGCTTGAACTTCTTTTGGGGGGTCCTTATGGAATTGATAAAAAAACATGAGTCTCATCGACCTCCAGGAGCGTAGGGAGTTCTTGGTTTTTTTATTAGCACAAAAGGTCGAATTCCATGGAGCAAAAAAACCTTCGAATAGCTGAAGGACTTCGCCCGGCGACCTTTCCGCCGCCCACGAGGCGCGAAAAAGCGCTGATCTCTCTCCATGTATCATGGCCAGATATTTTCTCCCGATGGCCGCCACTTGCTCACGTCCGGTGGACATAAGCACATCAACATGCAGAACTTGTGGCCCCGCGCTCGAAAACTGCCGCCGCCACCAACCGCCTTCGTGCATGCTGTTGCGAACATATTTTCGAAATTATTGCAAAGAAAGCGTTTATATAGCCTGAATCATGACGTTCCCGATGAAGCATAATCAAAACTAGGATCGAAGCAAGAACTTGTCCTAGCAGTGGGAGAGGCATTGTTTGGAAAAGCTGCCGATGCCTAGCGAAGCGCGGCGGCTTCTCATGTGAAATGAATGCTAGCGTTTGCTTCCTGCAATCATTCAGGGGCGCACTCTTTGTAATGAAAATAACCTATTGAACCCTTAGAATCATTTTTATTGCGTCGTAAGCCATGCAGAACCATCTATAAGATTCAAATGGGAATAAATATGCCCCGACAATCTGTGTTGTCATGGCCATGCGGGGATACCTCTCGCAGTCTTCCTCTTCTGCCGCCATATGCACCTGTCCAGGTTAAAACTAAGCCAGGTGTATATATTCATCGAAATGTCTTGGAATGCTAAAGGGAGGAATAACCTGAGACGAATATAAACAAACTCTTGTGACTAAAGCCAAGAACGTAGTGGCCGGTGAAGAAGTTTATGCTGCTACTGAAGATATACGACACCCTGGCATGCCACTTTCTTTTTCCTCTACGCTCTTTGTCATTGCGGGCATTTACTTAGCATGGTATAGCCGCTTCAGTCACGTCCGGTAGTCAGGGAGACTAACCGCGTCGTTGCGATAGCAGAGAGCTTCAAGGAGTGCCGTGGGAGCGCCACCCTACGTGCGGCTACACTGTGTTTTTCCCGTGATGGCAGCGCGTGCCATGGGCATTCGCTCCTTGTTGGACCACGTAAATTTACAGCAGTGCGCTAGCCTGACTTTTACTGCGAGCAAATTGCAAATAATGTTCGCACCTTGGTGATTGGCCATAAGAAAAGTTCCCCAATAAGCGTAACTATTAGGCAATATTCGCAGAATGTATGCGACAATGGTGAGGACTCTCATGACTACCACGTACCATCTTCGTCGTTGCCGTATATAGAACTGCGTTTGAAATACGTAGTTTGAATATAGCACGCCTATATAAGAGACTGAGCTAATTGGGGGTTTCGCGAAGTTTCTCGTGAATGCAATTTCAGGACGCGGTAATTCTGGACTTGCAGATAATTTATTGGAATGCTTACACTAAATATTATTTTTCGATGCAATCGAATGAATGAATAGGAATATTAATTTTTTTGCAATCCATAACACACGCACACGACTTCAGAGCCTCAACATGATTTTGTGAAAAAAGTAAATGGCGGCTAAAGCTGCATAGTTTATGTTAACCTGATAGCAAGCCTATCTAACAAAACAAAACCTTATGTCGCTATAGTGATCCTCGATCGTCGTGAAAAAAAAGTCAGATGTTCATTAAGGCACTATTTAAGAAGCATAATTGGGTGAGGTGCATAATTATTCACTGCCCAAGGTAATGCTTACAAGGCCTTTCGTGTGATTTCAGTTACCTAATATAACCCTAGCTGTGAAATCGGGACTGTAAGCTTTTTATTCATGCATTACCTTTGTCACTGTGTCCATCACTGCGCTGCCCGGTATCGGAGAGTTTGTATCAGTATGTGCGATAGCAGGTAATCTAATCTAATGGCCAGCAGTAGCGAGTCGAATGTAACGCAAAAACGCATATTCCGCCACGGCAAGTAATCTACCCATAGCCCTAAATAAATGATGATGCGCTCCGCATTTAAGCTCACCAAAGACACTGGGCTATGTACCAGTCACCTAAACCTTATGGATGCGCTCCACAGCCTAAAACGAGCCATCGTTAAGGTCAGTACGATGTACGGCAACATATTCTCTGTGTCGACGAACTATATTGCAAGCCATAAACAGTGTCGTGATGTTTATCAGTATGAATGATGAATGTGATACTATGTGTGTTCTAGTTACCTCTTCCCCACTAGTTTTTGGTGCGAGCATCCGAGCTGAGCGATGTAGAAAAGACTCGATGTTCCATCGATACAAGCAGCAGAAATAAAGCCAGTGCCTAAAAGCTTGGAGCTCCAAAGGCAGCTCTCAATCTCACATGTAGCATAGAATTAAACGGAGCAACAGCGAATGAACCGACGCAGTGATGGCGTCAACAAGAGCGGCGGGAAATGTGACGGCGTGCCTTCAGAACGCCTGATATATTCGCTGATATCTTCAGATCTCGTGAATCGTGTGCAACAAAGTTATTGAAACACGATCAGCAAAATCGGACAGCCCGATAAACCTCAATACTAGCGTAGACTATTTCAGTCGATAGGGCGAAGACTGCTCTTTGTAGTTATTAATCGACCTCATTTGTATCATCTCCAGAAGCAAATGCGTTTCTTTTTCTCTGCCTGTGCTTTCGTTCTTTTGTTCCTATTACATTTGTTGCTTGCAGTACACAGCTCCTCCACACGCTCGTCAGCGCTCCCAAGCGGTTCCTATTTTTCATGCCTTGGCCCACCGCTGCGCACTTTTCTACCTCCTGAATTAACTTCCTTTAAGCCGCACTTACAGATGCAACAGCGCTGCAGGAAACATGTCTTATTTTCCTTCCCCGCCGCGGACGCGCGGATTTATTATATGGTTAGCTAAAAAAAGCTATGCTAATATCTTGTAACAGCAGTTTACTCGGTAACGAAGAGGTAAATGAAAGGTTTAGGAAGCCAAAATAATTCCCACGAACAAGGAATTAATCGATTGGCATAAGCGTGTTTTCTTGCAGGTGGTACCGTAGAGACAGGTTTTGCATAACCCTTTTTATTTCTCGAAAACGAAAGCAGAAAAGTTTGAAAATTACAGCGTGAAACGCGGTCTACGTTGCCCAGTGCACCGCAAATATAGCACCATGATTTGCGGATTGGTCAAGTGCTCCCAAATTCGTGTTCTTCGCTGTCGACGACCGAAGCTTTTTTGCACTTGGTCACGATATAAGCGTGAGCGGCTTTTGACAGCGCGTGTTTGCGGCGCGTTTACTGCGGCCACTGGCGCTTATCCCTAAACAATTAAGAAGAACAAAAAGCTTTGTTGTAGGCAACGTAGAAGGCATGCATCCGGCAGCACTTATTTATGTCGAGAATGAGAACGCTATATTTGAGGCGCATTTGGCGACGCGGAGTATGTTCTCACAGGATATATATTATAGGGAGGGGAGGGTTGGGATGGCTGCTGCATATTTGTCAATAATACGCTCTTCGCGCAGGCTGCTTCAATGCCACTACAAGGATAAATTTATTTTGATGACAATTGGCATCATTACTGTAGATAGGTGAGTTTTGCATATAAACACTTTAATAAGTAAGATAGGTTAAATTAACTGATTAGCTTCACGAGGGCTCTGAGTCTGGCGCCCTTTGCGTCATAGGTAACGTAAAAGTGTTATTACGCAATTTCGACCGTCTCCGTTACCTATATCACTTCTTAGGTGGCACTACAGGTATCAGAAAGTACGCTCTACGTCTGCCGCTATTTAGAAGGGTGATGCTGACTAACCCTTTCAAGAATAGGTTTCACGCAGTAATAAATAACGAATAAAGTGGAAAAATAAACATCCGTCACCGTAGCTATAAGAGCGATTTCACAAGACACGAATTTTAGAAGGCGTGGGTTTGTTTCCCATTGGTAGCATATAGTTGCTTTTTTCTTTTCATTCACAGTCAAGCATCTACATGATTAATTATTACTCTCACTCTTATCAACCGCAGAAAAATCACTATGGTTTTTGTGTGTTAAGTGCTCTTGGTGGCTTCAAACTTATCTTGTAGTGAAGCCTCTCATTTTCCCTGCGTTCATTTGCCGATTAGGAGAGAAAGACATATAGAGGAAAAGCTTTCTCACTATTAGGTATACGGGGAAAGTTCTCCGAGCGCCCAGAAAAATGGACGGAACGGCTGTATATGCGCACACGCGGTCGAAAGGCAGGAGCGAATTTTCAAATATTTCGAGAGGTTCGCGGGAGTGCACTTCGGTCGCTCCGCTTCACCCACGCGTGGAAGACCACCAGCGTAACCACAGCGGTTGCACACCCACAAGGGGTCTGCCCTTGCCGAGGCCATCCACGGTCTGCTGCTATCCACAGAGCTCTCGATAGCAAGGCAGACCTAGGAAAGAGAAACGTAAAAACGCACGGGTATCAGTTGAGCGTGACCATATATTCGCGGCAGAGGCTTGTTATTCTACTTTCCTTTATAGATGCCTCACCATAATTGATATCCGACAGGCTATGGACAAAAGTTCATGGAGGTTTAACCTGTTTACACCCAAGATCGAGTGGTCGTTGGATGATGATGTATGTTTTAGTACTGTATTCGTCGAAACCTATGACTTGGCCTGGTTGCGCAAACTTCAAATTAAGATCACAATTACTAATTAACAATAATTAAGTCGTCCAACTTCTTCAGTGCAGTCGCAATCTAGATAAGCTATCCAACCACCTTATGACGTGATGGTGTAGCGAAAAGTCTAATTCTTGATCCCTCCTAACCAGCGGAAATTAAACGAACACTTATTCATGGTAACCTTACCTCCCTTAAAGTATCCAAATATATATGAATTCATTATTTACTGCGAATACTATATCTCAAATAACTAGTCACAATGCATAATTAATGAAATGATATGTCATGTAGTTATGCACAAGCTCACGATAGTACACTGTACTAAGCGATAATTTTCGCTAGGCAAGCTAAATCTCAGTTATATTTTAGCTGAACTTAAACGTCATGTTGACACAACGAAACTTCCCAGGGTTGTACATGGAGCAGAAGCTACCGCTCTAGAAGGCAATTAAGAGTCTAACACAAAATAAGGAATATAGAATACAATGGTTGCGAATTGAATGTCGCCTATGATTTTCCTGTTTCCTAAATGATGGTGCACTTGTTTATCTTCGATGGATTTCCAACGGCATTTTCTCTACCAGAATCGCGCACTTTTTTCTTATGGCACACGTAATTCCATCTACACTGCATAAGCTGCCGTAGCCTTTTATCCCAACATAACAGGCCAGGCTAACCTCAGAAAAGCTAACGGAAGAGTATGCTTTAGTGAACCTGCGAAGAATAATTTCAGTGCTCAGTATTTCATTCTACGTTCTTACTTCCTTTGTTAGTGCGAAACCTTATCTCAGAACACTGAACACTGATCCATATCATTGTCGATCAAAGTAATAGTATCGACTTTTTAAAGCTATCCTCCGAAACGCTATCAATAAATCTTCACAAATCGATATTTCCAAGAACAGTGAAAACGGTCTGCATTTTTGTTTTTCAAAACTGCCTGTTTAATTTAGAAGTGAGCACGGTGGAAACGCACACGCTGTATCAAGTGTGATGTAGGGGCCGCTGCACTGTAGTAGAGGTAGGCGTATATCACGGATTGGGACTGCGACAACTCCATCCCTCGGTTAAGTTAATAATTGTAGCAAAGTTCTACTCACCTCTCTGGTCGAGCTTAAACAAATGCACAAAGCCATCACCGGAAACGTTAGTGCTTGAGGCACATCCCAAAGCAGCAAGCGATGCACACGATCCCGATTCTAGAGTCACGTGGCCGCTGCTAAGATATGCCTTTACGGTAAGTTCTCTAGCTCAGTAGCCTGTACCTCCTATGAATATATGCGGTAAGGGACTTCTAGTTAACGCCCCTCAGCCAGAGCACCCTTACTTGTGAAGTCGTAGGCTATATTTTTCATCATCCTACTATATATACTATCTAAAGTCTATATAGCACAAACAATACAGTTATAGCAATCGACAGAACCTATTCCGCACCTCGCGAGGACTTGTCACAAGCATTTTCTCTCTCTTCACTGTTTGTTGCGATCTCTATGGAAATCTTCTCGCCGGGCCTTAGCCGTACAGCTGCGACCCTATTCTGCATCATTGCTTAATTGTACTGCGATCCTGTAATAGAACCAAAAACAAAAAAGGAAGAGAAGGATTCAGGGCTCTGTAAGCTTATTTAAAGGACATCTTCTTAAATAAAAAATAAATCATCATCATCATCAGCCTGATTATACCCACTGCAGGGCGAAGGCCTCTCCCATATTTCTCCACTTAACCCGGTTCTGTGCTAGCTGCATCCACTTGACCCCTGCGAACTTCTTAATCTCATCCGCCCACCTAACTTTCTGCCGCCTCCTGCTACGCTTTCCTTCCCTTGGAATCCAGTTTGTTACCCTCAGCGACCATCGGTTATCCTCTCTTCGCACTACATGTCCTGCCCATGTCCATTTCTTCTTCTTAATTTCTACTAGAATGTCGGTAACTTGAGTTATTTCTCTGACCCACTCTGCACGCTTTCTATTTCTTAATGTTACCCCTACCATTTTTCGTTCCATAGCCCTCTGGGTTGTCCTCAACTTAAGTAGAACTCTCTTAGTTAGCCTCCACGTTTCAGCCCCATAGGTGAGTACAGGCAAGATGCAACTGTTGTATACTTTCCTCTTGAGCGATACCGGTAAGCTGCTAGTCATAATCTGCGAGTGCTTGCCAAATGCGCTCCATCCCAATCGTATTATTCTTATTTACTTTTCGTGGTCCGGATCTGCGGTTACTACCTGTCCTAAGTAGACATATTCGCCTACTACTTCCAGTATTTCGCTACCTAATGTAAACTGCTGTTCCTTCCCGAGGCTGTTGAACATTACCTTAGTCTTCTGCATATTGATTTTCAAGCCTACCTTTCTACTTTTCCTGTCTAGGTCATCAATCATTATTTGCAGTTCATCCCCCGAGTTGCTTAGCAAGGCAATGTCATCAGCAAATCGCAGATTACTGAGGTGTTCTCCATCTACCCTTATCCTTAACTGCTCCCATTCCAAGTCTCTGAATACTTCCTCTAAACAAGCTGTGAATAGTACTGGGGAGATTGTGTCTCCTTGCTTAACACCTTTCTTTATGGGAATTTTGTTACTTTCTTTATGCAGAACTATGGTTGCTGTGCAGCCACTATAAATATCTTCCAGCACTTTCACGTACGGCTCGTCTACCCCCTGATTTCGCAATGCCTGCATCACCGCCGAGGTTTCAACTGAGTCGAATGCTTTTTCGTAATCAATGAATGCTATGTATAAGGGCTGGTTATATTCCGAGCATTTTTCTATCACCTGATTGATGGCATGGATATGATCGATAGTAGACTACCGTTTCCGAAACCCTGCTTGATCCTTTGCTTGATTGCAGTCTAAGGTTGTCCCGATTCTATTAGCGATTACCTTAGTAAATACCTTATACGTAACAGACAGTAAGCTGATTGGTCTGTAATTTTTAAGGTCCTTAGAGTCCCCTTTCTTGTGAATGAGTATAATGTTTGCATTCTTCCATGGTTCCGGTACCGTCGATGACACCAGGCACTGCTTATACAAGGTGGCCAGTTTTTTTAACACGATATCCCCCCCGTCCTTCAGCAAATCTGTAGTTATCTGATCCTCTCCAGCTGATTTCCACCTTTTTATAGTTTCTAGTGCTTTCCTGACCTCGTCCTTCGTCACTGGTGGAACGTCTGACTGTTTTTCCCTACCGCCAATCTCATTACGGTCCTGACTACTTTGGCTACTGTAGAGATCTGTATAGAACTCCTCGGCTACTTTGACTATCTTTTCCATATTAGTGATGACGTTGCCCGCCTTGTCCCTTATCGCATACATCTGGTTTTTGCCTATGCCCAATTTCTTCTTTACCGCTTTAAGGCTTCCCCCGTTCTTTACAGCATGCTCAATTTTCTCCATGTTATACTTCCTTATATCGGCCACCTTGCGCTTATTGATTAGCTTTGATATCTCGGCCAATTCGATCTGGTCTGCTGGATTGGAAGCTTTCATACTCTGGCGTTTCTTAATCACATCTTTCGTCTCCTTAGGCAGCTTGCCGGTATCCTCTCTAACTATCCTACCGCCTACTTCTACCGCGCACTAAGTAATGATATCTCTGAAATTATTGTTCCTTGCCTCTAGGGTAATGTCGCCATCTTCAGTTAGAGCTGAAAACCGATTCTGTAGCGAATCCTGAGCTCTTCTGCCCTCCCCCTCACCGCTAATTCGTTGATGGGTTTCTTTCTTACTAATCTGTTGCGTTCCTTCTTCAGATTTAGGCTAATTCGGAACCTCACCATCCTGTGGTCACTGCATCGCACTTTCCCGTTTACCTCTACATCTTGCATAATGGCGGGGGTTGAACACATTATGAAGTTGATTTTATTTTTAGTCTCTCCGTTAGGACTTTCCATGTCTATTTCCGGTTCTTCCGTTTGCTGAAGAAGGTATTCATGGTTCGTATGTTATTGCGCTCTGCAAACTCAACTAGTAACTCCCCCCTGCTATTCCTAGAACCAATGCCATAGTCACCTACTGCCTTGTCTCCTGCCTTTTTTTTTCCCTACCTTGGCATTGAAATCGCCCATTAGTACAGTATACTGCGTCTTTACTTTTCGCATTGCCGATTCTACATCTTCATAGAAGCTTTCAACTGCCTGGTCATCATAACTACATGTAGGTGCATAGGCCTGTACGACCTTCAGTTTATACCGCTTATTAAGCCTAATTACGATACCTGCAACCCTCTCATTAATACTATAGAATTCATCTATATTACCCGCTATATACTTATTGACAAGGAAACCTACTCCTAGTTGTCGCCTCTCTGGTAAGCCTCGATAACACAGTACATGCCAATCCTGCAGTGCAGTAGTACATGCCAATCTTGCAGTGCAGTATATGCCTCATTCGGCCTCCTAACCTCACTAAGCCCTATCACATCCCATTTCATGCCCTCTAGTTCCTCTAACAGCACTGCTAAGCTTGCTTCACTAGCTAGGGTTCTAGCATTAAACGTTGCCAGGGTCAGTTTCCAATGGCGGCCTGTCCAGCGGAGCCAGGCTTTCTTAGCACCCCCTGCTGCGTCACAGGTCTGACCGCCGTCGTGGTCAGTTGTTCCGCAGCCGCTGGTGACTGAGGGCCGCGGTTTTATGGAGCTTATCATAGGAGGTTGCGGCCAATTACTGCACCAGGGTGGCCAACTCCTGTTCTGGTGAGGGAGTGCGTTGCCGGAGGTGTTCACCGGCATCAGGTTGCACCCCAAACCTGTTTATGCAATTCCATCGACACGTGGATTTTTTTTTCATCCGGTGGAGAATTGCGCGGCACCGGGATTTGAACCCCGGTCCTCTTGCATGCGAGGCGGATGTTCTACCGCTACGCCACCGCTGCAAAAAATAAATGAATGGCGAAATTTCGTGATGCAATCCCTGGAGAACGAGGAACGCAGACAAAACGAAAAAGGTGCACCCCCCCTTTAGACGCCCAGACGCACAGCCTAAGCCGTTTCCGTACCGGGCTGGATAACGAGCCGCAGCTGAGTCAGCAGCGACAACAAGCCACTGAGGGAACCTTGTTCACCGGCCGGAGTGAGAAGGAAAAAACGGATCTGATCTGAAAAGGTGTGAAGCTATGTGCTTTTTTTCTAGCGGGCTTTAGAATCCGGTGGCGGTTGAAGCCATCATCCAAGAGCATTTTGCGAGGCCTAAGCTTCGTTAAGAACGTCTCCCCGTCCGCGAGACCTTACCTGTACTTACCTATGGCGCTGAAACGTGGTGGCTAACCAAGAGAGTTCTACTTAAGTTGAGGACAACCCAGAGGGCGATGGAACGAAAAATGGTAGGAGTAACATTAAGAGATAGAAAGCGTGCAGAGTGGGTCAGAGAAATAACTCAAGTTACCGAAATTCTAGTGGAAATTAAGAAGAAGAAATGGACATGGGCAGGACATGTAGTGCGAAGAGAGGATAACCGATAGTCGGTTAGGGTAACAAACTGGATTCCAAGGGAAGGAAAGCGTAGCAGGGGGCGGCAGAAAGTTAGGTGGGCGGATGAGATTGAGAAGTTCGCAGGGGTCAAGTGGATGCAGCTAGCACAGAACCGGGTTAAGTGGAGAAATATGGGAGAGGCCTTCGCCCTTGGGTATAGTCACGATGTTGTTGATGATGATAAGGACCACCAGAACATCGTTGCTTGCGATCTATCAAAGCTTCTTATGAAACAGGGGATACAAAGGAAATAAAACGTGTTGCTGATTAAAGTACTACAACCGGTCACTGAAAGAACGTACGCCTATTATGGCCCCAGAAAAGGAGGCTTCCCATTGACATTGATTCGAAAGAGCTTTAAGGGATGTATAGACTCCGGGAAGAAAACGAAAAATGGAACGGGGGATATGTGGTGCCGTCTATTCTCCGAGGGCAGAAAAGCCCCAACAGAATATTTCCAAGAATTGCAGTTTTAGTTTCTAAATTTAAATCAAACGTGAGCTAATATAACAACCACGCAGCATATATAGGTGTACCCGCTGCTGCCACGGACTCCAACGCTTTTGGTCAATTAGCCTGCACCCTTCTCTATAGCTGGTGATAACCCGTGTTCTCTGTTTCTGGGCACCTGAATCTTCTTTTTACTACTTTAAAGACAGTGTAGGTACGAATATTCTCGTGACCTTAATGCTACATTTCTGTTGCGGTTCTTTAACATCCAGCGGAGTGTCACATACTCAATTCGAATTTATTTATACGTGTGGCGCACAGGTCGCTGCTTAATACACGTTTTAAAGAGGCATGACTGTTGAGGGACAAAAGCTATTGGCGGAAACATCTGTAATATGCTATTCTTTGAATGCATGCCGTGGTGCGTGACACTAAGCACGAATTCCAAAGCATGAAAAACGACCCAGGCAGCAAATCAGAATAAACAGTTAATACCGCAAATGCACAGAGCTTAATTAGTGTTTCTTATTTGCGGCAGCCAAAAGCCGCTTAACACATCTGGCCAGTGACCACAAGCGTGCAATACAGTAATAAAATATCTGGAACATTAAAGGTATCTTTAAGAACATCTGACAAATACTATCAGATCATGAGCTTCCGTCTGAAGAAGAAAGTAGAGTAGCAGAATTTTGCCTGCACTCAGCAACTTGTAAAAAACTAGGAGGCCATCAAACAATGTTCAGTACAATTCAGCACTACGCAGCGGCTTATGCACAATGAAAACAGGTGGTGTAACTTCGAGAAACAGGATAAAAACAGGATGGTTCGTCGAACAAAAGCAAGTTAATAAAATTCTGCTCCAAATCAAAAACAAGAAATGGAAATTGAAGGAATTTAACACAAAAACATAGTAAAACATAGTTCCTAAAGAATAACGGATTACATTGCAAGGCAAGGCAAGCGCAGTGGGGTGGAATAACTTGGGGGGGGGGGGGGGGGGGGCGGAGATAATGTTCGTAAGTTTGTAGCCATAACAAGGCTGTAGCTTGCACAAGACCGCTTCATGTGAAGAGTTAAGGAAGCGCATTCTGCCCCGCAGCAGTTATAATCAGATTGATAATTATGTTGATGAGATTCGTTGACTAGTGCACCATCATTTCGCAGTGGTGCTGTTCCATTGGTGAAGACTATTCACTGCCATAAAAAAACCTGATCTATTTTCTCTTCATTAACCTGCCACGCGGCTCTGCCCTCCACTTACTCCCAACCCTCGCTCCACCTTTACTGTCGACAAGCAGCAATTTTACAAATAAAAACCAGTTTCTATAAGAAATAGCTTCCTCAGTGGGAAAACAGACAGACTAGAACGCTAATACAATACGACTTAGCACAAGGCCGGTATAAAAATTCAGAGCAAAACCACTGTGGCGATCACAAACAAGAGATCATTAGTCCCGAAATAATGAGGCGAGTGTATATATGCGTCAATCTTATGTCGAGTTCCCACTGTTTACAAAAATAATTACATGTCTTCTCATCCGATTCTCGCTTTTTATTGCCAATCCAAAATTAAATTGCTGAGAAAACAGCATTTTGCAGCCTAAATGGGAACCGTATTAAAACCTAGGAATTGAAGAAAGCGCTGAGATCAGCCATAACTGACGACAGCCAACGGTTCGCCATTTTCGAGCTGGATCCAAGGCTGGTTCGCTGGTAGCTAACGAGTCCCTGCCTGGACACACAAAGCTCCCGGTTTATTTTACCACCTTAGTGACTCGGTAGGCTGGGAAAGAAAAACGCGCTGCAGCCTAATCAAAATCTTATGTTCCAACGCCGAACTCAAGGAAATTAGGTACACAGAATTACATCTCCACGTGGCTGAGCCCTTCTACTTGATTAACGATTGCTATTACTTACTGCGAAATGCAATACAAAATGTCCAGTGCAGCCACGCTACTAACGTATTACGGCCTGTTTATTTTGTCTGTGCAGGAAGATGGAGTGCGACTTGCCGAACTTCGCGTCTCCTGGTAGCGGAGCCCATTATCTCATCTTGATTAGATTTCCAGGTAAAGAAGAACAAGCACCCACACTCTAGCTCTGATAATCACAATATACGGCACAAAAATTTGGAATGAAATGAAAATAAGGCAAACGTGCTCTACATATGTCCTGTGAGGCAAACAATGTCCGCAAAACCTGCCTGCGAAATTTTTCGGCACGAAAACGTCGTTCCATATGGATAAATGTGAAAACGTTTAAAGGTTTTGAGTAGTAATAAAAAGTGCCCAAGATGTAATAGTGAGGTTTATCAATTGCAAATATGTAATTAAATAAATGAATTTAATAAGTTTTGTTTGAAGCGGCATCTTGTGTGAATGTTATTATGAAAAGTAGTGCAGTAGGGTGTAAAAATCTGACTCATTTCGTTTCTGAGGTTTAAAATCCCAAAGCGACTGAAGCTATGAGAAACGCCGTAATGGCGGACTCCGGAAATTTTGGCCACTTGGGTTTCTTTAACGTGCACTGATATCGCACAGCACACTGGCGCCTTACTTTTCACTTCTATCGAAAAGCGATCGCCGCGACCGGGATTCAATCTAGCATTCTTGGCCACAGTATTCTAGCGCCTTAACAGCTATACCACCACGGCGCGTTGTAAAAAGCTTACTTCGCGCGTAAGAATGCAATGGTGATATTAAGAAAAAATTTCTTAATGCAATAAATAATCAAGTTTTAATGTAATCTTAAATAATTATAATAATTGCAGCTGTAAGTGTCATGAAGAGACACCTGCAGCGTAGGAGAAATAACTATATGTGAATAGCTTGATTGAATTAGTCATGTAATAAGAAATAATATTAAGTTAAGGCCTTCAATAGAGTTATCTGTCTTGAGACATTCACGTTGCACGATAACGTCCCCTGGCAGTCAAGTTGGATGAAAATGTCAAGTGACACTCAAGGTATCGTCACAGTCAAGTTTCATGATAATCGCATGTGGGAATGAGAAAGCCACGCGACAGCAGCGACGGCTTACCGTCAAATCCCACACATGGAGGAGTACTGCAACGAATCCATCACTCGCAGCTAACACTGCAACGAACGCGTGCCAAGGAACCGAAATTTCCATTGTGAGCACGAGCCCTGGCCTAGCTAGCCAAGAAAAAAGCTATAAAAGGGGCGTGCGATGTGCTTTCGCTTTCCCACTTCTCCAGTGCACATTGTGCAGAGCTCTCGGATGTCTTTTTTGTACTAGATGTGAAGGTTTACAGCATATGTATACAGGTTTCAATGCTTGACAGCTTGTTAGTCAGTGTATTTGTGTAACATCGTTTTAATGCAACTCATCCAACAAGGACGTTGTTTTCACTGTTTTACCCGATCCTGTCGCCTCATGTCTTGTGTTACTGGCTTAGTTGACCGCCGCATGCTTCATTTCTTTTCGAACGTAGTGACAGCACACCCCAAATATGGTCAAAAATACATCCTTTACTACAAGAGTGCAAATTGTGGAGGTCAATAACTATGAACTCGCTGTTTTTGTTTCGATGAATACCTATGTTCCTCTGAGGTTAAACAACAACAAACAGACGTTCCCCTTGTTTAATTCTCCACTGAAAAAGCTGTCTAATATGAAAAACAGTCTTTTTCGCACAGCCAAGAAGCCTAATGCGCAAGAATGCTGAATTGGGTGAGTTAGCGTATTTGCATTTTAGGAAACTTAGCGCAAAGAAGACAAGGACAAAATGAGGGATACACACACGAGCGCTCGTGTGTGTATCCCTCATTTTGTCCTTGTCTTCTTTACGCTAAGTTTCTTAAGATGCCTAATCCTGCCATCTCGCGGATTGCTTTCCAAATAGTTACTTCCGTGTAGCCAATCGCACTAAAAAAGGCTAACAATTCATTTTTTCTCTCATGCTCAGCCATCGTTGCCAATTACTAGTCCTCTAACCCTCCAAAGTTTGGAACGCCGCTAAGAAGAATTATATGTCTACAACTAAACTAAGAAGTATAGATATCCAAGTACTTTCAGGTGAATTCTGTGCGGGGGCTCTCAACCGCGTTCATACGAACAGTTTAATAATCTTGTATCCTTAGTGTTCACCCTGCGATTTCTTTCCTATATATCCTACTACAGTTGATCCTGTTCTTAACGGAAATATCACAGAGCAGGTCTAGGTTTGGCCTTGCACTTCGGATAGCGTTAACATTAAACTTTTTAAGGAATACGAATGTTTATACCGCCATTATTCTCTTTAATCCGTTGCACAACTCACTATAGTCTGACTGTGCCGCCAGCAACTGGAAAGCGGGCAGAGGGTTTCATTAGCACAAGTATCGCGATCGCCTAAGATAAATATTGGCCCATCTAACTTGTTAGCGGCCCGTGTAAGATTATGGAACAGGTAACCTATTCTCATCTTTTCCATTTATTACAGTGAAACTTTATTTCCGTGATTGCCCAACGCAGGTTTTGTAAAAGAAAAAATTCTTGCGAGAGCCCACTTCTATGTTTTACACAAGATGTGCGCTTCATCCTGGACCTGTGTTCTATGGAAAGGACATATTCTTCGATTTCTCCAAAGCCTTGGAAATATCTCCTATAAGCTACTTTTTCTCAGACTTAATAAACCTAATCTTGAACCGCATAGTTAATTCGGGACTCTTGTCTTACCTCAATATATTATCAATGTAAATTTGTGGATGCAAATCATACTAGCTCTCGTTCATTTTATGTTGGCTTAAGCATTCCTCAGGGTTTCGTTTTTGGCCTCTTACTCTTTCTCATATATGTAATTACTTGCCTCGTCATATCGCTTCTTCTACGTATGTGCCTGTGTGGTAATAATCGCGTAGTGCACCGAGAGTTAAATGGAAATAATGTGATGTTTGCCTCTCCTTTAATCTGTTATCACCGCGCTTCTGTATGGTCTAAAGTTTGGCATACGGGACTAAACGCTAATAAATGTAATCACATGCATCTTTCTTGATGGCGCGCAGCAAGAGCTCGACAGTATTGCTCTGGATCTGTTCCTTCGTACAAAGGACTTGGTGTGCATATACCTTCTAAATTAGCAAGTAAGGTTAGTTGGTCTAGACTATTCATTACCGGACTTCGAAAGCGAAATTTGAATTCATTGCTAACAATGTTAACAATGCTAACTGCAGTAGATGTCCGCCATCACTTTATACTTTAGCCACAGATTTATCGGCTTTAATTCGTAATGTCAGTCATCGGCCTGAAAACAGTAACAAACCTGACCCCCCAGTAGCATAAGGTCCTGCCATTTTGGAGGGAATGGCTTCCCAGATGTTTGAAAAGTTCTCTCTTTCATCAGGAGCTTTCAGAACACTCAAATATGAATTAGGAAACTGCGCAATGTGCATGTCCGCTACCCGCGATGCGGCTGCATACACCAGCCTGACGGTTGTTTTGAATTCAGCCACTAGATGGACCAACCTTCATCAGATAATCACGCATTTTATAGAATTGTGCATGGCAAATGAATGGGAAATGTAGGAGGGTAATCTATATTGGTTAAAAGGAAAAGACCGTATATATGTGCTGTAGGGCAAGCCACCATAAATGCCGCGCCAAGTTTGCGTGCCCATCTTAGTTTTCTAGTTTGGAGTTCCTAAACAAGAACCTTCGCAACTCGGCGATTTGAAAGCAGCGCCTTCTGAGCTAATGTGGTGTAGTTAGAGTTAATGGAAAGATTTATGGTGTTAATGGCCGCACTTTTCTTTCCTTCGGTGAAAAGAACGTTTGTCCTTGTGTTGTTATTCATTCTCACTGATTTTCATCTCAGCCCCAACACTAATCTCCTATGACTCATGACTGTATTTTTACCCAATTTTTTCTCCAATCTATCCAGGAACAGCTGCGTAGCTGTGAATGCAGAAATGGCGTACGAGGAGCAAACAAAAATTCATTGATGAAACATTTACCGGAAATTACAAATGGGGCTCTCTTCTCTGCCAAGCAGGATTTTAAAAGGTTTTTTTTTTTTTTACATTCTGTTTTTATGGATGTGGATGTACCCCAGAAAAGAGAAGCTGGTGCTTGTATGCACTGAAACTCGACCTAAAACGATGTGACGTGTACAGCGTAAGCCTTTTAGGAAGAGCCCGCAATGAAACAAGTGAGAGCAAAAGAAAGCCCCGCTCACAACAGGGCGAGAAGTGTCATAGCAGACGGGAGGGCAGCTACTGAGTGGAAGAACCCCGCGACGCGAAGGGGGCGCAAGCGAGAGGGAGTGAAGGTCAGGTGATTAATAGCGCTTCTCCAGAGGCGGACCCCGCCTATACCGGATTTTCCGGGACACTACCTAGAGCGCCTGATGCCTGCGTGCTCGACCAAACGCGCTATTTTAGCGCCACAAAGGATGGAACTGAGTGATCACCCTCATCTCCCTTAGTAGTCTACGTTATATGTAATAGCGCGATGCAGTGGCCAAGCGGAAGTTTGGAACCATAAGAAACTCGATTGTAAATGGAGGCCGTTGCAAAGACTGCCGAGGATTTATTCAACTGCTATTCACGCGTCAGTAAATCCTTATGTGATTGGGCTCGATCCTTCAGGAAATAAGATGTTAAGCTTAGTTTCGGTGATGTTTCTGTACATGAAAAGATGCAGGCATGCGGACGTCTTTTGTAGGCAGATATGGTTCGAACAATTCTTCCGATATATAAAGCGGGCGCAAGCATAGGTGACACTTTTGAGCGATCGTCAGATGGGGGTGGTCGCTCTGCTTGCACTTTTATTCTCGAGTAACAATTTTAAATCCTTCGTTAATTTGGCACTCGAACCTGAGAACAAATTCCGCGAATTAATATATCTACTTAGTTTAATTGTATGTAACAAAACGATGCCGTAATAATCAATACATCTGCAGATTTTTCTTCAACAGGCTTGCAGTTTTTTGCTATCTATTTTCAAGAACGAATTCACCCCGTCGGTTTTCTAAGCCGGTCCTTTAGTGCCTATCTTGAGCGCCGGACACGCTTCACAGGATATATTTCGCTAGCGATCAAACGTCAAGAGCTTTTTTGCCATCATGTTTATAAAATATCTTAAGATATTTGGGATTGAAGTACATCCACAAACGCAGCCAATAGATATTTTAGGAAGATTTCTTTTAGTCAGCGCTAGCTTAGGAAGAGCGCTAATGGAATTTTTGCTAATCACTGGACGCCTAAAACACCATTCTAATGGTCATGTACATATTATTACCTTACGAGATCCCACTTTTGCCTCACAATAAAAATATTTCGCAGAAATGAGACAGGCAAAAACCAGATGTATGCAATAAGGGACAAGGCGGGCAACGTCATCACTAATATGGAAAATATAGTCAAAGTAGCCGAGGAGTTCTATACAGATCTCTACAGTAGCCAAAGTAGTCAGGACCGTAATGAGATTGGCGGTAGGGAAAAACAGTCAGACGTTCTACCAGTGACGAAGGACGAGGTCAAGAAAGCACTAGAAACTATGAAAAGGAGGAACTCAGGTGGAGAGGATCAGATAACTACAGATTTGCTGAAGGACGGGGGGAATATCGTGTTAAAAAAACTGGCCACCCTGTATAAGCAGTGCCTAGTGTCATCGACGGTACCGGAACCATGGAAGAATGCAAACATTATCCTCATTCACAAGAAAGGGGACTCTAAGGACCTTAAAAATTACAGACCAATCAGCTTACTGTCTGTTACGTATAAGGTATTTACTAAGGTAATCGCTAATAGAATCAGGACAACCTTAGACTGCAATCAAGCAAAGGATCAAGCAGGGTTTCGGAAACCGTAGTCTACTATCGATCATATCCATACCATCAATCAGGTGATAGAAAAATGCTCGGAATATAACCAGCCCTTATACATAGCATTCATTGATTACGAAAAAGCATTTGACTCAGTTGAAACCTCGGCGGTGATGCAGGCATTGCGAAATCAGGGGGTAGACGAGCCGTACGTGAAAGTGCTGGAAGATATATATAGTGGCTGCACAGCAACCATAATTCTGTATAAAGAAAGTAACAAAATTCCCATAAAGAAAGGTGTTAGGCAAGGAGACACAATCTCCCCAGTACTATTCACAGCTTGTTTAGTGGAAGTATTCAGAGACTTGGAATGGGAGCAGTTAGGGATAAGGGTAGATGAAGAATACCTCAATAATCTGCGATTTGCTGATGACATTGCCTTGCTAAGCAACTCGGGGGATGAACTGTAAATAATGATTGATGGCCTAGACAGGAAAAGTAGAAAGGTAGGCTTGAAAATCAATATGCAGAAGACTAAGGTAATGTTCAACAGCCTCGGGAAGGAACAGCAGTTTACATTAGGTAGCGAAATACTGGAAGTAGTAGGCGAATATGTCTACTTAGCACAGGTAGTAACCGCAGATCCGGACCATGAAAAGGAAATAACAAGAAGAATAAGATTGGGATGGAGCGCATTTGGCAAGCACTCGCAGATTATGACTAGCAGCTTACCGGTATCGCTCAAGAGGAAAGTATACAACAGTTGCATCTTGCCTGTACTCACCTATGGGGCTGAAACGTGGAGGCTAACCAAGAGAGTTCTACTTAAGTTGAGGACAACCCAGGGGGCTATGGAACGAAAAATGGTAGGGGTAACATTAAGAGATAGAAAGCGTGCAGAGTGGGTCAGAGAAATAACTCAAGTTACCGACATTCTAGTAGAAATTAAGAAGAAGAAATGGACATGGGCAAGACATGTAGTGCGAAGAGAGGATAACCGATGGTCGCTGCGGGTAGCAAACTGGATTCCAAGGGAAGGAAAGCGTAGGAGGGGGCGGCAGAAAGTGAGGTGGGCGGATGAGATTAAGAAGTTCGCAGGGGTCAAGTGGATGCAGCTAGCACAGAACCGGGTTAAGTGGAGAAATATGGGAGAGGCCTTCGCACTGCAGTGGGTATAATCAGGCTGATGATGATGATGAGACATGGGGTAGGTAAATGGCTAGCGGAAGGACTCTTTATTTTTTATTTTTCTAAAGTCGTTCCTACGTGGAAAGAAATGTTAGCATTTTTGTTGTTGTTTTTTACTGCCGCGGCGTTATAAAATTTAGACCTGGTTACCTTGCGTTTTCTATTTTCTCCTCTTTCTTTTATGGTAGGCACTAGCAGGCAAGTTGTTAAACATTTTGTACTTAAAAAATTACACTAGCAAAGAAAAATAAAGAATAAGCTCAAACTTAACTTTCCCACCTAAATGCAGCCAAGTAGGCTGGCTTGTTTTCATTCGGGCTATTGCTTTACTACTTGCCTGTTGTGAATTATTTAGACCGTTCTACGAATGCATTACACTAAAAGTTGAAATATCTTGCGAGTAGAATGACAAGACATTAGTTTCCCCTGAATAGTGGTAGCCGCCGTCATCTTAGTGTTACAAATGCGCTTACAGGAGCAAGATATACGTAAATCTGAAGCAATCGCTTTTTTTCTGCAGAGGACGAAAAAAGTAGCTTTAGCGCCAATGGGATCAAAGGGGCAGGCCTCACTGGCGGCTGCGAGGCTGAAAGCGTGAGTCTAGGGAGACTGAGAGAAATGCTGGCCATGTAAATACAACCTATAGTGCCGCAGCCATAGTCCTTGCTTTTATTGCCCCAACTAGGGCTGTAACAAACGCGAATGCGGCCCCCCCCCCCCCCCCCCCCCTCTGGCTGAGCCTACATATTCATGATGGGCAACGGTTTACCAAAGCTCAGCGGTTTTCACCCTCGAGGGGAGAACTGACGCATGAACGGGGACGGATAAAATGGTGCTTTAGGTGGGGCCCCTCGTAAATTCATTCTCGCTTCAGGTGTCTATGTGTGCGCTTACGTCTGTTTCTGTGTGTGTATATGTCCGTGCGTGTGTGTGAGGGGGGGGGGGGGGGGGGACTGCGTGCGCGCGCGCTTGCACAGTAGCATTGAGGAGCTCTGTTGCTGGTTTCTGTGACGCTCTGCTTATCCCCAGCGCGGGTAAGCCGTCTATAGGAGTTTTTCGACGTAAAACACTTGTGGTATCTTAGCCGCCTGCTAAAAGACTGTTTCTGGAAATAAACGAGCTCTTAAATACTTCCTGGGAATGCACGTCCCATCATCGATTTGTAATGCAATTTATTTAGCGCAGTATTATTCTGAGCTACATGTATTGGAGGCGTGCATAAACACGTTCAAACAGTCTTTTTAAACTTGGTGAATTTTTACTGCTTGCAAAGAAAAAGCAAGATGGGAAATAAATACTTGATTAGTATGGTAACTGGGCGCTGGTGTATACTTATTGTAATTCCTGCGTTGCAGTGAAGTTGCAGCTTCAATATTCTGAACACAACTGTTATCCAAGCATATTTGATTGCCATGCACTATTATAGCTTCAGCTATACTTCGTGCAAAAGTCGAGCACTGGCAGACTGCGTCTGTATCACATGCACCTCAGTCTCATTGTCGTATTAGAGGCTCAGGTCAAAGCAGCGCCAGTGTTATATCGCTGTGTATTTTATGTCAATTGTGCATTTGGATTTGGGAGAGTAATTGAACATTTTAATGCGACAAATGAAGTTATACATCTTTCTATAGCGTATATCAAACAAATTCGCACTACCCAGTTTGCAGGGCTTAATCATCACGGTAAGTGAGTTAACTGCAATGAAAAATTGAAATTAACACAACAAAGTGATGTTATATTGTTTAAAAGGTCTTAAAGGGACAGAACACTGGAATTTAGGTCTCGAATGTTTTTCGCCACAGTGGAAAGATTGATGCCTAAAATGTTCGATTCCATAACGGTTTTGTTAGAAACGCTGTAGAAAATTTTTATTTGCAATTTTTTGATCAATGCGTGCGCCCGTTTTTATGTAGTCCGATGGGCAGTGACCGCGATAACCATGAGCAGCGACCGCGATGACGACTGGTGGTCGACAAAAAAGGCGCACCGAAATCAAATATAACTTTCACTTGCCAGACAGTAATCAGACATTTTTTGCGTAGAGTAACGTTATTTTCAGTTTCACACTCAATGCTGTTACGGAACAATAACGCACGCCCTCGTCGACGAAAGTTTTAATGGGCACTGTCATTGCTTCATTCACGAAATTGCAAACACTGTGGCGCGATCTAGTGGCGAAACCTGAAAGCATACCTCTCGCAGTGCGAAAGCAGGGGTAGTTTTTATTTAAGGGCGCACTGGAGAGAGCGCAAAATATAATAAATTATGGCAAGCACTCCTAGAAGAAAAAAGAACAATGTGCCGCAACGAAAACCAGCGATATTTTGCTGACATGTAGTCACGTGGTGGGTTACACTAAAAGTACTAGGGGTTCTCCGCTAGATAGCGCCTCGGTTGTTTTTATGCGGTTTCCAATGGCAAATTAAAATTGTAAAGCCTCTTTTCTTTGATATTGTAGTGCTCGATCTGTACTATATGAGGCAAGGTCTTTTCATCTCCACCATAATCTCATGACATAGTTTGGCCAGTGTTCTGTCCCTTTAACAAGTGGTATCCAAAAACAAGCGCTACGCCGCTAAAAACCATCTGCAGCTCAGCTATCACTCGTCTTGCCCGCATAAGTATAGTTAAACGGCTGCCACTCTTATTGGATTTCATAATTACATATAGCATCATGATGAAAGCAACCTAGGAACGGCGCGCGAGCGTGTGGAAGCAAGGAACAACACAGTGAACGCGTTCATTGTGTTGTCTGTGTCCTGGATCCTCTCCAGAATATCCTATATTAATGGCGATCGCCGTGACGTGCTTGGTGCTTGCTTTCGGAGACTAATTACACGAGTCTCTGCTATGGTCACGCAGGCTGTGGCGTCGCCCGAAAGGACGGGAAAAAGGGTTTCACCCCACTGGGTGTTCTGGTCCTCGCTTGAGCGCTACACGCTCCAAATACAATCCCCTGCTTGCATGACGCCGAGAGGTGCGCGCTGTCACCGGAACGGGTGGAGTGCTTCCTGCACGCGTGTATCTTCAGTGGGCTGTGAAACAGGAACGGACGGTGCGATTAGTCGCTGTTATTAATGGTTGCTTGTTTCCACTGCCAAACACCAGGCCGAACAATGGGCCTTTTGTTCATCCATCTTTGCGCGATGTACAGCAGTCACTACCGAGTTTATGTTCTCCGATAAGTAATTGCTTTTATCGCACTCCACAACATATCAAGTTTGTTTAACTTAAATGCATTCCACGCTATTGTACTTTAGCCCTTCGAAAATGTGTGACCTCGTCTTTAAATTTACTTCTACACATCGTTCCATGTTTTCTTTTTCATATGTTTTTCGGCTCTTGCGAACAATTTCGCGCATTACCAGTGGTAAAGTGCTTGATGATTTTCCACGTTCCGTAAGTTATAAATCATAGAAGCCCCTGAGCGAAAGTACAGATGAATAAAAGAAGAACATGATGAGCTTCTAATCCTGTGACCAAAGTAGTTACGACAACGATGGCGTTGGATGTTTAGAGCCGATCAAAATACATGGCCTTCGATAGTCGTCCTCCTTAAGCAATCAGATGGCTCATGGTGCTTCTGCGCTCATCACCTCTACCTAAATACAATGATCAAAAATATTGAATGTACAAAATTCCTCTTATCGACGGCTTCTGCGATTGTACCTACGAAGACATATTTTTCTCTTCTATCGACCTATCGCAAAAATGCAGCGGATGAAATTTTTCGCCAGGCGCATTTGAAGGTATTAGAACTGTCAATTATAAAGTTTCAAGAGGCATCCAATGACTATGCTATTTAGACGATGTAATTGTACTTTAACCCATCTTGTCTACTACCGTCGTAGAACTTTCAACATTCTTCCTCTCTTCCACCATGCTAAAACATAAAAATGCCGTTTCGCCGAACGTCAGCTCAATTTACTTGCTCACGGTGTTGATGATGAAGCCGGTTTCCTGTAAACTGTCACTTACCAGCTAATTTCATAAAGAATAGAACATGTGTCTGGCTATTAAAGCCTTACTTTTTTAATCCCGTTCAAAGACAGCAAACAACATTTGTATAATGTTCGGACCACGTAGATTTAAGGGTTTGTTTGATTTGGGGGGTTTTAACGTCCCAAAGCGACGGAGGCTATGATAAGCACGATAGTGGAGGGCTCCGCAAATTTTGACTACCTGCGTTTTTCTACCGTGTGCTGACTTCGTACAGGAAACGAGAGATTTGTTTTTCTCAACTATCGAAAAGCGCCCATCGCGGCCGGGATTTGATCTCGCATCCGTGTGTACAGCAATCGAGCGTCCGATAAGCACGCGCCGCCAGGGCTGAACGCCGAAGAAAAAGATCCATGACTTCAGCCGCCTATTAAAGGGAAGCTGCGCCAGAAACTAGGCATCAGATTTTAAATATAGGATGATTGAAAACACTGCACTGAATTTAATCTAAAAAATATCTTCTAATGCGCCGGGCATTGGCAACAAAGATACCTTTCACGCAAGCTGTATTACTTGTCTAGACTTGAATTTTTGTCTTTGAAACCCTTATGTACCCGGTGAAAGAACAATGAATACCTTCAAACTTTCCTCCGCGCCAAACGTAGACACTTTGCTTTGAACATAGTGAAAAATAATGGGGTGTTGACACGTGCTCTTCAGCTCATCGTCGCTCCATGAACACTCTAAAAGGACATTACGAGTGGAAACGTTTCCGACTGCACGCAAGGGCTTTTATGCATTTTTATACGTATTCTTGTGTGTGTACATATATATATATATATATATATATATATATATATATATATATATATATATATATATATATGAATGAAAGAAGCCAACAGTCGGCGAGGCCAAGGAAAGCATTGGGGATTGTACTTTGTCTTATATTATTTTTTTTTTTATTTTTTACTTCGATAATCACAAATTCGTAATGTAATCTGTTCAGGGGAAAGATAGTTAAACACAAAGTAGAAGAAAAAACAACGTGCCGATGGTGGGATCCGAACCCACGACCTCCGAATATCGCGTCCGGTGCTCTACCAACTGAGCTACATCGGCCGCTGTCCCCCCTGCTACTTTCTTGGGTATTAATTACAACATTAATACCCAAGAAAGTAGCAGGGGGGACAGCGGCCGATGTAGCTCAGTTGGTAGAGCACCGGACGCGATATTCGGAGGTCTTGGGTTCGGATCCCACCATCGGCACGTTGTTTTTTCTTCTACTTTGTGTTTAACTATCTTTCCCCTGAACAGATTACATTACTAATTTGTGATTATCGAAGTAAAAAATAAAAAAAAAATAATATAAGACAAAGTACAATCCCCAATGCTTTCCTTGGCCTCGCCGACTGTTGGCTTCTTTCATTCATGTATTATAACGAGCACCCTCATTTCACCTTCATATATATATATATATATATATATATATATATATATATATATATATATATATATATATATATATATATATATATATATATATATATATATATATATATTTATATATATATATATAAATTATCCAATAGGAATCATGCTGTTTACTTCAATATAGAGAATGACGTACTATCATATATATATATATATATATATATATATATATATATATATATATATATATATATATATATATATTGTTACGATACGGCAAGCCGATGAAGACAGGAGACAGAACATGACCGATGACGATGGTAGATGACGTTTAATGAATGTTCGCGGGCCTAGCGCGAGCGCTCCTGCCCGCGCCACAGCCCGCTTCTTCTTCCTTGTCGTCCGTAACATGACCCGGGGCCACCGAGCGATCGTCCCGATCGTGGACGAGGAAGTTTAGCGATGTCAATGATTTTATGGCGTGATGATGAGCGTGTCTGGATGCTTGAAGAAGAAGAGGAAGAAGGAAGAATAGAACGGCTTGCCGGTACGATGTCTGATGCGTGGGTGATCCGCCTCTCTTGGAGCTGTCAACCATCCGTCACCAGAGTCCATGGGACCGATGGCTCGAGGTCACGTCGGGCAGCTTGGGCGGGGGTTGCGTGTTCGTGTCCATCGGTTCCTTCGGGTCATTCGGGTATTTCGGGTCCTTCATCTCTGTTCTGATTGGCCTGTTCTCCTTGTCTTCAAGTCCGGGCTGGGGGCTGGGCGGTGGTAGTTGTTCAGGTCTGGGCTTGAAGGGCTGGGGCGAAGCTGCTCGGCGATGTCCCTGGGCCCTCGTTGACGGTTCCGGCTTGAAGATGGCCTCGATGCTCCAAGGCGAGGATGGGGATGTCGTACGCCGCACCTCCAACCAAATGTTACGATACGGCAAGTCGATGAAGACAGGAGACAGAACATGACCGATGACGATGGTAGATGACGTTTAATGAATGTTCGCGGGCCTAGCGCGAGCGCTCCTGCCCGCTGCTTCTTCCTTGTCGTCCGTAACAATATATATATATATATATATATATATATATATATATATATATATATATATATATATATATATTTATATATATATATATATATATATATATATATATATATATATCAAATATATATATATACCCAAGTAGCACAAAGTAGGCTATGACGTAGGGGCCCGCGTTGGGCCCGTGAGGGCAGCCTTACGGGCCCCATGCGGGATTTGCAACACGTGCCCAGAGGGGCCCCGCGTGGGCTGGCCAATTTCGCCGCGATCGGTCCCAAACTGTATCCGTGTGGGCAGCCCAAATGAGGCTGCCCGCATTCAGCCCAGGTAGACGAATGTGGGCAGCACACCAGAACCATTAATGGGCCCCACGTTTGTGCAGGCAGTGACATCCCATTGATCAAGGTTTTAATGTTTAAGTAGATTATTCCCTCCAGTATCTGAATTGTACAGCGCGTGATTTGCGAAAGCCAGTCCATTTCGGGCTGACCCACGTGCTGCCCTCATGGGTTGAATCGGACATTTTCAGGGCTGCCCAAGTTCCACTAATCAATTGCGAAACATTAAGTACTATCTTTTTTTTTGCTTGTATGCTACACTCAGTGACATGAGAGAAATTTATTCCCGACACTACAATAATGTGGGCTGGCCCACATCACCCCAACATGTTGGTCTGAATATTTATTTCGCTGCTGCGTGCAGAATAGTAATGCCGTAGGCAACATTTGAAGGTCGTTCAGTAAATACTTGTAAAGCGGAACAGTTACTATTGCATATTTTTTGTTGATACTGCATAATTAACGTAGTTTGTAGATTAAACATAGATAGTCTTTATTCATTGCATAGATATGCTTAGGACAGTTATGTGAAACCTGCAGAAGTGGCAATTAGTGGCCGGTATAACATGATTTACATAAATAAAATGGTGCCTTAAAGATAGGATGGAGACGTTTCAGAGCGGTATGCCCGCCTACGGTCAATTTGGGGCCCACTGCGGCCTTTCATGGGCCGCCCCAATTGGGCTGACCTTATTTTTACCGTATGGACTACGAATATATGTTGCATTTTCCCGCAAGTACCCCAAGAAATACCCGTGTGGGCAGCGTGGTGGTGTGCTCGCTTTTCAGCCCGGCCGCAAACCGTGTGGCACCTATTCGGTTTTTGCGTGGGCAGCCCCAATCGGACTAGCCCGTCATCTATTTGCTTTAGGCCCACTTAAATTGCCCCGCAAGAGACGATGCGGGCAGAAGCGGGAAGGAGTACTTGCCTGCCCCGCTAACGGCCATGCGGAAATTATCTAGGTTTGTGGTGGGCAGCCCTATTTGGGGCAGCCCAGGAATTTTCTGCATGAATTCCACATTTTCGTCTGACCTTCCATCAAGTACCCCTCAAGGGTCCCATGTAGGCAATGTGCGGGCTTACCTGGATTTAGCCCCGCCGCGGCCCATGCGGGACCTATTCGGCTTTTGAGTGGCAGTCCCGATTAGATTAGCCCAGGCTTATCCTACACAGAGCCCAAATTTTATTTGCATCGGCCCTGAAATTTCCCAAGCGGGACCCTTGAGGGACAGATGTGGGAATATGTAACCAGTTAGCCCTTCCCGCGCCTATATGATGCCCAGATGGAAAAAGCAGGGGCAAGCCCAATTTAGGCTTGCCCGCTTGATCCCTAAAGGGGGCCCTCATGGGTGTTATTGTGGTTACCCAAGCCCAACTTGCCCATACGGGCCCCAGGTGGGCCACGTAATGTGTGCTACTTGGGTATATATATATATATATATATATATATATATATATATATATATATATATATATATATATCAAACGCGCGGAATCTCGGCCACTGTGCTTTCAAGCGAGTAGGTTTGTTTCTAAGCAAGAGATGGCCTCTGCGAAAGTGGTTTTGCCCTGGGTATCCTAATGCTGTTTCTATGCGCTCAATGCCACTAATGGATGACGCATTGAACAAAGTACAGTGGATAAAAAGCAAGGGCCATCTATTTTGAATTGTCGCTTATAATCCAATGAGAAACATGCTGTTCACTTCAATGTTGAGAATGGCGTACTATCCTTGAGCCAAAAGCATGATTTACTAGAAAGCAACTTAAACTAATTTCTTGTTTAGGCAAGTAGTTCGCTAATTTACACGATACTGATCAAGTCGATATTACGAGAGAAGAATAATAGGTCACCTTTGCTAAAGCACTTTGCAAAAATTATCGACTGCTCACGTCCTCCCACAAGGTCGCGGGGCCACATTCTGCCGCTTAGCATCCTTCCACCGGAAAGGAAAACAGTGGAGCAAAGGCCGTTTTTGAAGGGTATATTGATGTCGCGTAAGAATCTTTCTCTCCCCTTTAGACGGTAGGAAAATTTCACCCCGACATCACTTAGCTCTGCTCGTTTCAATGGTGAGGGAGTTATGCGCTGGCCATTGCCTTTGTGCTAACGGCCCTGGCAGCATTACAACTGTGGAAGTCATATACGATAGTGATGATGAAGACGGTCATGCAAAACGTACGAGTGTCCATCCAGAGCGCCCTGGAGATTTATTTGAGCCGCGCATTTGATAGTATCTGAAGATTTGGCTGGTGCCTTCGACAACAGATTCACTATTCCTGTACATAACAAGCAGTCATGACACAACATTATTTGTTCGATAATTGACTGTATTAAAAATATTTACATCTGGGACGCAAAATAGTACTGTTGAATAGAAAAGAAAAAGAGAAAAAGAGAAAATAGTACTGTTGAGTATGATCGGGCAGACGTATCATCTCGTGTACCTCAGTGGTCGGTGCTGGGGTCATTTCTATTTTCAATCTATATGAATAACGTATGTCGGGGTATTTTCTCAAAAACGCACCTGTTTACAGACAACTGCGCTCTATACAGGGCCATTAATACTGTCGACGATTGCAGTGCTCTGCAGAATGATTTCTTTTTGACTACTAACTTTTGCAATAATTGACGCATGGATATTAAGGAGAAAAATCTATGTGCACGTGTTTTATAGTAAAATAATTCTTAAAACTTCGCGTACAGCGTTAACGCCCAAGCACTGCCATAAATTTTCGAACATAAATATCTTGGTTTTTACTTTACTGCAAGTTTATCCCGGTGTTATCATATAGAATACAATACAAGCAATTCATCCTGAATGCTGAGGTTTCTTTGCAGATATGCCAAAGATTCACAGCCTAAAGCTAAAGAGCTCTTGAATACCATTGCTACAATATGCTTGTTGTGCCTGCGACCCTTGGTTGCAGGTAGACATTCGCAAGATTAAGAGGATACATAATCTGGCTGTGCCATTTGTTAATGCCAATTATTCCAGATTTTTTAGTTTCTCCATTGTAAAGAATAACATTGGATGAGAATCACTCCTGCAGCGAAGAAAATCTCTTAGACTAAAATTTCCCCAGAGTGTATTTCAATAAATCTGGTTTTAATCCCGACTACGTTTCACCACATCTTGATCATGCATATAAAAGAAAAATTATTAGGTGTAAAACGAACTTAATCGAATTCTCGAATGGAATAAACTCCCACATATATTGCTACCATTTCGACCACAGATGCATTTTTTCCTCTTTTGCGGAATGTGCACTCCAGTTAAGTCAAGTCCCTTTTTATTCTTTGGTTGTAGGAAGTATAGCTTGTGTAATTGTTTGATAGCATATACGATTGCTTGCCTATTTGCTTTCACTTGTATTTCCGGCTTTTATCGATTGTGTTTGTGTTGTATTATATAGTATAGTGATGATAGTAATCAATGAATAAATAAATAACTAAAATGTATCTTTGTTTCCCGATGCTATGCTGTTTCGCTGAACGTGGGAGAAACGTCACGCTGATTTACCTCAAGCACACTGGTCAGACGCCTATCCTTCGAAAATATTTTGTGTTTGTGAGTGCGGGAGCGTTTTTCATGCTTGCATTTTGTTCCTTGGTTTGGTTTCTGTTTTGGTTTTGGTTGTTTTGGCCTGTCATTAGAGCGTGTCCGCACGTTCAAAGCAGTTCCGGTATAGTTCGCAGGTTCGAGTCCCAGATAAAAGGCTTGGGTCCATATCCTAAAGAAGGTCATGGGTTCGACACCTAGAAAAGGTCGTGGACTCGAGCTTCAAAGAACGTGTTAGGTTTCAGTCCTAAAGAAGGTCGTGGGCTCTAGTCTCTCGCACGCGTCACAATTGCCATTACTTCCAATCCATAGTTCCGCAGCTGCCCTAGTTGCCCCATCTGTGACGCCAGTCGTTGGCAAGACATCTAAGCGGCACTAAGTGAGCCCGCGTTTGCCTCCGCACACGTAGGCGGTCTCAACCGTTTTTTTTTGTTCTGCCACTTGGCTGCTGGTGAGAGGAACACAAAGACATAAAAAACATGCAAAAAAGTTTTAAAAGATTGTGAATTTAAGTTTAGTACGCTAGCATTAATCCACAAAATTTCCAAGCAAAACCTTTTGCTTGCACAGCAGCTGCATAGCAGTGTTGCAGAGCTAACGATTATACTAGCGATTAATATGTGCCACTTTAGAACTAACTAGAAAAGCTAGGCGAATTTATGGACAGCATACGACGGTGAACGTGTGTCCATATGCACACATCGTCACCTGGGGCGTAGGAAAACAAATCGCTTTCCCAGATGTTAGCTGAATGTGAGTTTTAAGTTGAATGTGTATAATCGCTGACACAGTAGCCGCTATCTTGCACGCACTTGAGGTCAGCTTCAAAGTCATTCTCCGGATCATCGGACAGCATAACGGCCAACAGATTGAAAGCGTGACAAGCGAAGACAAGTTGAAAAGATGTGAACTGCGTTGTCTCTTGCAGGGCTGTATTTAGACGAATGATTCTATTGGAAGGATTTGATCTCAGGTTTTATGCTTGCCATCAGCATGTGTGAAAAAATTGTTGGCCAGCGTCCTGTTGAGTCTCTTCATCAAGTTATTTCCCTAGGGGTTAGTATATGCCGCCTTATATATATATAGCTGATATGCGCTGGATTCATTGCAGCCAGATTGAAGGGAGCGGTGAAAGCAGATCCGCGGTCCTTAATGATAGCTTCAGGAGCGCTATTAAGCACAATATTGCTGTGCACAAAGAATTCGGCTGCTTTCAAGCAACCGCTATGAAGCTATGATAGGTTAATAACCGCAGTACAGATATATGACTTCCCAACGTGCAGAATATATTATCCGAGAAATTAGCTTTTCCTTACTCCCGTGATTTACGAATTCACAATCCCATCAAGCTCTCGCCTTTTGTGTGCAACTGGCGCTTGGAATATCCCAGAGTTTTTATTTGCTCACAACAAATGCGACAGTTGTCTACATCAGTGGCCAGAGACGAGGTATATTGTGGGTTTTTCATTTGGATTTCAGAAACAGGACATCATTCCTGGAAGAATATCATAACCGCAACACAGGAAATGCCTGACAATAGCTTTATGCATTATGTACAGGACTTGACACACTCTTTCTTTACACTTTGGCACACGGGAGCGCTACACCTGAATGCGAGTACCACGATGTTTACGGCGACATTGGGCTTGGTCAATAGCGGACAGAAAACTTGCCAATAATTATGAAGCATTTTTATACAAAAGCGAGATGGAATTATATAAATACATAGCGGGTGTTATCCCATTTTATTTGACGATTTTTTCTGAAAGTTGTCGTGATTGATATAATGAGTTTATGCAGTTGCGGTCCTTGCAATGTCAGTCATCTGGCACACTTTTTTTCTGTGAACCCCCATAATGAATGTGTGAACGTTTTTTTGGTACCCTGAGGGATGACAAAAAAATTGGCGCTGTGCATGATGCATCTTGTTTTGTTTTCTGTTCTTTTTTTATCCGCATTCGTCTAAAATTATTAACAAAAGCACCGCAGCTTCTGAATATAGGGCAAAGTCCCCACTGTCTTCATCGAATCCAGTTTTTATTGACCAGAAATCCGGCTCTTTAAATGCAACTTTTTTTGTTTGCTGCTCTGAAATTGAACTCATTTTTTTTTGTGGCAGAGATTCAGGTTTTTCCTTATAATTTATTTTGGACGCTAGGGATCCCTTTGGTGCGTTACTTGCAGCAATTTGGCTACTGTACGGCCTTGTCCAGTGATGAAAATTTTGATTCGGCAACGTGACTATCATCTAGCTTCCTCAGACATTTTTTTCAGCGTGTTTAGCGACTTTTTTTGAGCAATGGAAGCACAATAACAAGCAAGTGAAGGCCAACCAATTATTCCAAGATTTGCAGTCATGGCACACGATGCGCACATCGTCTCAACTACTGGGGATGATTTGAATCTACTGCATGCATCTTAAAAGCTCGCAAATGGAGCCTGCGGCACCACTTTCAACAGCCTCCTGAAGGCGTTTGCAGACTTCATTTTGAAGTGCACCATATGAGACACCGTTTGCCTAAAGTACCGCCTCCATGAGGACCATGGAGGCTGGGGCCGGGGAGAGCTTCAATTGGTTGGGAAGGTTGAACGTAGCCACTCGAGTATTTTATGGACTCATGGAGACGCATAAACATTCCTCTAGCACTCCATTTGGATCCTGTTTAGGAGATGTTGATTTTGCAGCACTCGTTTTCCCTACCACGGGTATGTGACGGTCTCTTTATTGCCTTGCCGCCGTCTAGGCAGGTAATGGCATTACCCGCCATTTGCTGTGATTGCCAATCCCCTATGGCGCAACGCGAACTAATGTTTTTTATTTCGAGTTTCTTTCACTACGTTCACTTGGCACGTGTTGTGCGGAATTGACAAAAAAAGGAACTCGGGGAAATATGAAGTCGGTCTTGTTGAGACAATTCTCCAACTGGAGCCGACAAGACTAAAAACAAAACTTTAATTTTTAACTTTCCAATCAAGCAGTTGCAAATTTCTAGTTAGCGCTCTTCCTGTCTACATCTGTGTCCTCCTTGTGCTTTTTAGGAGGCGCTATGTTTTCTAAAGGTTTGATTTTATGTACACCAACAATGATCGCTTATATTCGCAGTATTTCTGCTTGAATGCCATATGCAGCAGGAGGAGGAAATATTCATTTGGCGAGCAAGAAGTCTTATGACCAGAGACCTTTGGCTTGTGGTGACCTGGGTGGCTCACTCTATGGCTCATAGTCGGATTGCCGGGTCCTAATTGAATCTCGCGGCATCTCAGGCTTCGGGATGTGAGATTGCTGACCCAACAGAGGGAGATGTTCTGGACATGCTCTGCAGTTTGGACAGTCTGATGCCATAACTGAAAATAGGAGGAGTGTAACTGCAGGGTACACATGGGCTAATCTAATCCGATTTTAGAAGAAATGATTCTATAAGTTTCTTCACTTAAACTTCTTTGATTTTGTGACATAATCGTGTCTCTGAGAATAAAATGTAGGAAGAAATACAAAACGGAGAAGCGCGAAAGCAAGGCGCGCAGCCCTGATTGCGCATAAGTCACGCCTTCACTGGCTTCACTTGCTTCGAAGATAACTGTTCATTGTTCCTTGTTCCTAGAAGAATGTCCTGAACGCCTTACTACGCAATACATTTTCGACAGCAGGCTTGAGATTTGCTCATTTGACTAGTCTGAATGCAGAAGGGTAACATATATTCGGGCCCTAAATTTAACTTGACCCTCCGAACGGACTTATGACAGACGAAAGGGCGGAATTTATGAGGCAGATAATTTGTAAAATATATGTTGTTGTACGGCTTGCTCCTCAAGCGTTTTCTCTTAGGGTTATGATAAATGTAGAGAAAAGTAAGGTAGCAATCATAGCGTCGCGATAAAAAGTGTTCTAAGCCACATTCCCAAGTATTTTTAACTATATCATTAAAATCCTGGAAACGTATAGAGTAATAAATGAATGCATTAAACACAATATAAGCTGTTTTCATGCACTGCCAAAATTTTCTGCGGGCCACCGGACACTAGGTCAAATTGAAAAAAGCTGATCGAAAGCATGGTGTCGATGGGAAATTAAACCTGATTTTGTAGTCAGCAGACGCTGCATGTGATAGCGCTATTCTGTAGTAAAAACCATTCCCAGTAGCAGACGGCTTCTTAAAACATTTTGTTTACCTCAGGATAATTTTCTGCGTAAGCCAGCCCTAAAGCAGTTTATATACAACGATATAAATGGTTGCACTGGCAGACAGATAATGTCTTAGATTTGCGCGCGGACCATGTTTTAAATCGAACGTTGCACTTTTTCCAGCAACCATACCTTGACGCGATGGCTAGGCACATTCCAAATAAAAGGTAGATACGCCAATTTCGTTTGGGGCAGGCAGCGAGGAAAAATAACAATAGATAGATACGACGTCGTTATGTCTTGTCAAGCGCGGGGTACCCATATCAGTACCAGCCCCATACTCAGAGAATAGTGCTTAAGCGTAGCGGAAGATAAATCGAAAATGTCGCGCAAATGACTTTGCCTGTTGCCGAAAGGAAAAGAGCCCAGTCGCCAGAAAATTGGGAAGGACAGGACAGCGCATCCGTTGTCTTTTGTTTTTCGCTTCAACGTTCTGGTGTTTTAGGAATGTGGTTATTGCGTCCGTGGTATATGCAGATTTAACAGTTCATTCTCTGCACCTAAGAACAGAGCGTTCGATTTATCAAGGTGTTTCGTGAAAAGGAAGCATTTTCAGAAATGGCTCATGGCTGCACACGCAAATGATGCCACGAATGTTGCCTTCAATTTCAGCTTCTATACATATCGCGCTGTTTTTTTTTTTTTTTTTCATTGCTCCACTTGTACTGACTACAAGCGATAACAGACAGAGGCATAGTTCTATTACGGCTCAAAATCAAGCAGGTCCCAAACACTGTCGAATCTAAACACCCCTGTCGACCGAGATGTCGACTACGTCAAAACCCTACTAGGTAAAAATTCATACAACTCCTCTGCTGAAAAGCTCTGTCCACCACCATCTCAGGTCACCGAGAAAGAGGGTAAGGGAAACCCTCGCGCTTCTATTTAACGCCTTACTTCAAAATAAATTGAAAGTAATTAAGAGGGAAGTATTGGTTCCGCACATATCCCTTCCTGTGCCCTTTTTCGGCTCTACTTCCAGTTGCGTGACGTCACCCTATTTGACTGCCTTAATTAACTACTTTAGTCTTTGGTACTTTCAAATTGCGCGCCAATCCTTTCCTATGCTCTTTTTTGACCAGACTTCAGGTTGCGTGCCGTCGCATCTTTGACGTCACCCTAACTGACGATTTAATTAACTATTTTAGTATTGATACATTCATATGTGGCGCCAAGCCATTCACTAATGAGACCATTTTTGCCTTTACTTTTTCATTTTTGCCTTAATTATTTACCTGATTAACCTTATGGCCTAATTATATTTTCGCACACAACTCATCACCCTTTATCGATTGACACCGTGCACTCATTAACTTCTACGACTTCTCAATTACTCACAACTGCTGCGGACACGATTTTGCATATTGCGCGCCAATCCCTTCCTATGCCCTTTTTCGGCTCTACTTCCGGTTGCGTGGCGTCACATAGTTCACGTCACCTTAATAGACTGACTTAATTAACTATTTTAGTATTTGATACATTCAAATGTGTCTCCAATCCATTGCTGTGAATCGGTTGCTCCTTTTTTATTGTTTTATTGAGAAAGCAATACTACTCGCACATTCAAGCCTTCGAGTGACCTGGCCGCAGTTGCCCACGTGACGCTGTGACATCACACCCCACGTGACACACGAGCTGGCAGGAGCTGTCAACTTGGGTTTCTAGTTTCACATGGGGCGGTTATGTCAAAATCGGCCTGCGAGGACCTTGGCATTCACGTTACACCTATAGGCCACTAAGGCACGTTCAGATGGGTTGGTTAAAGCGGGGCTTTATATGTGGGCTGAGGAAGAAGAAAAAGAGAAGTAGAAGAACGCTCGGTCACCCGCAGCTAATGCTTTCACTCAATATTTAATTCAGAAGCATTGAACCCTTGTATCTTTTATTCTTGTTTTCTGCTGAAGACTCTTGCACGTTTAAGTTTATTCCTGTCTTTTTTTGGCGACACTGCAGTAGAGTACTAACCACTTAGCAGCCTGAACTATTTCACTGACGCAGTTTACCTGACTTTCATGGCCTTCATTTCCTGATATTGGTTTACCATAAATTTGTATTTGAAAAAAAGAAAGAAAAAACCTCAATCATATTGCACAAACGGAGAAAGTTGGGACAACACGGCTCTATGTTCTATCTTTCTAAGCCTGTTTTTTAACTGTGTTTCTTTTTTTTTTCTAATATGAATTACCAACTAGGCCATTCTACTAGCCTTGAATATATATGTTGCTTGCTAATCATCGGTAGTACCCTGCTTTTGATTGTTACCAAATTTTTCAATGAGTAATTGTGAACTCCACCGCTGATATTTTTCTATCAATTTCTTCGACCACAGAAACACTCTGCGCACCTTTACTTGCATTAGAGCGCCTTTTCAATTACCTACAGGAGCTTTATTATTCTTAATTCGGCCAATGTAATGTATTATATCAAAGATTGTATCACGGCTGTTAGTGACGAAGAGTGTTTCTTAGACCATGTCCCATGTTTGTGAGAGCTGTCTAGGAGTTACTGGCGTTTTATATGTATTGCCCCTTACTTTACGGACCGCAGCAGCTATGTGTTGAGCGCTCGGTGTTTCTATTGATTGACAAGGGGCGTGGTTCTATGTGACATATTTAAAAACAAAAACAAATTGTGGTAATATCTGTGTCTCTTTTAAAGAATGTCCGGATGTTATTTCGATTAAAAGTAGCTACTAGAGCGTAAGCATGGCTACACGGTCATACTAGCGTTAATTTTTTCTGTCCGCTTGGAAATACATTTTTCAGTTTTGTGTTGAAGCCTCGAACAAACTGTTTATTTGAGAACTTTAGGCAAATTTATCAGTCTGACTTGAAGTCGAACTCCTACACATTCTGAAATCTCCGAGATAAAGCACGTGCTCAAAACGTCAAAAAACGTAATGAAAAAAAATGTCTTTCGGAGCGAGAAGAAAAACTTATTTTTCAATATTGGAGGCAAACACTCACGCATCGCATGTTCTTTATATTGTCAGTAGTATCTCTGTATTGAATACGATTGAGTAGACTGCATGAATTGGACAGCATCACGCATCGAGACTTTGCAGCAGCGTTTCAAAGCCATAATTTATTTCAATGGGTTAAGCACGACCGGTGACTCTTTCAAGCAGGAGGTTCATTTCATTTTGCGTACCTAGAACATTTTCTAAAGCACAAAAAATGGATAGAAAGAATGTTACACAGCAAACACGGAGAAGATAGTATCTCTGTTCGGCAGCGCGGTGCAACCTGCGCCATAAAGAAGCTACCTTCTCTGCGCAAAGACCAGCAAATGAGAGATAATTACCAGAGGATCTGAACTCATCCTCATTAGCGGTCGGGAAGACTGCTTCTGATTTCTGTCGCTGGTTGTTAGGTTCTTTTTTTTTTCTTTTATACTCGTACTGGTTCGCTTTGTTTCTCCTTCTGCCGCTTATACAGAGCGACTGCAAAAGTATTGCATGCATGGCTTTCTACCGTTCGTCTTCCTCGTAATTACTGGGATGTTTACAATTCCGTTCTCAGAACAAAGCATCCAGTCGCTCAGCTTCACATAGTAGTCCTCTTTCAGTTCTTTTCTTTCTTTTTTTGCACACCGCACACTCCAGTTTCCTGCCCGCGGGACAGTTGTGATCAAACCTGGGGTCACACAGTCGGTGTACCCGGCATGTTTTTCTTTTATTTAAACGCAACGTCATTAGTTTACACAGCATGTCGCCAACTTAGCCTCAAGGAACCCACATGATAAATGACAGATGCCGGGGATTTCAAGTTTGGTTCACTTAGCCGATGAACAACGCATTTTTTTTTTAAAAGCAACACAACCCCATAGGTAGATTTTTCTTTTATTTGGCGGTGAAACACATGGCCAGCTATCCGTAATATTACTCGAGGCACCATCTAGTAGCTTTTGCATTTGTAAGTGTATTATTTCGCATGGAGAGGCAAAGACACTGTGACCAGAAGGATAACAAAGGTATGAATATATATTGCTTGTAAATCGATTGAATAGTAATATAGTGCCAGTAAAGCAACACTAAGTGGATGTGTCCATATGAACAGTACTCAGGAGGGAGTGCATCCTAGACAGGATTTCAGCATGGCATATTTAGCGCATAGTTGACATTGGCTACTTCCATAAATCGCGATAGGTTTGTGTATAACTAGAATAAACCAAATATTATTTCAGAAATCTTGCGAGGGAAAGTCAGGAACATGCATTTCAAATTCGATGCTGAAACATGCACAATAAAGTGTTTCACGATAAAAAACTGGCTGGAGCTTGGCAGGAGAGCGCTGCTGGCCGCGTCCCCATAATTTCCGAGCAGATCGATACTATCTCCCATCGAATAGGTGTGCGAATAGCTCTTGAAAGGGGACAGTAATGCACGCGTTGGGCTGCTGCAGATCTGTTTTTTCAGTCGCGTGCTTCCTTCTCCGTGCTTGAAGGCTTAGGCACACGCATGCTTCAGAAAGTTGGGAAAATGTCGGAGCACAAACGTGAAAAATAAAAAAATATGAGTATTTCTGGATCATGTCCATTCCGGGAGCCAATTTCACAAAAATGCCCTTTCCGTAACGGCGCATTTAGTGTTACAAGTAAGTGGAAATATCGTTTATCACATGGGATTCAAAGTGAATGCGTTTCTGACACGGTCATGTTCACAATACTAAATTTAATTAGGTGGCTCAGTCAGGTGCAGGCTATTTCGCTGACAGAATAGTTTTGAGTTTGATACTTTTTTGCGTGCATAATATTAAAAACAATTTTTATTTGAACATACAATAAGAATGTTGAAGGCCAAATGCGAGGCTGAAGAGAAAAACGAGACCATCCACAAAAATGCCTACTATCTACTCGCTTATGGTTAACAAGACAATATCATAAGCTTGGTGATTAAGTACTGTAAAAATAAGCGTTTTTAATTTATTTAATGCTATCACAATTTATGCATATCCCCAAAAACATATTTGCTGAGCTTCGCTCATGTGCAAATGCTCGTTGATGTGCAAAGGAACATTTTGACTTGTAACTATTTATTTTCCAAATCGCATATGCCCACATGAATACTCATCAGTAAATCACGATAATAGAAAAATGTCCAACTAGATGTTACAATTGCGAGCAAAAGTTCGGTAAATAAATGTGTCTGCATAAATGATGTATTTTTTCAATAGGATATAAATCTGGTCTACTTGGAGGCCATGCATGGTGAAACTTTGTGGACGCGTGTCCTCTTTCTCTGTGCTTGTACACTGTGCGACCGAAAAGTTTCATCGCGAAACATTTTTTCTGCATTCATGGCGGTGCCCTCCGAAGCAATTGCTTAAAAGAAGCAATGACAAATGCACTTGCAAGGCTTTCATTCCCTGACACTGCAATCACGCTGCTGCTTTGTGATTTTAATAAAAAACTAAAAGGAGCTGTTCCGCACCAAAACGACACAACTTTCTTCCCTCTATGAACGCCGTGGAATGCCAGCCAGACTCGCAGCTATCAAAAACATCTCTTTTGTGCAGCTGCGAGTAAGGCGGCGCGTGCACACAATGAAGAAGAGGGTGCCAGCGGCGCGAGAAGCGCGTATCACTTTTGACTTGGGAGATTTAATGCGCTACGCCGGTGACGTTCCCAGACAGTAGTTCTTAAATGGCCGCAGGGGATAGAGGCAGCGCTGGTGCAGTGGTAATGTATTGGTATCCATCCGGAAGTTGATGCAGGAGCAATAACTGTTCCTGAAGCTCTGGGGTTAAGAGATAACAGTGGCCGGGTGAATAAACCGGCGGTGGAAACTAGCAAAAAACGACTGGAAGATTGGTGGCTTAAAAGCAGCGAAGTGACAAAATGTTAGTAATGTAGGAACAAAAATTTAATAAATAGAATGATGGTTTACTTAACCATTCTATATCAATAATTAAGATATAGGGAGAAAAATGAGCATGATAGCTACTGCTACCACCCCGTTTCAAAGGGGACGCTCCTATATTGCATCCATCCATAAAGCAAGCTTCAGGTGCGCTTCTCTATAGCATCAGAGAAAGAATATACATAGAGACACGTCTGATTCTCAACATAGGAAGAAACCAATATCTCATATTGACGATTAAGGAAAGAAGATATGTTTAAGTGGATTAGTGATTACTATCTCCGAAGAAAGAAAGGAGTAACGCGGCACAGTTTACATAAAACACGATTGATATACACTATACTGAACTAACTCGAGAATATTAGAAAGGTGAAATGGCACCCCATGTCACATTTGTGGGTTCAGTACTGTACAGCTAGACGCAATATGAAAGCGAACACTGGAGCGCGTGGCCTCTGTGTGTTGCAAAGCGCTGCCACCAACACAAGACCAGAATGGGTGGCACAATGGGTGTGCCCGGAAAGAGCAGCCAACAAAGCTTACTTTGGATACGTCTTTACCATTGATTCTTATCCCCTCTCGGTGACAGCGCATTTGAAAACGTGGAGGCCATGCGCTCCCGTGTTCCCTTTCATATTTCTTCCAGTTGTACATAGAATGCCACACGCTACAAAGACTAGAGCACGCACGGAAATTTGAGACATCTATGGCACATGATTTTTCAGCCAATGTTTTTCACATCTTTAAAAATCATGATAGCATTCAGTCAATCAACATACCTGTCCTAGACAGGCTTCTATTTATTTGCTAATTCTTTTCAAAAGCGAGCCCCTTTGGTTTTCAGTAGCAGCTTGATTTAAATTTTATGAGCCCAGTACGATTTTTATAAAGAACATTTTAGTAACATCGGAACCGTACAATATTCCTATTAGTATTACTCGAAGACCAGTTTATGATTTTCTACATTTTTGTCACTATTACTGAATAAAGAACCCCCACTGCTTCTTTGTAAACATTGCTAATTACTTTTTCTGAGCGCGTAATAAACACCGGCAGAAAATTTTGCTACGGTTTAGAAGCTTAGGCTTCCACAGAGCCTCAGAGATACAGAGATATTCATAAAGTGTTTCTTACAATATTCCGCAGTTGCCGCAATAATTTCATCAAACGCGCGGACTTTTCGTTTTTCTATATTAGATTTAACTACTGAGCACTAGCGCAAAAATAAAGCTTTAGAACTAATATTTGTGACTCATTGGAACCTTACACTATTCCCCAACATCTGCATACCAGTATCGTAATATATCGCATCACCATTATAAGATGCCCGTGAATTATGAACCTCGATTAATTATTGAACGGATAGCAGAGGGAGTGATGTGTTAGTGGATGTTCAGGACACGAAAGTATAGAAGCACATGTTAAGTGGTCATGCTTTGAATAGATTGAAGTCATTAGACGAATATCGTTCTTGAAGCGGTGAAGCGAAATAAATTGATAGATGGTTGGAAGTTATAGCCTCCAAATTACTCGTACAGCAAAGAGCGGGGCGCTGTGGAGGATATTACCAGAAAACGTACCATAGGTCGCATCGATAGGAACAAGAATATTGAAATTACCGCGAAGGTAAAAAGAATGACCTCGAAAACAAGATTTCTAAAGCGAGTGCGAGTTGGAAGAAAGTAATATTGAATAAATTCGGGCTGAGTAGAGAGAATTCAAGCAGAGAACACCTGACGCGGATCTAAAGGTCTGTGATGTCATTATGATGCGTGATGTTCGCAACTGTCTTTATTCCTCGTTTCCCGACTTTCAGTTTGTAGATCGTTTTGATTCTTACAAATTCTCCATGGATTTAATTCTTACAAGTGGTGAAATTGAAGTCAGGCGCGTGTATTCTCCATCGCAAAGTAAGGTACAAGCATTTTTGTCGTTTGGAAACTGTTGCCAACGAATTCATGCTTTTTATTGTTGGTATCAACTCCTTTAAACTCCAGTTTGCTCACTTGTCCTTACAGGAGCCTCAACAAAGTCACTAGCTCTAGCACCATCTTAAATACGACAACCTTATACATGCCCGTTTGAAAGATTTTTTTTTTTTAGATTGAACGATATAGAAGTAACCATCAAGAGTAAAACATTTCCAAAGTACGGAGGAGCAGGTCAAAGACGATAAACTTCACTTCAATGTTTTTTAAATATATACTCAAACTGAATACTGGTCTGGTCATCCTCGTATAAACGGCGGGTTTTAGGAATAATGGAAGTAAAATAAACCAACAGTAGTAGAGAATAGCAAGATAAAACAGGAGCACTTCTGCTGCAAATGCAGGTTAGAAAAAGACTTCGAACCGTCCCAGAAATCTAAACATGATAGCTGAACGATAGCAGAAACTACTTAGAATGCCAATTCACAAAGAACCACAATAAAACAAGTGCAAACATTATGGCCGACATTTTAGCTCAACCTTTATATAAGATGCGATAACATGTATAACTCCTATTACGGCTCCCTTTTACGTTCCTTGTTCATGTACCATGCAGTATCAGTTCGCATAATCATCAGTCGTTTAATTACGCCTCTAATACCAGACACATACTTATTAGCATACCGTCCAAAAGTACCACGTTACCAGCTATCAGTCGTAAGTGACCATCCGCCATAACATAGTCAAAAAAAAAAAAAAAGGAATGATATTGTTGAAAATTTAGTGCGAATTTATTGTTTTAGAAATAAACTGCCATCTCGCTTCTGGCGACTATATTTGGCGAATCAACTTTCTTTTACTCTTCCAGCAGGAATCTGGGGTGTAATTGTTGTTATTTTGCATTATATAAAATTATATCATTATAGTTCACTTTTGTTTTTACCTTTGTCTTTTCATACACTTTCAATTGCGTTCATTTTCTCTAATTATAAAATACTGCTAAATTGCTTTCATTTTAAACCATATGTTCAGCAGGTATTTGTATTGATGCATGATTTTATAAGCAACGAGCGGGGCGTAGAATTACAATGAGTAACAAATGGTAATTATCCGCGGCATCAATTTTAAGATGAAACGCCATACACTTTCAGTGTTTTTCAGAGTAGCAAGTTTCGGAGGATGTGCAATCGTCTGCGGTATGTAGACTAAAAGGAGGTGGTTTACTTTTTATCTGCAACAGAACAGGGCAGTGTTGAAGGATAACTTCGCAATGGCTGGGCGACGTTTTTTTTTTTTTTCTGTGAGACAATCAAATTTATGCGCAGTCTCCTGAACGAGGAAGATTAAGAACTTTTTTTCAGTCTCTGCACAAGACTCAGAATGGGCATAAGGCAGGGCATAGAACAAAAGATTATTACCAAGCTGCCTATCTTGAAGCTTCGCCTGGTTAGTCCTGAGTTAGTCAATTTTCCTAGGCTACATTCTCAACAAAACTTTGCAGTTGTTGCCATGCCTGCTGAAGTGACTCACTGGGAGTAGCCTTGCCTTCCACCATAGTGAGCCTACTATCGGTGTCTATTAGTTGGGTTTTAATGCCTACTTGACGTTTCTTGATTGAATTTACTGTACTGAGTAAATTCGGCTGGCCCCCCTCCATTTAGTGATTCGCTTTTCCACAGCCTACAGCGAAGAAAATATATTGCTTAGCGTCTTCTGCTGTCATTAACTCCGGTGTCTTGGGTGCGCATAGTGGGACCCGAATTTATTTGTTCTACCTCGTCGCGCCGCAGAACCAGCCCTTCAGCAAAAGCAGCCCATTCGCTTAGCAAAAGCAACAGTATTTCTAGGAGTGGGAAGGCCAACAAACAGGTATTGTTCGAGTTTCTCGTATATCGATAACCGTCATGACTGACATGAACAAAGAAATGGACGAAATAGAACAACCGGTTCACGAAGCTGTTACCATGACCACTGAAAGGTTCTAGAGCAAGCAGGCAGCTCTAACCGATTATCAGTAATGATTGCATGGCCAATCCGATTGTCATGAGCTACAGCGGGGCGAACCGGAACCGGTAAGACTGATAACGAAAGCCGTAGTCATAGGTCTTTCTCTTTCGCCAAATCCTAGCTGTAATCAGCAAACAAAAATACCAAAAACCTACTAGGAAATCGCTGTTCTATAAAGGTGCAAAAACTGGACTTTGAATATCAGTTTAGGCAGAACAGTCACCCAAAGGACTCTTCTATGCTTGTTAAAAAATGGGAGATTAAGATGGCTGAAATGATTGAAATTAATTATAGTTTCACAGGTTTCTTCAGTCAACTGGGAGACAACAAAGTGAGCAAAGTTGAGCAGTATTTTTAACAGTGTCTGTAAAAGTATGGAAATAGATTAGACGGTGATTGATAGTTTTCTGTGCACCACGCCTCTGCTTTGCAAAGCATTGATGGGGAGGAAAACTTGCGCGCCAATACCAGGCAATAATACATCTGATTGAAAACTCTGTTTAAATAGTGTAACATATAGTTAAAATACCTCACAGTATTACCGATACTTTTACTCAGTGAATAAAAAAGCTCTTGAGTAATTTTGCCTTAAGAATAAACTGTGAGTCAATGTGATGATATATTTGGTTGTACATTGCGTAAAACCTGCGACACTGTCTTCCCATTGGGACATAAGGAAGTGTTAGCGTGAAGAAAATTTAAGGTTTTAAAAGTGAAATATCCTACGTTTATATATAAAGCATTGCTTTATATATAAAAATATAAATGATCGCTGTATTTATAAAGATATAAAGAATCGTTTTAACCAACCCATACGAAGGTACCTGCAGGGCCAAGGAGTAGCGTTCCTGAAGTGGTGTCCCGTTACTGCCCTCGTGTGGAGGTAGACCCACCGCCAAACCACAAGTGGCCTTCTAAGGCTTAAAACAAGTAAGCTCTGTTCATTGTCAGCGAGCTCGTTATATAGCCTGCCGGCTTATAACGCCACCAGAGAGCTTGAAAGCAGCCCGCGTCGTGAAACACGGACGTCGAACGCAGGACTCTGATTTATTACAGAGAGTTCAGCGGAACGCGCTGGCTAGACTCTGTGCAACATCATAATCGACATTCGAACTCCCTGAAAGTTTGGTTCCTATCCTACCCTCCCTACTCAAATGAGAAACACGACTTGGCAGCTACCCTCAAGTTTTTGACAGCATGATGTATGGTAGCGTCACACAACTCACCGACGAATCAGTAGTTGTTCATATCACGTGCCAAGTATCAGTTACTGGAGCCATGCTCGTAATTATTTACTCATAATACCGATACCACCGACGCCAACGCCAGATGTTAGGCAGAAAGGGACCTGTTACGCTAGCGTATCGGAAGGCACAAAATATATGCAAGTGTCATTTTAAATTGGGTGGTAAGCTTCATCAAATTATAATTGAAATCGACACTGCCGCATTCTGGTAAGAAAGGATTGCAGTTCGAGAGCTCCAAAACGGTGAATAACCAATACAGTGAGAGATAGGGTGACAACATAGAGTAGGTATAATAAGAGTAGGTGTAAATATGAAGGTATCGCACTATGATACAGAAAAACAGTAGCTTGCCTGGGGCCCGCTCGTGATTGCCTTGGTCCATTGAAGCCACAGAAGATAAAATGAATTTCTTGATGCGAGGGGTCAAATATTGTCTTTGTCGTGGCCTCCAGAGAAACCCACCCAAGATAGTGGCAGAATTCGAAAAGGAAGCATTCTCTATCGAACGGACTCTTGACGCCCGATCTCGGCAATACAACAGCCCAGTTCAGTTCTTCCATGCCTAAGGGTACGCAACATCTCTGACTAGCGACAATTTGCGGGATATGATTGGGGATGTTGTCCGAGACGAACTTCGCCGGCTGCTACTAATTCCACAGCAGCTCCAAGTAGCGACACTTGCCGACATCGTCCGCGAAGTATCACGGCAGGCACATGGTACAACCCCATCTCAGACGCCTATTCTTAACCAACCACCAGTCGGGAACTACGTCGGCGCGCTACGCAGCTTGCCTTCACGTTGTGCAATACCACGCTCTTGCCGTTACCACCCTGTTGCGGAATGTCGCCCCTTGGCACCTGCCTGCCAAGCCTGCGAACGACCCTCAATCCTCCGTAAACTTCGATGCCTTGAAGACTTCCAACAACCCAAAACTCTATCCTTTATAGTGGTGAGGCTAGACACATCATCAATCCGTTTTCGCTGTCCATACAGGCGTATTGACCTGCGCGGTTTTGTCATAGACGTCCCACGACCCCGTTCAGTTGACAGACTACAGGTAATCGACGGCTTCTTGCGCAGGAAAGAGCACATGTCAAGCCGTATGTCCCTCTTCCCATCCCAGTTCAGCTCCGTTTTGCGTCGTCGGGCCGACGCTAAGTGCGATAAAGGTCACTTCCACGCAGGGAAAACTAACGAGAGAAACCTTTGTAGGTAAAGTTGCTTCACGGCGCAAAAACGAAGATCCTCAGCCGACGGCGATGAGTGACAACACGCAGCTATTACGCCGATGCTCCTTTGACGACGGCCTCGACTATCAAGCGCCCAGACTTCGAAATGATGCAGTCGCCCAGCATATTCACAACGGCGTCCACAAGCCGCTACTTCAGTACACGAAGAAGCCGCGATCAAACGCCGAAGCCAACATCTAATGCGAGGACACGAACAAGTGACCTTGAAGTTGATCTGAATGTAGCACGGTTACCACCCTAGTGGACATACGAGCCGACTACCCGGTCACCAGTGGGCCGCTCGCCGCCCAGCTAAAGAAAGTGAAGACCGCCTCGGATGGCCCGCTGATCCGCACCGCTGGGAGCAACCTCATTACGCCGTCGGGACGATGCTCGGCAAGAGTGACACTTATTGGACGCACATATCCTACTAGCTTCGTTGTCTTGCGGCAGTGCTCCTGCGACATGATGTTGAGCATAGATTTTCTTAACGAACATTGGACAATCATCGGACTTCGCTCAAAGCTGATTAAGAATTCGAGACACAACGCCATGTCTTTTACGGCAACTTCGACACGCCCTGTAGCTGCGAGCATCCTGGACGAAGAATTAAGCCTACCGCCCCTATCAGGCGTCGTCGTGTATCTGCTCTCGGATCCTGGATTGAGAATTGCAAGGGGCATAGACAAGCTCAGGTGCTCGACACAAACTTCGCAGAAGAGTACCGACATCTCATTCAGGGACGACAATCAATTTTCTCCAGGACCTATAAGGCACCCTCGATGTCTTTGCTCCCACCGACCAACCACAAGGTGATGCACTTAAATGACCTTCGGCATCAAATCAGCGCTACCCCGAAGCAGACAAGCCCACTACGCACTCTTTAAAGCTACAGCGAATGCGTCTCCTCAGTATCGAAGGTGCGACAAACATCACTTGCCAGGCACCGCATTATAACGGACGAACAGGCCCGACCTCTGCGTCAAACCCCTTCTGCGTATCATCGCAAGAACGTCAAGCCATCATCAAGAAAGTCGGAGAAATGTTTCGTGAAGATTTTATTTTCTTATTAAAGAGGCCCTGGGGGCACCAGTCGTTCTCGAGAAAAAGAAAGACGGGACCTTTCGCTGCTCTGTCGATTACCGCCGCTTGAGTACCATAACAAACAAGCATGTTTGCCCTCTCCCCCGCATCGACGACACACTGGACCGACTCTCTAACTCAAGGTATGTTTCATCCATGAATGTTAAGAGCGGCTGCTGGCAAATATACATCGAATAATTACAGCCGCTTGAGTCCGTTTCTATAATATTGTAACGGGTATTGCGCCAAACGTCCAGGCAACGCTAGAAGACTACAGAAGTCTGAAAGCGGTCCGAGCAGCGGTCTGAGCGCGGTTCCAGGCAACCACCTTCGTCGTCTACGCCAACTAGCAACCACTTCATCGTCTACGTCAACTAGCCACTTATTGTCTCCGCTTCGTCGTCGACTATAGTTTGTATCACTGCCCCCTCCTCTGTAGCATCGACTCGATGCGACGCGGTGCTACTAGGAAGAAGTCAGCGAAAGGGTGCACTAAAGTGTCACAAGGACCCAGCGGCGTTGACGAAAAGTTCGGTCATGCACGATCATGAGGGCTTCAGCCGAAACACGTGCACGACTTCAGGGCGCTGTGGCCTTCGGGATGGAGCTGAAGCTACGGGAACAACGGCGTAGGTGACTTCACTGATACGGCGAACAATCTCGTAAGGGCCGAAGTATCGGCGTAGTAATTTTTCAGATAGGCCGCGATGACGAACAGGTGTCCAAACCCAGACGAGGTCGCCCGGCTCGTAAGTGACGATTCTTCGGCTGAGGTTATACCGAGCAGCGTCATTCGCCTGTTGTCGGTGGATTCAGAGGCGTGCTAGTTGCCGCGCTTCCTCAGCATGCTGAACAAAGATGTCGGCGTCAAGTTCGGCGTCAGAGCCGCAAGAAGGACTAACTGGCATCATGGCATCCAACGGCGTGCTCACTTGGCGACCGAAGACAAGTTGGAACGGGGTCAGTGGCGTCGTCTCTTGAGTGGCGGTATTGTACGGGAAGTTATATAGGGCAAAATCGCATCCCAGGTGCGATGTTCTGCGTCCGCATACATAGAAATCCTGTCGGTGAGGGTGCGATTGAGGCGCTCCACCAGCCCGTTGGTCTGAGGGTGATACGCCGTCGCACGTCGATGGCTAGTGTGAGTCAGTCATAACCAACCGGATTAGGCGAGCCGTAAAAGCTGTTCCACGGTCAGTGAGTACCCCAAGCAGCACGCCGTCAATGGAACGCCAATGGTCTAATATTGGGATATATTGGTCCCAATATTGGTCAATAATGGCGTCTGATTGGGGCGCACAAAGAGCCAAGATATATGCCAACCAATTTGATCGGCTCTCCTATCAAAACCAGTATTGGCATACTACCTTGTTTACTGGTATTCAACGGCACTCAATGGCTACTCAATATCTTCCACCCAAGCTCACTCACTGGTTGTTATATCACGGCCATCCCGCCAAGCTCACTGGCCATCCAATATCTTGTATCCATGCTTATTCACTGGATATTCACAACTGGCATCCAGCCAGATTTATCGGCTACCCAATATTTCCAATCCAATCTTGCCCAGTGGTTTTGCATTATTGGCATCCAGCCAGAGCAATTGGCAATCCGGCTAGTTGCTTTTTCGTGCTATGACTAATAGGCACCTGCAAAGCCATCCCCTACTTATGCAGTGCAGATATTTTTCATGCAGCTTTTTATTTAAATAAAGCATTATGAGGATATCCATGCACAGAAAATAAAACAGCTGAAAGGTTCACTGCATGGTGATTTATTAGGTGTGCACGTGTTACAGGGCATGGAAACATTTAGGCAGAACTCTTAGACTTCAGTGCTCCTCCTGTCTTTGCGTCCCTTGGCAAGGTGTTCTCAGGTCCCAGGTTGGAGGAAGGCGCTGCGTTCATCGCAGCTTCTTTTGTGGTCGGTTGTAGTGACAGCAGCTCCATGCAGCCTTTAAAGATATGGACTTGAGCAGCGTGCATAACAATGTATTTCCTTTCGCAGATAGCACCTGGAAATAAAAGCAACATTCATAAATTCCATTAAGACAGAAATCTTTTGGAAAGTGGAAGTGCAGCTAGACCGTGGAGTAAAAATGCAAAATAAAGCACTACCTGCTGGCCCTCAGGCAACTTTCTTGTCTGATTTACTCAGGTTGAAATAAGCTGCATGCTCAGTGAGGCCGGCCATATTAACTTGGTTACATTGGTTGCGACATCTGGCAGTGCACGGCTTCCCATGTGGGTGTGTTGTTGACGCTGGAAACATAAAACAAAATTATATTTGCCGTTATCTATTCGTTAAACAGTAGTCAGTGCTTGCCCCCTTATACTTGTCGTGCCTTTGTAATCGAACACTTGTAGAAGAAAGACGTCGTCATAAAAGGAAGCTTGAAATCAATAGCTTTCCTTTGAATAGATTGCCGCAAAACTAAAAAGAAACTACAAAGGAAAAAACAGACACAAAAAATGGCAGTCGCACTCCGACCGCGGCTGCTAAATTTAGTGTGCACCGCATCATTACTGCAAACAGAACGTTTTAAAAGTTGTCCAAGCTGCAGCCAAAACAACGTACGACACAGATGCTTTGGGGTTTGTATGATACACTCGAACTGAAAAAATAAAGAAATCCGTAACTTAGCATCACGTTTGTTGTGGGAACAAGTTTGTACGTGTGGTAAAGTATAAGAACTATGGTAGCAACTGTAAATAACCTATTTTAAGCGGCTATTTTATGACACTTCTACTACTCGGAATTAGCGCAAGAGAGAGATCAAACACGTGAATAAGCTACGCGTCGTTTAGACCATTCCAATAGCGCATTCATAACGGCAAATTACAATATTAAATATTCGCTCGCAACTAAAAATCATGTCCCAGAAAGCTAGGCTTAACTCTGTGTTTTGAATATAGTTTGTAAAAGAAACTGACCACTTCAGACACACAACACACGCCCGATGAAGTTGTAACCTGAAAATCACACAAAACACGCTTCATGTTTTACAGGACCACGTTTTTCTTTTGCAATACAAATTGACCACCTCTGCGCCGTAAATTTTGTCATTATGACCAGAGTTTATGCATACAAAATAGTGCGCTGAAAATACAGCTCAGAACTGACTGGCGTGGTGCGGTCGAAATAAATGACTTTCCATTCTCGCAAGCATATCGGTTATTGACATGATGATCAAGGCTGACAACATACTGCACCAAATAATGCAAAAAAAAAAAGTATCTTACCATACGGCTAGCGCAGATTTGCAGACCTCAGTTGCAACAATCCAAAATGAATGCTGCCACGCAAAGTACATCCCAGGGATCTGATGCTTTATACACCTGGTCAGAAAAAGTAGCGATCCTACAAGGAGACAAAGCAAGAAATAATCTCAGAAAGCTCAGTTATGAACAAACAACTTAAAATGCTGGTGGTACTCACAAATATCCTCTTTCAGGCATGGCCATTAAAACGAATCGGAACTTTCACAAGGCTTGGTTTTTCGGTTCTGCTGTCCAAAGCTGCGGGAGCTCGAGCAGGTGGGGATTGTGTGGCCGACCAGACGCCTCTGAATCAGCGGCTTGTGTCGAGTTTTAAGGCACGGTTGGAAGGGGGCAGAAGGATGGTTGTGTTTTCTCTCCCTCTTTTTTTTTTTTTGCTTGAGATCTGTCGAAAGAGTAGGCATAAAGCTCGAAAGGGGGTGAGAGAAATGAAAGAGGTCCCGCAGGACCACGTGAGCCCAGAAGGCTGCTGGCCAGGAAAGTTGGCGGGAAGGAAGGGAAGAGTGAGGGGGAGTAGAGTGGGGGGCATTGTGAGCAACGCCTATCTAGCCGGGAGGAAAGAGAGGGCAGTGAAGGTCGCTGCCCTTCCGCGATGACTGCTTTACGGGGAGAAAAGGCTACAAAACGGGAAGTTGAAAGCGGTTTGGAGAATTGCTTTAGTCAAGGCCCTCGGGCTGAGAGAGGACAAAAGGACGAGAGAATGGAAACCATATGTTCTTTGCGCCAAGCTTGTGAGGAGGAATGTGCAGAGTTTTGCCCTTGGCTTCGCTAAAACAACGAGGAGTGCGTTCGGAGCTCTTTGGTCGCCTCGACTGTTGGCTCGGTAACATTTTCAGTGGAATGATAATTTGGCTATATTTTTTTTTTGTTAATGCAGAATACGTTTTCCCTCATAGTTTCAAATAATAATCACATACGTAAAACAATCTTCAGTTTTCACGGAATCGTCCTTGGTTCGAACAAATGGACATATTTTTTTTATTAAAAATGGCACACAGGTCGCTGTTCATGACGGAGTGCTCTTGAAACGTCATCACGCGCAACTGAGCGATGCAACAGCCCGTATACTTGCTGTATTCCTATTAAGGAAAAGAAAAGCGATAACGACCATAACTACGAGTACTTCAAGGTTAAAAATTCTCATGTTATTCATTTTTATTTTTTTTTTTCAAATCAGGTGGACATTTAGAGCAAGACAAAATCCGCGTAGAACTAAGCGTGGGCATATCAAGAAATACAAAATACTCGACGAGCTAAGATCTGAAGAACTAAATTTGCAGTAAATAAAAAATAGAAAGAAAGCAAGGGTCAACATTGAAACTATATCTACAAACTTGGGACAAGGTTGTCCTCAGAAAGAAGCGCGGTATAATCATCTTTCAGCCCGCGGAAGCAGCGCTTGTGAAAGCGGCAGAATATTTCACAAAGGAACCCTAATTCTCAATCATGTGTTAAATTCTTCGAGAGTGGTGTTCTCTAAAAATGCCTCAAAACTGCTAAAGTAACGCACTCGCATTACTTTTAATATATATGAATTGCAATTAGCTGCCTGGTTGACATGATGGGATAGAATTATTTAGTTCTCTGAAGGGAAACGCCTTCGGTGCGGTGATTATATGGTTGGATAATAAGGCAATGAATGTTTGAAGAATAGTTTCTGAACAATGCTTAGGAGAGCGCTGTCAAACTCTGTGGTCAAATGCATCATTATGAGCCATATATTACAGCTTTCGAACAAAAATAACTTCCGTAAAGAACATCGTTTTAATGCAATTTCAATTTTGTTACCATATATGCTGGCGACACATGTGAGCGCATTCATTACACTGTAGGTAATTGTTCTAAATTTTTTTTTCGTCTGCCTTGCCCCATGCAGTGCTGTTGATTTTTTTTATTATCTTTTACATGTACACTACTTTTTGGCTGTGTGCGATTTACGTCGCATTAGAATACGAACCATTCCAGGACAGTTCAGATTTGCTTTCTTGTCAAGTGAATTAGCTAGACATATCGTAGAATATATGTTGCTTGTATTTTTTCTTTGAGCTGAAATATTTTATGCGCTGCTGCACCGATGGCCAAAGTCGTTCAGTCTTTGTCTGTTGTTGAAGCCCACAGCAGAGCGCAAAAGAGTACAGTACAAATTTGTGTTTAGTAGATATTAGAACTCGAAGGCCCTTAAAGCAGCCCAACATATCTGTCTATAAGAACAGCTAGTACTGAGGCGTGGTATAGTCGGTGCTTATGCTGAATGCCGGAAACAGCTAGGATAATGGCGAATCATGCAGTGCGTGTTTGATTGGCTAACGCGATCGATCTCTCCCACCTCTGCTTAGCTTGAACATGTTGGGTTTCTTTCCATCACGTAACAAAAGGCGGAAATAATGATGCTACGCGTGCGTGTTTCCAATCATGGACAAACGTTTACAGGATGTGGATTCACCGGATATATTCGATCGTTTCTGCGTTTACTATCCAAAGGTAACCCTTGGTGTTTGTTCAAGAACACACACGTTCTGTTGCGTTCTTTGCATTGGAGTGCCTTGCGTTAATTGACTGCGCAGGACTTTTTTCGCGGACACGCATCTATTAAACATATGCTTGTCAGATCAGATGTGTGCTCGAGCATGCGCGTATGCTTGTACTCGTATGCGTATAAATAGGCCCATGGAACGAAATCCCGTGCGCGATAGTTGTGCGCGAGATGTGTTCGAGATCTGTGCATGGATATATCTGTGCATCGGATCTGTGCATTGATGTGTCAATCACTTTCAATCCTCCTGATTTGACGAGATCAGAAAAACAAATCGTCTCCACCGGGAATCGAATTCCTAGCCTAGTTAACGCTTTAACCAACTGCGCTAAACCCTGGATCGCGAAACTAGCACCATACGTAATTCTCATTGTCTACCGTGAGGATAGCGACGAGAATGACGCTGCAATTGGTGATAATGACAATGGTACGCTGCGTTTAGTTGATAACGATATTGATACGTAATGCACCGTATGCAGTAGCATTAATCTCGCCTTCGCTAATTTCTGCAGTGTAGATTCCACGTGCTGTCAGAATTTTTTCAACACTTGGCTAAAGTTTGGAACACTGTGTTAGCTACGTCCACGCGTGATCGACATCCGGGCCTCTAGTCTGCAGGAATTGTCTCGAAGATATTATATGCAGAATTTTACATAACAATTAATCGTGCCTAAAGTCGTAAATAAAAGAGTTCTCTACCAAAATTGTCAAGTATAATCGCAGGTCATCCACAACAATTAGCGAATCACGAAAAATGTATTCAGAAAAATATATTCTACATTTTCCGTGATAGGCACTTCTGTTCATTTTGTCTGGTCAGCTCAGTCAAACAATTTTAGGACATTCTATACATTAATCCCAATAAACATTATATATATGGTGGCCCAAATTACGTATGGCGTATGAATATCTTCTACAGTTGAACGTAAACTAACGTCCGGGCCAGCGAAAAATTTAGCTGCGACGAAATTAGCCCCAACACACTGTCATATTGAGATGCAAGCATTAGAAATGTCTCTGTCGGTCAGAGCTGCTTGTACTGTTTTTTTAGCGCCGCCGCAGCCTGAAATGTGCAAAGGTGGCCAGCCATCAAAGCTCGTTAGACAATATCGACCACTAGAAGCCATGATATATACAATGTTGGGATGCCATCAAAGCTGATGGGACAATATTGACCAATCTATGTCAAGATATATGCAATGTTGACAAGCCATTCATATTGGCAGAACATTATTGGCCAACCTATGCCATTAGGGTGCAATGCTGGCTAGCCATCACAGTCCATCGAACAGTATTGAACAATATAATGCATATGTATACATTGTTGGCAGGCCGCCATGACAGGCGGGTCACTATTGACGAATATATGCCATCATTTATTTATTGCTGACAAGACAACCATAATGGCCGGACAATATTAACCTATTTATGCCATTATATGTGCAATGCTGGCCAGCCATCAGACCTCATTAGGCAATATTGACCGCTATTATCCCAGATATATACAATGTTAGGATGCCACCAAAGCTGGTGGGGCAATATTGACCAATGTATGCCAAGATATATTGAATGTTGACGAGGCAACCATAATGGCCGGACAATATTAGCCAAGCTTTGCCATGATATGTGCAATGCTGGTTAGCCATCAAGGCTCATTAGACAATATCGACCACTGGAAACCAAGATATTACAATGTTAGGAAGCCGCCAAAGTTGGTTGGACATTATTGACCACTGTATGCCGAGATATATTCAATATTGAGAAGCCGTTGTTATTGACCGGGCAATATTTACCAGGTTATACCATGGTGTGGAAGATATTGGCAAACAATTGCAGCTGGTTGGCCAATAATGACCAGGCTGCCTCATTGTGTATACAATAATGGCAAACTGTTCAATATGAATGGCCATTATTGACCGCTCTTAGCCGGTTGAATGCCAATAACGGATATGGGTGAAGTTAACTGGGCCAGTAATGATTATGGTATAGCGTGGCTGCACATTACTGGTAGCTCAATGGCACCATTGGACCACTTGTGGGCCAGTAATCCACCAATCAATCCCCATTATTGGGCCGATAAAATGTGCTGCCTGGGACCACGGCGGGGGCCCCATGATGTAGGACAATGTTATGAACGAAACATTGAGCAACTTCGGCTGCAGTACCTTTAACAAGGGACGCGGTCTCTGCGTACCGTGTCAGGTAGTCTGTCGCGACGACTACCCAACGGTTGCAAGACGAGGACTTCGGAAAAGGACCGAGAAGATCCATGCCCACTTGATGGAAAGGGGTCTTCGGCGGAGCAATAGGCTGAAGAAATCCAGCGGGTTTCAATGGCGGAGACTTCCGACGTTGGCAGTCACGACATGAGCGTACATAGGCCCGCACCGATGGGAGTAACCTGGGCCAATAATACTTTTGACGAATTCGTGCAAGTGTACGGCTCACCCCCAGGTGGCCGGCGGTGGGTTCATCATGACAGGCACTCAATATATCTCGGCGCAGCTCGGAGGGCACAACAAGGAGAAACGTCTCTTCACTGTTAGCAAAATTTCGCTTGTAGAGCACGTTACCACGCAGAGTGAAAGTTTGAAGCCCACGATGAAAAACACGGGATATACGGGCGTCGACGCCCTTCAGATAGTCGACGAGTGACGCTAACTCTAGGTCCATTCTCTGCAGCCGCGCCATTTGGGTTGTACTAATAGCTCCCAGAAAGGGAAAATCATCGGCCATTTCTTCTGGACATATGGCGATGGGCGAGCGCGACAGACAGTCAGCATCCTGATGCTTCCGTCCTGATTTGTATACGACTGTTACGTCATACTCTTGTAATCTAAGGCTCCATATAGCCAATCGTCCTGAGGGGTCTCTGAGGCTCGCGAGCCAGCATAATGAACGGTGGTCGCTTATAACGCGGAAAGGTCGGCCGTAGATGTATGGTCGGAACTTGGTGAGGGCCCATTATTACCGCCAGACATTCTTTCTCAGTTGTTGAATAGTTGGTTTCGGAGCGGGTAAGTGTTCGGCTCGCGTAAGCGATGACCCGTTCTGCACCGTCTTGCCACTGAATTAGTACTGCACCAACCCCAACGTTGCTGGCATCAGTGTGAACGTCAGTTGCGGCGTTTTTATCAAAATGGCCTAGTATCGGAGGATTCTGTAGGCGGCTGCGAAGCTCAAGGAAAGCGGCCTCTTGTTCACTTCCCCACAAAGCCGGCATGACATCTCGAGTCAGTGTGGTTAGCGGTTCTGCGATGTGCGAAAAGTCTCGTACAAAGCGTCTGTAATAGGAGCACAAACCTAAGAACCGTCGAACTGCTTTCTGGTCAGTAGGGTGCGGAAACCCAGAAACGGCAGCCGTCTTTTCAGGGTTCGGACGAACACCTTTTGCGCTGACCACGTGACCAAGGAAGCGAAGTTCCTCAAAGCCGAAGTGACATTTCTCCGGTTTGATTGTCAGGTTGGCGTCTCGGAGAGCTTTTAACACAAGGCGTAACCTTTCTAGGTGTTGGTCGAAGGTGGTCGAAAATATGACGACATCGTCCAGGTAAACCAAACACGACTGCCACTTCAAGCCGGACAGAACGGTGTCCATCATGCGTTGGAACGTGGCCGGTGCCGAACATAGGCCGAACGGTAGCACCTTAAAGTCATACCAGCCATCGGGTGTCACGAAAGCCGTCTTCTCCCGGTCTCTCTCATCCACTTCTATTTGCCAGTACCCACTTTTTAGGTCTAGCGACGAGAAGTATCGGGCATCTCGCAATCGATCGAGTGCGTAGTCTATGCGGGGAAGTGGGTAAACGTCCATTTTAGTTACGAGGTTAAGTTTTCTGTAATCGACACAGAACCGCATAGTATTGTCCTTCTTTCTGACGAGAACAACCGGCGAAGCCCACGGGCTTGTAGACGGCTGAATGACATCGTCGGAAAGCACTTCGGTGACCTGTCTCTGAATCGCTGCTCGTTCCGTCGGAGAAACGCGGTATGGGCGTTGGCATACGGGGCGCGTGATCTCGTCTGTTATTATACGGTGCTTGGCGACCGGAGTTCGGCCCACTTTGGAAGACGTTGCGAAGCAATCTGCAAAATCTGCAAAGACAGCCGAAAGAAGATCCGTCTGAGCCGGCGATAACTCGGTGTTTATTTCGACAGGTGGCAGAACGTGACGGGGTCCAGGGTGGTCTTGAAGGGCTCCTTCCACGGTGCACAAATGTGGACACTCCGCGACGTCTTGGAGGAAGGAGATCACCGTGCCTTTGACGAGGTGCTGAAATTCGTTCGAAAAGTTGGTGAGCAGAATGGTAGTGCAGCCATCCCGTAGGCGGACGAGGCCTCGGGCAACAATGGGAAGACCCCTCTCAAGCAGCAGCGGGATATGACCCTCCGCCATGCCCTCAATGTCATGAAATAGGTCATTCTGCACGCGCATTACTACACTGCACCGTGGTGGCACCGTGACATCATCCTCCGCAATACGCAGAGCATGGCTACAGGGATCGCGGGTGTCTAAGCGTGCCACTGCCCGTTTGGTCGAGAATGTGACTCGTGCCTCGTGTAGGTCGATCACAGAACCGTTTACCTGCAGAAAGTCGAGCCCCAGAATCAAATCTCTCGAGCATTCGCGCAAGACAACGAATTCCCCGACGTAGACGAAATGGCGGATGCCAATTCGGGCTGTGCACCTTCCGGCCGGGCTAATGAGGTGACCTCGAGCCGTGCGAATGCTAGGGCCCAACCATGGCGTCACAACTTTGCTCAATTGCTGGGCGAGGGCGTGGCTCATCACTGAATAGTATTTACCGGTGTCAAGTAACGCGATCGTGTCAGTTCCGTCAATTGTCCCGCACAAATCAGAAGTAGCGCGTCGGATGCTGTCGCTACCCTGCCCCTGTGAGAAATCAGCGCATCGGTACACCGGCGGCGGAGGATCTTCAATTTTTCCGACAGCAGCGGCCCTGCCTCCGGAGACCGCTGGAATTTTTCCCGGTGTGGACTGGAAGAACGCCGCTCAGTATTGCTGGGGTCTCTGAGAGGGCTTGGGGAACGGTACCGCAGCGGAGATGACGATCCTGCGTCATAGCGCCTGTATCTCCCAGGCCTCTGACTGGCCGACAGATGAGCTTCTATTTCGAGCGGCCGTTCGCCGTTCCGTGGACAGGGCGCATCGGTTCTGAAGCCGCGAAGTTCCACTCGGCGATACGTGCATGCACGGTAAAGGTGGCCGGCCTCCCCGCAGTGGTAGCAGATTGGCCTGCGATCCCGCGTACGCCACACGTCCGACTTGCGAGGACGATATTGTTCTGGCCGTCGTTTGCGCGTTTATCTAAATACTTGTTCGCCAACGTTAGATTGAGCACTGCTTATTGCAACGGGCATTCGTACTTTGACGACCGACCAGGCATCCTTCCTATTATCTCCGCCGCCGGGTTTCTTAATTCTTTCGCGGGCGCGTGTAAGCCCCATAAAGATTTATTTTAGATCAATGCTAGGCTCTTCATTTTCTGCTTTCGGCATTGTCACAAACGCGTGACAATGTTCTGAAGGTCCAATTCTGGCTGCAAAATCTGCATTCATCTAAGAAAGAATCCGAGCTAATTGCATGAAGTCTAGCCAGGCTATGGTAAGCCTGGGTTTTAGCCGCCTCAGGCAGCACGCATATAAAGTATTGTCACGTAGCCGTTTAGGCCCGTAACCAGAAGGTTGGTTTTAATAGGGGGGGTTGACCTAGAAGGCACAGAAGAGTAGGTCCAGAGAGAGCACTGAGAGACAGCAGCCGACTTCAGCTTCTTCTCGAACGCCACGAGACCACTTCTTCCAGTCCGCGCACGAGACTCGATGAGCTGCCGCCTAGCGGCTGCTGTTGCACACGCTACATTACCCCCCTCTCTAAAAAAAATAAATGCGAGTTTGATGAATTCAAAAGCAGAAAGAAAAAAAAATTAAGCAAGAAACATGCGGTAGGCGGTGCACTAATTTTCTCGCGAAAAGTACGGTTTCATGCGCACGACATGAGCAACCTCGGATTTCTGCTGACGACGAGTAGAAGAAAAGCCGTCCGGAAGCACTTCGTAAGTCACGTCGCTCAGCTGACGGAGCACTTTGTATGGGCCAAAGTACTGTTTCAGAAGTTTTTCGGATAGTCCCCGACGTCGAATCGGAGTCCAGAGCCACACTCTGTCGCCCGGTTCGAAAGTCACTACACGATGGCGGTGATCGTACCGCTGGGCGTCTCGACCTTGCTGGTTCCGGATGCGTGCCCTCGCCAGCTGTCGCGCTTGTTCTGCGCGTTGAGTGAACTCCTCGGCGCCAACTTCGAGGTCACGGCCGTCGTGGGGCAACATGGCTTCGAGCATTGTCGAAACTTCACGGCCATACAATAAGGAGAAAGGCGTCATTTGCGTTGTTTCCTGCTGCGCCGTGTTGTACGCGAACGTGACGTACGGGAGGACGTCATCCCAAGACCGATGTTCAACATCCACGTACATGGACATCATGTCGGCGAGAGTTTTGTTCAGACGTTCTGTCAAGCCATTAGTTTGTGGATGGTAGGCTGTTGACCTGCGATGGGTAGTGCCGCTTAGCTGCATGACAGATTCCAGTAGCTTGGCAGTGAAAGCAGTGCCTCGGTCCGTTATTATAACTCTCGGGGCGCCGTGCCTGAGGACTATGCGTTCGATGAAAAATTTCGCTGCTTCGATTGCCGTACCACGCTGGAGGGCCTTCGTTTCAGCGTAACGCGTAAGGTAATCTGTAGCGACAATTATCCACCTGTTGCCGGAATCAGAAATTGGAAAAGGACCCAACAAATCCATGCCAACTTGTTCGAATGGGTATCTTGGCACTTGAACAGGATGTAGTAAACCGGCCGGTTTCACAGGCGGTGTTTTTCGTCGCTGACAATCATGGCATGTTCTCACGTAATGGCGTACTGCGGCCGCAAGGTTTGGCCAATAATAACTCTTCTTAATTCGGGCCAGAGTTCGAGCATACCCCAGGTGACCCGCGGTGGGCTCGTCATGACATGCCTGTAAGATTTCTTCGCGAAGAGACTCTGGTACGACGAGGAGATAATCTCTTCCCGTCGGAGCGAAGTTGATTTTGTATAAAACATTGTTTTGCATGCAAAACGACGAATGCGTTCTGGCGAAGAGACGGGGAATTTGTGTAGTGCGCTCTTCTAGAAAATCAATAAGTGGTGCGAGACCCGGATCATTACGTTGCTGCTGCGAAACAGTGAGCGCGTCGACGGCTGCGATAAGGGGAAAGTCTGGTTCTTCGTCTTCCCGCGCAGCCTCGACAGGTGAACGGGACAAGCAGTCAGCGTCGTTGTGCTGACGTCCAGACTTATACACGATGGTCATGTCGAACTCCTGTAGCCGTAAGCTCCATCGTGCAAGGCGTCCGGAGGGGTCTCGCAAGTTTGTTAACCAGCACAGAGAGTGGTGGTCACTCACAACCCGAAAGTGCCGGCCATAAAGATAGGGTCGAAATTTCATCACCGCCCATACAACGGCCAGACATTCTTTTTCGGTGGTTGAATAGTTTGATTCGGCACGGGACAAAGTCCGGCTTGCGTATGCGATAACTCGCTCGGCACCGTCTTGCCACTGGACGAGTACAGCGCCTAGACCCACGTTGCTGGCATCTGTGTGGACCAGAGTCTCGGCATTCGCATCGAAATGGGCAAGTACAGGTGTTGTCTGCAAGCGGTGCCGTAACTCGTCGAATGCCTTTTGCTGTTCGTCCGTCCAGGTGAAGGTGACATCATCCCGGGTGAGACGTGTCAACGGAGCGGCAATGCGTGAAAAGTTTTCAATAAATCTGCGGTAATAGGCGCAGAGGCCCAAGAAACGGCGAACTGTCTTCTTGTTACATGGAGTAGGGAATTTGGTGACGGCAGCTGTTTTAGCGGGATCGGGACGAACTCCTCGATGGCTGACGACGTGGCCCAAGAACATGAGCTCTTCATAGCCAAAGTGACACTTTTGTGGTTTTAACGTGAGGCCGGCAGATCTGATAGCCCGTAGCACAGCGGAGAGACGTTGGAGGTGTTCCTCGAACGTTGGTGAAAACACAACAACGTCGTCCAGGTAGACTAGACACATCTGCCATTTAAGACCAGATAGAACTGCGTCCATCATTCGCTGAAATGTCGCTGGAGCGGAGCACAATCCGAAAGGTAGGACTTTGAATTCATAAAGTCCATCGGGCGTGACAAACGCTGTCTTCTCGCGATCACGTTCATCGACTTCGATCTGCCAGTAACCGCTCTTGAGATCAAGCGATGAAAAGTAGCGCGCGTGGCGCAACCGGTCTAATGAGTCATCAATACGTGGCAGCGGGTAGACGTCTTTTTTTGTGACCTGATTGAGCTTACGGTAGTCCACACAGAACCTTAAACTTCCGTCTTTCTTCTTAACGAGGACAACAGGCGAAGCCCAGGGACTCCTCGATGGCTGGATGACACCGTCATTTAACATCTCGTCGACCTGTTGAGCAATGACTTCGCGTTCCCGCGGTGACACTCGGTAGGGGTTCTGCCTGACTGGTCGGGTGCGGTCGTCGGTTATTATGCGGTGCTTGGTCAAGGGCGTCTGTTTAACCGCGGAGGCGGATGAGAAGCAGTCTTGAAACTGAAAGAGTAGCCCAACGAGTCTGTCCTTCTCTGCCGGTGATAGAGCGGGATTCACATCAGGGTCGAAGTGGGGCGTTTGGCTGGCAGATGTGTTGGTCTCAAGAACAAAGCAGCCGTGGGCTGCTTCTGCGACACCTTCAAAGTAAGCTACCGTGGTGCCTTTAGCGATGCGTTGCCGTTCGTTCCCGAAGTTCGTAATCAGTACGTGAGCTAGACCATTGGTCAGATGAACTATACCGCGTGCAACACAGACTCCATGACGTAACAGAAGCTCTATGTTCTGTTCGGCAACACCGGCAGCACAGGACTGATCGTCGCACCTGACTGCGACGAGAGCAGACGAACGCGGCGGCATGAATACATCCGCGTCAACGATGCGTAAAGGTGCGTGGCGTCTTTCTGAGTCAGCGGTCATCGTTTCAGGCGTCGAAAACGTTACAGTACGGCGAGGAACATTAATAATCGCCCCATGCTCACGTAAAAAGTCCATGCCGAGTATGAGATCCTTGCAGCAGTGTGGCAGGATAACAAAAACGGCTACAAAGGCTGAATCGGCGATGGTTACTCGGGCAGTGCATCGTCCGATCGGCGTCATAAGGTGACCGCCAGCAGTACGAATTTGCGGCCCCAGCCATTCAGTTTTCACCTTAGAGAGCCGATCTGCGAAATTTTTGCTTATTATTGAGAAGTCTGCTCCGGTGTCTACCAAAGCTGTTACTGGGTGTCCGTCGACGAGAACGGAAAGGTCGGCGCTAACAACTTGATCGGCTTGAGGTTGATTGGGAGTTTCGGATTCATGTGGCGGCGGCGGCATCCTAGTCACAGCATCGGACTGAGTCGTCACGGGGGGGTCTTCGGGATATCGGTTCCGTTCGTCAGCAACCTGCCCCCCTGAGGTCGCCGCCTTCAGTTTCCCCGGTGTGGGCTTGGCGACCGGCGCCTCGGCGCATCATTAAAATCACGGCGGCTAGGTGACGAGTAGCGCGCGGGAGAAGACTGTGTACGGTTGCCTGAAGGGGTTGCACGGGTTGCGAGGTACTCCTCGATTTCTGGAGGGCGTTCGCCGACCCGGGGACGCGGGGAATCCCGAGAAAAACCCCGAAGACCGAGCTCACGGTATGGACAACGACGGTACAAGTGGCCGGGTTCTCCACAGTGGTAGCACAGCGGCCGTTGGCGAGGAGTGCGCCAGACGTCTGCCTTCCGAACCGGTGGCTGCATGACGGGGCTCTGCTGGGGCGGTGGCTGGTAGGAAGGCTGGTAGTATAGTGGCTGAGGAGCGGACGGCTGTATGACGAGGCTCTGCTGGTATGGCGGCTGGAAGGACGGTTGGTAGAACGGTGGCTGCAAAGTGGGTGGCGGCTGTGCTTCGAATCGAAGCTGTTGCGCAGGAGGCACTGCAGGCCGACGAAGAGCCGCTGCGTAGTTCATAGAACGTGGCTCCGACGGTGACTCAGGCGGGGACAATGTCTGACGTATTTCTTCCCGCACGGCTTCGGTGACAGCCACGGCAGTCGGGTTAGGCGATCCAAGGTTGAACTTGAGGAGCTCCTCGCGAACTACCTCGCGGATCAGCTCACGCAGAGAGTGATCGTCAGTGGATCCGTTCAATGTGGCCACACTGCTGAAGGGCTGACCACAGGCAGACTCTGTGCGCCGGTATCTTTGCTGCAGGGCTCGCTCAATGAGGGTAGCTTCATTGATGAAGTCCGCGACGGTTTGAGGTGGACTCCGAACCAGACCAGCGAAGAGGGGTTCTTTTACGCCCTGCATCAGGTGGCGCAACTTCGCTGATTCCGTCATGTCGGGATCAGCCCGTCGGCAAAGACGCGTCACGTCCTCAGCGAACATGGCCACGCTCTCGTTTGGTAGTTGGACACGAGCTTCTAGGAGGCGGCGTGCGCGATCACGGCGGTCATGGCTGGAAAAAGTGTCCCGCAGCTGCTGGCGAAAGGAATCCCAGCTTTGAAGACTGGCTTCCCTATTCTCATACCATGTTTTGGCGCAGTCCTCAAGGGCGAAGTACACATTGTGCAGCTTCTGAGCAGGGCTCCACTGATTGAATTGCGCCACTCGCTCGAACTGGTCGATCCAGTCGTCGACATCTTCCCCAGTAGCGCCATGGAAACTGGGGGGCGTACGAGGCTGCTGAAGCAGCAACTGGTGCTGACTTGCCTGTGCCATTACAGAAGTCTCGAACTGCTGATCAGCTGGCGTCGGTTCAGGTAGAGGGGCAAATTCCGGCGCCAGACCTCGGAGGCGACGGCTGCAGCGATGAACGGGTGTCGACACGAGCGGAAGCCGGTTGGGACTCGATGAGCGGCTGCGAGAGGCCCGAGACATGTAATTCAAGGCCTCACCTCCACCAGTGTCACGTAGCCGTTTAGGCCCGTAACCAGAAGGTTGGTTTTAATAGGGGGGGTTGACCTAGAAGGCACAGAAGAGTAGGTCCAGAGAGAGCACTGAGAGACAGCAGCCGACTTCAGCTTCTTCTCGAACGCCACGAGACCACTTCTTCCAGTCCGCGCACGAGACTCGATGAGCTGCCGCCTAGCGGCTGCTGTTGCACACGCTACAGTATTGAGCCTCTTGGCGGGTTGGGGAAATGTTTGTCTCGCAAAAGGATGTGTTGCAGCATCTCGGGTCAGGGGGTGGTCATTTGAGTGCAGTGATGAGGGTCCCGAAAGGAATGCTGGAGCTGCTGCATGTGCAAATTCATTTCCCTAAAGCCCCTGATTACTAGGTATCCTGGTTACACTCTTGTCTGAGGCCTGGTGACTAGCTTGCATAGCTAACAAGAGCTTGGCAAACACGGACAATAGGGAGAATATGGACTCAAAAACAGTGTCTAAGGAAAACTGTGCTGTCAGCGTTTCCGCAATCTTGTTAGATATGTATTGCTACAAACGTGCCCAGATATCTGCGTCGTCTTGCTCGGTATACCATTTTCCATACGTCACTCAAACGTCCCTCACTAATGTAAACAGACGATCCTAACTCTGGTGTGGAGCTTTTACAGCAGAGCGCCAGATACCGCGAATTTTAAAATGGACATCACCCTATATCATTGAATTAGGAATTTCTACGAACTATGTAATATAATATGGAGGACTGCGTTCTTCAAGTGAAGAATTATAACCAATTAACATGACCTAATCGGGGAATCTCCTTTGTCTTCTAAAATGCTAAGGATTTGAATATTCTGCAATGAAATAAAAGCCACACTATATTATTTTTAAAGATGCATACTAGAACTTGATAACCTTGTCTGCACGCTTCAATGCTATTTTGTCTATTACTTTTAGTTGTTAACCTTCGAGAATGTTCTTGCCCGCAACTTACCTTTCCTAATATTTTTGACTCAGTCGAGGGCTGGGCTCGGCTTTATATGAAAGCATTGAATTAGAAGCATGTGCAAAAAAAGAAAATACAGTTAATGCATACTAATCGCAAAAAAAAACTCTTATAAAAATGGACACCTAAAATATTTTTTAGCGTCCTGCCAGACGCATGGCTGCGTAGCCCGCGGTATTCCCTCCAGTTATAGATAACAAGGCTGAACCAATTCAGCGTCGACAGCCACCTAAGGGCTTCTAGCTTAGTGGCTGTAACTAGAAAGAAAGCGTAGAACCGGGCACTTAATTTTCAAGGTTTTCTACTCACATCAAGAAATATACGACCAAAGCCATTTTCTTTTGCCTCCGGTTAGACGCAAAGCTGCGTAGCCCGCGGTATTTCCCTCCCGTTCTGGATAACAAGGCTGAACCGGGTCAGCGTCGACAGTTGCCTAAGAGGTGTCTAGCTTCACGATTGGAACTAGGAAGAAAGGGCAGAACCTGGCTCTTCATTTTCGGGGTTTTCTACTCAGATCAAGAAATGGACGACTAAAGCACTTTTTTTTTTTAGCGTCCGGTTAGACGCAAAGCATGCATAAGCCCATGACATTCCCCTCCGGTTCTGAATAACAAGGCTAAACTGAGTCAGCTTCGACAGCCGCCTAAGGGGTGTCTAGCTTATCAGCTAGAGTGTGGAAGAAAAAGCGGAACCGGGAACCTTAGGTTTAGGGTTTCTAATTGGTATTTGCTTGCGAGTACATAGACTAGGGGAAATCAGGGCCAGCATCACGGTAAACCCTACTACGTCCCTGCTTCTTTAAGCTTCTCACGCCATGCGGGATATCGATCGCCGAAGGGGAGCAGTTGAAAGGAATGATAAAAGCAAATGGTACCAGAGTTGGCCTATGTAAAAGTTCACAAAAAATTTACGTTTGGTAGCACTGGCAACCACAAAGACATCACTTACGCACGCAAGCTAATCAACAGTAGAACTAATGTACCTTACGATTTTTACGACTTTTTACGATTTTTGTTTTATAGTGCGCGTGAAGTATACACAATGAATAAAATACTGTACAAAATTAGAAAATGAATCAAGAACATGACAGATGCGTGGATAAACAGCACGAATAGCACATTCGGCACAAATAAAACTTCACAAAATGTGGCTGCTCAACGTGTGGAATAAGGAATGATTGCTTGCGGGAAGCGTGACCCATATGTGTACTTTCATAGAGCACTGCACTTGGGCACGGGCTCCGACTGACCCAATTGAAGCCTCGACCGAATTTGCGAGCCTGCCAGGCAAGCCAGAAACATCAACTGTTTCATCAGGCCTGTGGTCGGACCGACCTGCGCCCCAGGTTGCGGGACTCCAGGTCAGGCTCGCGCCCCCACACAGAGGGCATTTAACTGCATAGCGTTATAGCCCCCATTGACAGATAATTCGGCGACGCTATTGTGAAATAATATTTACGGCTACAATTCTCGCAGGTTGTATGCAGGCAACTAAATTGGTAAGGCAATGATGGCCAGAGATGAGCTACTTGCCGCGACCACGTGACATGACTGATGTGGTTGGAGGTGGAACTCAGGCTTCCCATTTCAATATGAGGGTTGAGGGAATCGAACCCTCCAGTACACTTCCATTCCGAGTAAGATAAGCTATACCTAGAACACGCAGGCACGTTCTTAAGGCTAGGTTTAAGAGGGCTCTATGTCTATGTGGGATGGTGTTTCACGTAACTGTGGCACGTAAGTACGTCTGTGTGCTGAAGAGAACGTGAGATAACAGAGCAACAAATTAAGGGATCATTACAATGGCACCAATCATCCAAAGCACAACTGCGAATGCGATGTTCTCACCCATCGCTGAACAAGGTCACTATTGCACAAAGTGGAGAAACTATAGTTCGGAAATTTCGGAAGCGGTATTTAATGACAAGATAAGATGCTCGACACATGTGCAAATGAATCAGTGGCTTTTTTAAGTAGAGAAACCCGCTTTATAACCCACTGACACTCATGCTATTGAGCCTTTTTGACTTATCCATAGTTTGGCATCGCCCACCATTGTCGAGAGGTTATCTTCTCTTGTTTTTTATTCATTTTTAAAGCGCAGACGTGTCTTTGGCTGCTATGGGTGTTTTCTAAAAAAACCTTAGTAGCTATTTACAGCCCGTCCAGTTCGTATCTCGTCTAACGTCCAGCTTGAAGTCAGGTTTTTTTTTTCCTCCACAGTAGTGTTGGACTAACTGGACCAAAACATACACTTGTCAAACCTCATGCTCCAGGTTCTTCGCTTTCAAGGCTGTTGCCGTTCGTTGACAGATCCGAAGATTAAGTTTTGACCAGAAAAAGAAGATATACAGCCGATATTACCTTGTTAGTACAGTAACGAGAGAAAATTTTTTACAATTACTTTACGTTTATTTCCTGAAAATATTGTTTTAGGAGTATTTTTCTTGTCTGAAGGTTGATTCCAAACCAGCAGGTTGCTGCCTTCGACGAAGCGACTCGACGATTTCTTCCTGCCGCAAGATCGTCAGCGTTGCCCATTCCTCCTCCCTTAGGGGAACTTCAGGTTCTACCAAACAAATAAAATAAAATGTGCATCTGCCTGAATATACCCACTGCAGGGTGAAGGCCTCTCCCATATTTTTCCAATTAACCAGGTCCTATGCGGCTGCATCCACTTGAACCCTGCGAACTTCCTAATCTTATCCGCCCACCTAACTTTCTGCCGCCCCTTCTACACTTTCCTTCCCTTGGAATCCAGTTTATACCCTAAGCGACCATCGGTTACGGTAAGATGTGTTGTCAGCCTAGTTGGTGCAGGCCGACACCACATCTCCCTGTCTTGTGTGTGTTTTTTGTTCGCGCTACTATAAGATGTCTGAACGACCATCGGTTATCATTTCTTCTTCTTTATTTTCACTAGAATATCAATAACGGGGGTTCTTTCTCTGGCCAACTCTGCATGCTTTCTATTTCTTAATGTTGCTCCTACCATTTTTCGTTTCATGGCCCTCTGGGTTGTCCTCAACTTAAGTAGAACCCTCTTCGTTAGCTTCCACGTTTCAGCCCCATAGGTGAGTACAGGTAATACGTAACTGTGGTATACTTTCCTCCTGAGCGATAAAAGTAGGCTGCTACTCACAATGTATGGGTACTTGGCAAATGTGTTTCGTTTAAATCTAATTCTTCTAGTTATTTTCCTTTCATAGTCCTGATCTGCCGCTACTAGCTGTCCTAAGCAGGCATTGTCGCCTATCAATCCCGCTTCTTCGCTACGTATTGCAAACTTCTGCTCCTTACGAGGCTGTTGAACATTAGTTTAGTCTTCAGCATATCGATTTTCAAGCCTACCCTGCTACCTTTCCTTTTTAGGTCCTCAATAATTCTTTGCAGTTCATCACAGAGTTACTTAGCAAGGCGGTGTCATCATCAAATCGCAGGTCTGAGGTATTCTCGATCTACCCTTATCCCTAACTGCTCCCATTCCAAGTTTCTGAATACTTCCTCTGAGCAAGCTGTGAATAGTACTCGTGACGTCGTGTTTCCTTGCCTTTCCTCTTGCCTCACACCTCTGTTCCTTGCATAACACCTTTATAAAATGATTGATGGAGTGGAGACTCCGCCTTGAGAGCGAGCTGACGCGGTTCACCTCGGCTCCGTGTTTTTCGAATTGTGTATGTGGATTTTAGACCCGATATGGCCTGAACCCACTCGAAACGGTCAGTGAAGGTGTTCGGCACCTGTTTGCAACAATTTTATTTTCGGCTCGCTGTTCAATTCGAAGCTTTCAAGGACTAGCGTTTCTGACGGGCTAAGCCTAATCGACGCCCTCAGGGCCCACCACGACCACGGCTGCTCCCGGGCCACAGCCGGGCGGCGCTGCCGCCACAGCGCATCCGGAAGATGTGACCTTCAAAATTTTACGCCCGGCGACCTTCACTCCGTGCCAACCACCGACTACGACCCCACAGTCAAGCCAAGTTACAAGGCGTTCCGATTATCCGCCATTACCGGCGGGTCACGAGCAGATGGATGCTGCGCCATACTACGTATCCAGCCAAACCCTGACTCCGACACCACAAACGCCACAGGTTACACCGACTACAACCCCACAGTCAAGCCAAGTTACGAGAAGTTGTGATTACCCGCTCTTACCGGCGGGGCATGAAAAGATGGACGCGGCGCCGTACTTCGCATCCAGCCGAACGGTGCCTCCGACGCCACAAACGCCACAAGCTACAGGGAGCGTTGATTACCCGCTATTGCCGACAGTGCACGAGGAAATGGATGCCGCAGCTGTGACTGTCTCTGCAAGCCCTCCTGCTCAGGTTAAGACAACTACAGGATGCAGCATGACTTCAACCTATCGCAAGCGTCAAGTGTCCCCGCAACGTCTGCACACAGAACGGGTGAGTCGTCCTCATTTCACTGTTCTGATCAGGCCACTTAACAAAGTGCATGTCACAAACATCCCGAAACAGGCTATTACCAACGCAATAGAGCAAAGCGCTCCGTCTCAGTATTTTTCGGATATGGCCATTCTCCGCTTTGATTCTGCTGCTAACTGCATCCGCATAACTGTCAGGGACGCTGAGCATTTCAAGAAGCTGTGTACATTGACCCGTTTAATCGCGCGAACGCGGGATTCTGTCCAAGCGTTCGATGTGGACACGTCCCCACTGAAGCAGCCTGCGGTTGGCAGCACGCGAGGTGTGATCAGAATTAGAGAAGGCCTCACGATGGACTATATCATGGCACATCTGCGCTGCGAGACAGCTGAAATCACAGACATACGCATGCTCGGCAAGACAAATTTGCTACTTCTGACCTTCGCATCAGACGCATTACCTTCTCGGCTAGTATTCGACTACGAGATTACACGAATCCGTGAATACCGCCCGCGCCCAGTCGCATGTTATAACTGTCACCGCATCGGCCATGTAGCCAAATACTGCTCGTTTCCCGCCGTTTGTCGGGATTGCGGTAAGAACCCGCACCCTGAGGACCCCGGCTGCAAGCAGTTTCCTCATTGCGTAGCCTGCGGCGCTTCCACGCATATCGCCCTGAGTGCCCAGTGCCCGGCTCGAGCTTATGCAAAGCCTGTCGACAAATCGGCACCTAAGGAGTCGGATGAACCGAATACGCATCAGGTGACATCCTCACATACTGTCTCCAAACATGTATCATATGCTGAAAAGACCTCTTCTCCAGGTTTAGCCGAGGTCATTGAGAGCCTTAGAGCAGAAATATCTGAACTACGCCAGGAAAATCAGCGTCTCCGGGAGATGATAACTAAGGACAAGATAACAATGGACACCCGAACTCGTTCCCAGACTCCGCAACGCAGCCGCTCACAGAAGGGCCGCAAAAGCCGTTCGCCTACCCGCCGGCCGCAACCGGTCACAGCGTCTGATTCCGCCTATACCCACATGCTCGGGCTAATTCGACAGGAACGCGCCCAAGAGACACAGAAGCTGGAAGAAACTCTGCGAAAGGAAGTTAATGCAACTCTTACTGCTGCCCTCACTTCCATGCAGAGCCATCTGCAGACTATGTTTGAGGAGTTCCAACGTACCACACTCACAGACGATAGTAAGCGCCGTAAATCTGTGCCCCTTTCATGAGCACTATGGCTCATGGGATTCAATGGAACTGCAGAAGCTTCAATCAGAACGGTCCTACCCTTCGTACATTTGTGCCTCAGCGCCGTCCTCTTTTCATACTTCTTCAAGAAACGCGCGGTCCTTGTAAAATTCCTGGTTACTGCACTTACCAGACACCTACTATCCAACATAAAAACGGCCGTTCAGAGGGACAGGCGGCCGTCTTAATCCGAAACGATTGTCCTTCCACTCAGCTCTCGCTTCAATCCCTTTGCTCTTCCATTCGTGAGATTGTTGCAGTAAAAATCTTCCCCCCTGGCCAAAAACCTTTCGTCGTAGCATCGGCCTATTTCCGGCCAGGTAACGTCATGGCAGAACCCTGTTCCTGGCTCCCTGACCTTGAAAACGCAGCACACCCTTATCCTATTCTTATTGGCGGAGATTTCAACGCACATCACGCAGCCTGGAGCTCATCTCAGCCTAACCAACGTGGTAAACACCTATATGACGCCCTTGATCAAACTCTTCTTACCCTGTGCAACGAACCTAACGTGCCGACCCGTATCGGTCTCCATCCCTCTCAAGCAGACACTACACTGGACCTTACATTCTCATCACCGCGTCTTATTCGGCGCTGGGAAGTCCTTTCTAATTCTTGGGGTAGTGATCACTTGCCCATCTTGCTCACTCTCAATCGTAAATGTCTTCGCGTTCGGACAACACGTTCGTTTTTCAAATGGGACAAGTTTCGTGCTAATACTACGACCCCCTTCTCGGATATTGACTCCTTTCTGTCTGTACTCCGAGATGCCCGCACTCAAGCTCTCGAATATATCCCCTGTGACGATTCCACAGTTGGCATGGATGCTCACCTGGCTAACCTTTGGCGTCGCGCAGATCACCTCACGCAACGTTTTCGGACACGCGGAAAACGTCACAAAGATCTCGTGCTTCTTCGACGACAATTCAAGCTTATCCGGGCATACCAGCTTCACCTGCAAAGTGAGGCTTGGCACTCTACATGCGACCGTCTTGGACAAGTACCGGGCCTATCACAACTTTGGCGCATCTTTCGTGGCCTAAATGGCAAGGCACGCGGGGCACCACCTCTCGCTGATCTCCTTCTCAATGGCAACCCGGCTGATGTTGAAGATGAAGTTATACGCACCTTTTTCCCACACGCCAGCCTAATGCCTCCACCAGCAGTTTCCATTTTCCCAGTCGGAAACCCTGATCCAGACCTGGATCGCCCATTCTCAAAGGGAGAACTGCAAGCAGCCCTCGGAAGAGGCCGAGCTCGCGCCACACCCGGGCACGACCGAGTTAGTTGGCAGGAGCTTAGCAATCTCGACTCGGCAGCCCAGGATGCCCTTCTCGACATCATTAATTCTTACTGGGAGACCGGAACGGTACCGGATAACCTCAAGCTTTCTCTTATTCTTCCTATCCCTAAACCTGGCAAAAACCCTCGACTTCCTAGTAATTTGCGTCCAATTGCACTGACTTCACATCTCTGTAAACTCATCGAGCGCCTGCTGCATACCCGGATTAGTCACTACATTGAATACGTCAGTCCTGGATTTCATCCAGCTCAAGCCGGCTTCCGCCCTAACCTTGGAACGCATGACTGCCTTTGGCTTTTGCGAAGAGTTCTGAATAGAGCTCATCGTTAAACGCTACCTGACTATCTCCTGGCTGTCGATATACACAAAGCTTTTGACAATGTTCGCCATGAGGTTATCCTGGAGGAACTCGCCAAACGCTTTCCTAGTAATCGTGCCCAAATCTGGATCCGCAATTTTTTGACATCTAGACCCATTCAGCTACATGGCAAAGCTCCGGGATGGGTGCCCAAAACCTATTACTTGGATAGGGGTGTACCTCAGGGCTCCATTCTCGGACCCATATTGTTCAACTTGGCCATGACACGCGTCGCCGAGAATCTGGAAATCAGCACAAGCGCAAGATTCGCTATATATGCCGATGATATTACCGTCTGGACTGAGGCAGCGGATTACGTAGACAAATATTCTATGGAGACTGAACTTCAGGCGGCCCTTCTTTGTCTTGAAGATACACTAACCAAAATTGGCCTCGAACTCGCACCACATAAAACAGAATTGATTAGTATCGACGGAAAACATAAAACCAACCCCAGTATGCAGATCCATCTTCACATCGGAGGCAACACCATCACCTCCTCAAATGGGCAAATCCGCATTCTTGGCCTGCCCATATCAAGCTGCAACAGCCCCCAGAAATGGGTTCGTCAGTTACAACGCCTTTGGCCAGCACTGCTACATACTATTCGTCGCCTGTCCAACCGGCACGGCGGTGCGCGGCAGCATGCCTGCCGTGCGATGGCCAGAGCAGCGGCGGTCGGAAAAATCCTCTATGGTACACCGGTCCTCCAACTGTCGAAGACTGACTTCGCTAAGGTCGAACGCCTTCATCGCGCTACACTGCGCACTATTACCGGTCTACCTAAGCACACTCCTATAGCCGAACTTGAGCGTTTGGCCGCTCTTCCACCGCTCACTACCATCGTTACCGAGTCACAGACGCGTCATCGAATACGTCTAGAGAACACTGTCCAGGGGCGTCGCCTGCTGGCCTGGGATGAACAGCGTAACGACAAAACACCAGCCCTATATGCATCACTTCCCCCTTGGGAGATGCCAGTAGTCACACGCGTCCATCGCCGACCTATAAACCGCGATTTTGTCATTCCCCGGGAGCTCCTAGCTGCCCATCACCGACAAGAGCGAATCCCCGATACGACTGACATATACACCGACGCATCCATTACAAGCGAATTCGCATCTATGGCCTGGGTATGCGATGACAACCCTTCCCTTTCAGGCGCTTATGCCTGCCATCTAACTCAGGGTACCCCTCTTCACGCTGAACTCCTCGCGATTTGGGGAGCCTTGTCAGGAGTGCCTTGCACCGGAACTGGGTCACTACGTATTCTTACTGATTCCTTTGAAGCTTACATGGAAATCGCTACTCCGGGTTCACAAGATGCAACAGCTACGGCTATACAGCGCCTCCTTAAACGCCACCAACTCGCGACCAGAACTGTCGCTATTCACTGGACCCCAGGTCACTCGGACGAATCAGGGGGCAATGCGGCGGCACACGCCGCGGCTGCCTTGGCAGGTGGGATGTCCACATTTACTTCCCCACCTCCCTTGCTTCATCCTTATTCGACCTTGGGCGGGCAACTCACCCCTTCTCTTGCCCTTATGCACTATACTCGGACCAGTCTTCGTAGCCTCAGTCAGCATCGCATGCAGGTGGCCACACCAGACCCACCTTTTACGAGAAGAACCCACCTCACCCGAAGTCAAGAAGTCTTTTTGAATAAGCTCATCGCCCATGCGGCTTACACGCCACGTATTATGGCCCGCTGGCGTCAGTATAAAGAGAAAATGATTACGTGCCCCCACTGTACGACTCTAACCTGCGGCGGCATATCTCATTTACTTTGGGAATGCCCTGCTTTTTCTACTGGACGCCCCGAGATCGAACCCTACCGCCTGAACTACCGTTCCCTTCTAGAAACTGATGCAAACACACAGATGATATTTGCCAAGTATGGCTCGCTTAGTGGCCTGGTTAGAGCAATGTGATTCGAGTGACGACCTAAATAAACAATGAAGATTATGTCTACTCCCCTTTATCCCCATCCATGGCCATGAGCCTTCCCATTCAATAAAGGACATTCAATCAATCAATCAATCAAATGATTCACTGTGCAGCAGGGGCCTAAAGGAAAAACATCGGCTTCGCATGCAAGAGGACCGTGGTTCTAATCCCGGTGCCACGCGAGTCTCCACCAGATCAAAAAAAAGAAACGAAATCCGCGTGTCGATGGAATTGCATAAACAGGTTTTGGTACAGACTGATGCCGATGAACACTTCCGGCAGCGCACTCCATCACCAGAACAGGTGCTGGCCACCCAGGTGTAGTAATTGACCTCACCTTCGTGTGATTAGACTTTGAAAATAAAATTTTAACAATATAATATATTAGTAACCGCGACCATATCGCCGTTGCCTCCTCTTCCTTAGAAGTGCAGAGGGGTATTGCCCGGTCACCACTCTTAGCTGTTAGATAATTTTTGTGGGCTACGTGGCTCTGAATACCAGCTCTTAGTATTTTAAAAGGCAAGCATATGAACAATTCTTCATCAGTTTTGAAAAATAATGACCCAGTGTGCCATTTTAGTGTAACGAGATAATAAATGGCTACAATGAGTGGATTCTGACGGGAAGTCTGACAACATAGTTGTAAAATATCATTTCATTTAAAGGTCTCTGTGTTGTTTGCTGTATTTAAAATAAGTCTACTCGATATCTGTAAAAGAAATATTTATGGGGAAACGGTGCTTCAAGTGATATGACATGTGATTATGGATTAACATTGTTAAAAAATTCAAATTAGGTCACAAAAGCCTTACGACTGACGCGATAGATCACAGGGTGGAATGCAGGACAAAATGGCAAACCGAAACCCTTAGAAGCTTGCTCTAATAAACAATAAAAAAGCACGCTTCTCATCATGCTCAGGAAATGCCAATATTTAGTAGACTACGGCGCTTGGAAGATAATGGTTAGGCAGGAAATTGCGGCATTCGGCAGCAAAGCCTTCCCTGGATGCTCAGTCACCAATGCGCAGAGTGAAGAACAGTACATGGAAAGGCATATATGAAAGACATTTGCGGATAATTTTAGCCGTGGTAAATTTTCGCTTGTTCAAAATTGATTCAACAGCTAGTCGTGCATTCTACTGAAGTTGTATTTATTGAAAGCAATATTTGTAGGTTTTCCTGCTTCAGCCATTTATGTTCGTTTTTCTGCACAAAATAGATTTTGCGAATATTTTCTAACATTTAATACATTTGCAGTGTACTCGGTTTTCATTTTAACGTTTTTGTTACCGTTTGCTGTTTTAAAATCGCATTCCCACCTCTCAACCCTTCTTCGATGCACATGATTTTAATTCAAAAACAATGAAAGGAAATGTGGGTTTTTTGTCTTTACGAAGGCAGTATGGCCTAGAAAGTAAATGATGAAGTTTACTCAATTTCAGGAGCCGATGGCGTCTTATGGGTAACGTAAAGAACTAAAATAGTCTGTTTGCTCTAAACTATGCACATTACATGAGCTGCATTATGTTGCTGCATGCGCTTTAAAGCACCGAGTGAACACAAAACGTGATGACCCAGGCGTCGTGTTCTTATTTCCCTCCGTGTGCCTAAGTCTTGATGACCAATGTAGCGGGAGACAACCAGCACGACAGCTTGTTTTATTCCATTTAGGCAAGGAACCGCTTAAGATACTGACAATTTTTTGCTTGACAAGGTGAGCATTATCTAAGATCGTTTGCTTCCTGAACTTCCTTTCTGGCAGCGCAATTTCTCGTTACGCCTGAATCCGGAACCATAGTTTTTTTTTAATACCGGCTGTGCTTTACTACAATTGTAGTAAGTTAAATTGGTCATTCGCTTAGTATATGAGGATTTAATCGCTTATAAATAGTCTACTGATGTAGTGCACTGTCCCGAGGTTGCACGGACGGCTGAGGTGCACCTGTTCTCGAGTGCGGTCCATTCCTGCCGGAAACAGCACTCACCGCTGCTATGCTCGGTTAGCCCCAGGCCTCGAAGCGTCTGCAGTCAATTGGTGCGTTGCGCCGTGAGTGGCGCACAATGGGAGGGAATATCGTTCAAGGGCGTCCGCTGGTCAGGTGAGCTGTTAGATCGAAAGGAAGGTTTTGGAAAGCGTGCGGTATTGCCGGCAGGCTGCCAACTTGCAGCCTTGTAATAGCAACTTTATTCCTGCACATAACCCAGGAGCTGATGGTGAATGGAGTTCCACAACCTGCGACATTTACCTCGTCCACAGGCCTTCAGTTAACAATTTTAAAGCAGCGTGCCTTGCTTATCTTCCGTGGGAGCGACTTGCTTGCTTGGTTCAAGACAGTCTGATTGCTTTACAGATTCATCAGCTGTAGCATTACTATAGTGATCCACTTAACGATCCGGTATCCGGTTCAGGCCCGTGATTAGCACTCTTCAATTAGGAAGCCTATTTTAGAATAATGAACTGTCAAGCCAGGAGGGGCACATTTGTTTTACAGTGTTGGTGGAAGAAACAATACTACCACAAGCAATTTCCATTATTCCGTCTTGTCGAATTGTTTGAAGCTGCTTGAGGGGCTCCCTTTGCATGAGAATGTCGAATGAAACGTGCTCCGGCAAATGATGTATGCTCAGCGGCCTGTAAGTCGCGCGATAGTCACACTTCACTCTATCACACCGCCGAGTAAAAGTTTAGATATTGAAATGACAAAAAGCTTCACTGACAATCGGCTAACAATTTCAACCTGAACGCATTCCTAACCACACTGAAGTAAATGATACGGCCTCGCGGCGGTGGCGCAGTGGTTAAGATGCCCGACTGCTGTGTCGAATTAGCCGGGTTCGAACCTGGCCACCCGCTGTTACGTTTCGATGGAGGCGAAACGAAGTGACTTCCGTGTTTTGTGCGATATCAGAGCACGTTAAAGAACACCACGTGGACGGAATGTCCGGTGTCTTCTGCGGCGTCTCTCATAGCCTGAGTCGCTTTGCGACTTTAAACCCTAGAAACCAAGTCACATTAAACTAAATGATACGTCCTACTGACGTTAGCATATCGTTTCAGCTCAACGATAACATGCAGATTAACCTTTGATCGGTACGCAGAAGGTTGAAGACATTGGCCGCGCAGTACACTTTTACTTTTTGCAGGTGCGCATGGGGAGGGCAGTGGTGGCCAAGTCATACGTGCAGCTACAGTTCTCTATCACTATTAACCGGAGTTCGATTCCTAATTACCGCATTTGGAGTAAAAAGGCAAGTTCCGCAAACATACTTTTTAAGAAAAAAATGCGATCCGAAATATGTAGATTAATGCGTACTTGTTTTTAGGGGAAGAACATTTACCCAAGGCGCAACTGTAGCTAATGTTTTAGATTATGTAGGCCGCCATGGCACAAGGGAATAACTTTTGTGCATGAACTGTCTTACACTAATAACCTGCTTCAGTTCAGACCTAATTTTCGCCATGCCGTTTCACAATATTTTCTCCGCTGCACAGCTATATTTCTGTATATATCTGTATATATTGTATATATCTTAATATACAAGGTTTTTTCTTTTACCAATTGAAAGTCTTCCGAAGTGCGAATTCGTTTTGTTTTCATCTGGATGATTGTAAACACCATAGGCATTATGCAAGCAGAGCTAAATCTGTTTTTCTTTACTCATCGAAATCTCACATTGATTGTAGGATTTATATTTCTAGTTTGTGGAGCATGCATTTGTCTCGATACCGTCTTCAATTACTTAGCTTGTCTCCGCACTCGTGTGCCCGAATTGACCTTTTTCTCCAGGCACTAGGCGCGCCAAATTTACAAATATGATAAAGAATAATTCTTGTGACAGCGCCGGTCGCATCAAGAACAATATCTGCGATCTATATCAAATACAAAACTTTCAAACAGCTTTCTGACGTCACCGTTATTGTTTAAACGATCAGTCCCGCCGACAAGTGTCGCTACCACCACCATGGTATTTCAATACGGGCACAGCTCATATGAAACCAGCTTCAAATTTTTCTTGCTATCTGGGCAACTCTTAAAAATTATCGGCGTTATTTTGCCCGTAGTCTTCTTTTAACAGGTGCTCATCCTTGCCACTACCATGTCCCGTGGGTTTTCAATCACTTCTCTTCATTCAGCACAGCTTCCTCAAAACGTGCCTTCCTCCCGCCTGGCAGTTTTGGTTCCACTGAAATCAGGGCCCCTCTCCCTGCTATCTTTTCCTTGCTCTGCTTGTGTCTTGATTACATTTACTATACCAAATTTGGTTTTCAGATTTCGCCTAAATTCTACTTGTTTCTTTTCAAACCCCATTGTGAGCCTATGAGCTCATGTCCGTTCGGGAGTTTCTGTAAGCTCCCAGTCTATCTTTTACAGTCACTCGATCATTTGGCAAGACTATGCGCCGCAGCTTTTCTTTTCTTATAAAGTATGTTCATTTTGTGCGCTTCGCCATTTTTATTTTGATAAAATGGCATCGAGGAGCATTCAGCTGCTTGGCGACATTCAGCCATTGGGCGGCGCACGTATGCTTATCTCTGACCGAGCATTCTCCGTTGGCTCTTCAATCTCACTGCTGCAGCGGCTCTGCCCGCTTTTCTGGTGCGGTATACTGGCCCAAATACATAGCCGGGCTAATGCCGCAGTGCTTTGAGTTTTATGTGCTTTTCTTTTTTTTTTCTCTGATCTTTTCCTTCTTCCGGCATTCTCACTGTGCTCGAGGGAAGTCGCTGCTCACTCGCTGCCAGTTTTTGGCGGTCCTTTGATTGAAATTCTTTTATGTCTTGTTTGGAGCCAGTCGTGTAGTTTCCGTGGGGCGTACTTTCGTTCAGGAATGCTCATTGCGTACTGCTTGATTTTAAGCATTATTTGATAAAGGAGTTTTTTCAACCACGTGCGCTGTGGAGCTTTAAATCATAATAATCGTTGCTTTGAAAACGGGGTGCGCTGTCTTGTAAAACTGCCTTCCTATTCCCTTTATCCGCTCGTTAACGGCTTCTGAGGTACGCACAGAACTGCAGTGCTTGAATCGAACATTGCAGCCTCATACTACGGAGTTGGACAACCTGATCAGGCGTGAAGTACCATGCGTGTATGTATCTTTCTTAATTCGTCAGTAGCATTACATGTTAGCTTGCCAAGAGAACTTTGTTGTTCGTTCGGTTTCTTTTCAAAGCCCATTAGAAAGTAATGTGCACAAAGTTCGTCATCTTCGTGAAAATCCTGATACAACGTGAAATTCAATTGCCAGTTGCCTTTTCGGACAAAATTGCCTCTATTTGTTTTGTTAGTATTGAGAACGAGTCTATTGAGAGTTGACTGTTCCGTGTGTTGCGCGAATTTGTTTATTTTGGTTGCTTTGCAAAAGGACCACCTAGCAAGAAAAAAAATTCGAAAACACTTTGGCGACTAAAGTGATGAAAGGCGAAAGCCTGAGTGATGCATTCTCCTACGCGACTGTTGCGCATGATGTAACGATGAATGCTGCTGCGAGTAAAGCGAGCGACTACGCTCACATTCTGCGAGTTGCATTTATTCAGTGAATTCTGCTTGGCAGCGATGATATGGCGTTCCTTGTATCTTCGCAGTTGTTCTACGTTTACTGTTGTATGGTTGATTTTACCGGGTTCGCGGCATGAATTAGTACTTACAGGTCCACGGAAACGGCCCCCAAGAAGGCACTGATAAACGTGTTCAGTGTGTAGAACACATCCTTTTGAGCATTGACGCAAAGTATAACTCCTTGGAACAAAGCCAGCGATTTATTATTAATTTTTAAAAACAACGTTTTTTGAAATTCGCGGGCAGAGAGATTGTCGCTTGGCGGTGTCGCATGGAACTATTTCCTTAAGGCGTGACGTCACGGGTGAGTTGACTGGCAAGGCTTGATAGAAGCTGCCATTCGCTGCAGCCACTGCAGCCATGACGTCACGGACACACTTCCGGTAGCTGCGAAAGTCGTCTGCTCGTGCGCTGCTCGAACTCTGTGCGGGATGTTACACAGCTCGCCGCCCTTATCGGTTAGGTGGCCATTGCCCATTAAGTACAACAACCGAAGCGACACAGGGATCGGCAGAACGAAGCTGCATTTACAAATATCTTATTTATATCACGTGGTTTCAGGAGTACCGGAGTGTCGTCCGACGAGGCGTCAACAGCACGGTCAAGCATCGCACGATGGCAGCACCTCCTCGACCGCCGTAAACACCGCCGCTGTGGCCCTCCTCCCGCACACCGTTCGTGAAAGACACGGCGGAACGTTAGCACTGATGTCCGAAAAAAAGCGTGCTAAAATTTGTTGGCGTCTGGAATACTGAGCCGAATATCAAGTATGAAGCCCTCATGAGGATCGCTGACCAGCAGCAAATTGCTGGCAAGACCGATAGCCGTGATATAAGCTAGTTTCTGCTCAAGCCAGCTGCCGCTGGTGCATTTCGGCTGATCCGATCTGCTCGTACTAGCTCTGCGATTAATGCGTCGGCAGAGTTAATCCTATAATTATTTTACTATGGCAGGAAAGGATTCACTATAAGGCAGTTTCATAAGTAGACGATTCACGACAGCGTTGATCATGTTCCAAAGCGTCCACCGCTGCGGCTTCGAAGCGAAACAATTTAGGCCTAGCGACGACTAGGGACGGTCACGCACGGCGCCGTTGTTCGCCGCGCTCGCGCGCCCCACTCCCGCGGTAATTGTGTAACGTACCTCAGCCTGTTTGCTGCATCCCGTGCTGCAAGCGTTGCAAACTCGTGTACTTTCATAGCTAAGGCCGCGCATTTTGTGACATTCCGCTCAGCAACAAGCCGTTCAAACGATACTGCAGGCAAGAAAAGGCTTAAGTAGGCAGTCGCTGTGCTGTCGGCCGTAATCGAAGACGTCGGGTGGCACCATATGCTATACATCGATCTTTAAACGTGATACAGTGGGCAAATGAATAATTTTGTGAAGCAGACCCGCTCGTGCGTTTCGCGCACTCGGGCGCCGACGAGTAGCTTCCGTCAACAGACGCCGTCATAACCTCTGTTAACGACGCAAACCTAGGTAGTCAGGCTTGGTTTGCGATAACCGCGGTTAGTGGTGTAACCATGGTTTGGTCCACCATGTAACATAGGGTAACTACGGGTTCGCGGTTACACTAACCGTCGCTGCGCGAACTGGCGAACTCCTCAGGCGTGTGCGAGCGAGGACGGGTTGACGCGAGTACGCCAGCGAGCGAGCGCACGGCAACCGGAAGTTCGTCAAGTGACGCATGTCTGGGCGGAGCTTTAAACTTGCTTGTATTCTTTATTTTTTTATGGCTCCATTCGGCGTACGAGTTGTGGAGGGAAAATTGGAAGGGTCATTTTTAATCGCCGAGATCTCTGGTGTTGCAGAAGCTAGATCAAAAATTTTTGCGGGAGAATGATGGGTTGTTCAATAACTAACAGTGTTATGGCGTTGTTTACCCTCCTTGGTGACCCTTTCAGTGGACCTTTAATGAATTAATTGCGCCATTGACTCTAACTAGTATTATCAATTATTAGTTATAAAATAGCAGTTAAGAATTAAATAAGTAATTATCGATCAATAATAAATAATGAGGCATTTATTACCAATTAGTGTACGCTTATTGTTCATTGGTTATTTTATATTAGTGTTTAGCAATGAAATATTTGGTCAGTCATTAATTAGTAATTGGTGGTGGATTTCCATATGGCCATATAAGGCATGCGTTGGCGCATACTGTGGTGGTGCTCTGGGATTGGTTGAGACTTCCGTGACGTCATTCCGTCTCGACCAATCAGAGCCGCCGCAAAAGAGTGACACTTTTGCTGACGACAAAGATGAGGCAATAAAGGCTTTCGCCGTAATAAAACAGTCGAGCACTAGACAACGCAAGCGCTTTAGAGTTGTAGGAGCCAGGCATAGGTTTAGATATGAGTTTTAAAGCACTAAGAGAGTTTAAGAAGCCTCAAAAGCCATCGGAGAGGTAGGACATAGCAAAAAAAAAATTCTGACGGTTTATTCTGCTTTAGTTATCCAGGCGTAGTTTGTTTTAAGCACAAATATGCAGAGTCGTACTGCCGTGTCTTCACTATGCGAGCTTGTCGCTCTTGAAGAATCTCTCCCTCGACAGACTCACTCACTCTCACCGAAGAAGCTTTTTTAAATCGCGGGGACCAAGGCGTGAAATACATTCCTCGCTATCACCTGCCAATGTCGCAAGCAAGATGGCAATGCCACCTTATACAGTGCAGCTGTTAGCTATACGCTGCCGTAATATTCACATCAAAAGTAAGGCAACTCGTCCATGTCGGTAACAACCTCGCAAGTTCCTATCCAGATGCACGCAGGCTTACATGTTTCTTTTTCAGTAAAGCATGTTGCCTGGCTAGTTCATTGTCTCCTCGTCTCTCTTTTGCGTGCGTTGACTTTTTTTGCACCAGGTTTTTTTTTTCTTCTAATTTTACAAAAATTTCTTTTTGCGCTTAATAATACTTCTTTCGAAGCAGGAAAAGGCACCACAGCCAAAGAGAGCTAGCGAATCATCGTTTGCTGATGAAAGCACTGTTTTTATGTTACCTACTGCCCTGCAACGACACGTCATGTAAAACGTTTTTCTGTGAATTTTATGTAAACAATGCACAAGGCTGCTTTTTTTAGATGGCTTAATTCATCTTTCGTTGGAGCTTCTAAAAATATTCAGACACAGACCTTTGAGCAAACGAAGTAGAAGAAGGATGAGGAATATACACGATGAGGACAACAAGTGTCGCAAAGAGGCTAATCTGCATGGCGGAAACAGCGCGCAGAGACGACGGTAGAATTAAGAACAAAGAGGACGATCGCTGATACTTCTCAGTCCTGTCTTCGTCTTAGCCCACATTTTCCTCATGCATGAAGCGCACGGCCAGACTGTTCTGCGCCAAAAAGTTGATGCAAGTATCGCGTAATGAAAAAGGGGATATAAAATAAGACTTTCATTTGAACTAGATCACGGCCAGTTTATATGCTGAATTTTAGCACCGCGAGAGGATAAAAACATTGTGCCTTATTTTGAGAGCACACTAGGCATATGATGCACCTTCATCGGCCTCCGAAGGGACGGCCTGCCTGGTGAACCATGAGCTCTTGGAAGTTTCTATTCACACGCACTGTCCCACTCTCAGCCTCAATGATGCTGACATTATGTCGACGTGCGAGAAGGGTGGCTGAAGAAGATGGTACTTTTCTTTGGCTCGGGTTGGACGCACATTATATTGATGTGCTTCCTACACAGCCAGTTCTTGCGGCGGCGCATTTCTTACCGCGCCGTTGCTGATCCAGGTCAATGACACCACCGTGCGTTCGATACATATACGGAGAAGGGTTTGACCGTCAATTGGTGCATCTTGGTATGCGGTGAGTGCGGTCATTACAGCTGGTCACTAAGCGCGCATGTGACCTATTATCCAGTTGATGTTCTCGAGTCACTAGGACGGAACTATGGTGTAAAAGGTCCAATAAGAGACATCTTTTTGGTCAGAAAACACCGATATAGTTTCAAGCAGGGCGCACATCAATTCACATAAGAACAATAATTTTATAGGGTGTATGCGAGCAAGTATAGTCCATATAGGGTTTGGTATCAGGTAGTAGGGCCCCGCTTCATATTGTGCCCATATCCGCCTCCGATTTATGAGTCCAGGTCATGTTGAGTACATACGCAACACATGGTTCATATATCTTATTCTCCATATAGTTGATAAATGCGCATAATGAATATAAGCGCCCCATATGTCCGTAGTTACTTCGCTTAAATTAATTTAACCTGGACAGCCTATTGTATCAACTGTCTTACTATGGTGGAAATCCACATCACCTAGGTATCCGTATGCAAACAATAAAGAACAATGTGACAATGATGTCTATTGCTACAGGTAGGTCATTTCAAGTGTTTGTTCATCTCTAGAATTAATAATTGAATAATTATTTATTTATTTATGGTACCCCTCAGGGCCAGAGACATTACAGAGGGGGAATGAAAAAAAACACAAAAATACATAAATTGGGAAATACAGCACAGAGTCAAATTTATATAACTCCTGAGTATACAAAGCTAGCTATAGCTTCGCGAGAAATCTCATATTTTATTTATTTATTTATTTCCAATACCTCAAAGACCCCAGGAGTACGGGGTTTTACATGAGGGGTAGGCTTGACAGTATTTAACAAAAAAAGTTTTCAATGGCGGTTCTCAAATGGCTTGGGTTAGAGTGAGCGACGATGTCAGCGGGAAGATCGTTCCAGTCGATGGCTGTCCTTACAAAAAATGAGTTGAGGTGCGTTGTCGTTCGGGCATGTGGCGGATAAACAGCAAAGGTGTGGCTGATGCGACTGGATGTTCGATGAATCGGCATGATGACTGCTGTGCTAGATGATAAGGCATGATAAAATTTGTGAAATAAACAGAGTCTGGATATTTTACGGCGTGCTTGCAAGCTTGGGAGACCTGCATTAGCTTTTAGATTAGTGGCGCTAGTATTACGAGAATAGTCAGAGAAGATAAATCTAGCTGCACGGTTTTGTGTTAATTCAATGGTAGATATCAAGTTTTGAAGATGCGGGCCCCACAATGCGCATGCGTACTCCAATTTGGGCCTTACAAGGGTTACATAAGCTAGGTGTTTAACAGAAGAGGGTGCCTGAGCTAGGTTACGCCGAAGAAAGCCAAGTGTGCGGTTAGCATCGTTAGTAACGGATGTAACGTGAGAATGCCATGTAAGATCACTGAAAATTGTGACACCTAAATATTTCAAAAAGGATACCGAGGAGATAGTGGTTCCGTTTAGTAAGTAGTTGTACGAAGAATAGTGTTGGCGTCTGTGGAAGGTAATTAGGGCCGTTTTGTTAACATTTAGGGTCATTAACCAATTTCGACACCATTCCTCGACTTTTGCCAGATCGGCCTGAAGAGCCAAATTATCATTAGGGTTATGTATGGGACGGTAAATGACACAGTCATCGGCAAAAAGGCGGATATTAGAAGAGATGGAGTTGGGTAGGTCATTAATATAAATAAGGAAAAGAAGAGGACCAAGTACGGTACCTTGGGGTACACCGGAGAAAACAGGGGTGAGGCTGGAAGAGTAATCGTTAGCGAGAACAAATTGGGAGCGGTTAGTAAGGAAATCTTCGATCCAATTAAATACAGATGCATTTAAGTTAATTCTTGACAGTTTTAGTAATAGTCGCTTGTGGGGAACCTTATCAAATGCTTTTTCGAAATCTAAGAAGAGTGCATCTGTAGGAATATTAAGGTCTAAGTTGGAACTAATGTCGTTTAAAAACAATGCAAGTTGCGTGTCACAAGAAAGGCCTTTCTGAAAACCGTGCTGATTGGGATGGAAAAATTTGATGGATGTTAGGAAGTTGACGACATGTGAGTAAATAACGTGTTCCATGATTTTAGAACATACGCTTGTGAGAGAAATGGGGCGAAAAGTGTTACCTGAGCCCTTCTTAGGAACTGGAACGATCTTGCCCACTTTCCAGTCTTGAGGGACTGTGCCAGATGATAAAGACTGCTGAAAAATGTGTGTTAGGATTATGCTAGTTATATGCTTGGTGTTCTTCAAAGCCTTTGTGTTGATTCCGTCAACTCCTGACGATGATGTGAGCTTCAAAGAGTCGATAATTTTTGCTATGCCATGAGGTGTAAATGTGATGTCCGTCATGTTCGGATGAGTTAAAATGGAAAAGGGAGGGAGGTTTGCGTTAGTCTCTCGAGTGAAAACCGCACTGAAAGTACGATTGAGGGCCTCAGCAATGTCGCCATCAGATAAAGGAATGCCTGACTCGTTAGTTAAGAAGACGCGTGTATTTGAACGTTTTGGGTTAATAATCCTCCAGAACTGTTTAGGGTTGTTGCGGATTAATAAAGGTAGTGTCGATGAAAAGAATAATCGTTTAGACCTTACTAGGAGCGAGCGAAAAAGTTTTAATGTAGAATGATACTTCTGCCATGCACGTGGGGTGTTAGTAGATTTTGCCGCTCTGAAGTGTCGTTTTGTTTTGTTTTTTAATCGTTTAAGAGATGATGTAAACCATGGTGATAAAGGACGGTCGCGAATAATCTTCACAGGTATGTACTTTTTGATTAGGTACTGCATTTTAGTTTTAAATATTGACCAGTTTACATCAACTGAACGTTCTTTAAACTCAGAAAAGAATATGTCGCAGAATTCTTCGAGCTCAGTGTTGATAGATATGTAATCACCTTTGTCGTATAATGATATTTTTTTAGTTCTAGCGTTCGGACGTTTGCGCATGCAGTTAAATGTTCCGTGGATTACTATATGGTCGCTAACGGCGTCAAGATAACTGAGGGAAGAGAGATTATCGTGATGCGATGTTAATATGAGATCAAGTATGTTATAAACGCTCGCGGTGCTTCTAGTTGGTGAATTGACCATTTGTGATAATCCAAATGTTAAACACGTGTGAACGAAATGACTTTCAATGGTTTGCTTCGAGGTTGTAGCTGCGAGATCGGACCAGATAATTGACGGAAAATTGAAGTCACCAAACATGAGGATGGGCGCGTTTGGGAATTGGGACGTTACAGCATGCAGGGCGTCGTGGCACTAATGATGGCAATATCTGCTAGTGTATTATCAGCGTCAGTCCATCACTATCTGCATGCTAAGTCACATCACTAATTACGCAAGAACTTCTGAACCAGACTCGTCTGAGCATAGTAAAAATTTTGTTGCTTCGTTAGGAATTGAAATACGAATCAAAAATGAATCATTAAGCATCAAGTTATTATGACAGGCACAAATGATCTACCAAACACGATGCCCAGTAAAGAGGCAGTAGTCGCTGACACTCCTCAGATGCCGTAATATTGCGCGCGCTTAAAGGTAATAAACTAGCATGGACGCGACAATGGGAGCAATTGACAAAAATACAGAGAAAAAGCAAAATTTCACTATGCGTGTGAAAATATTCCACAGAGCTCGTCCTCGGCCTGTATTTTCTGCACTGATAAGCTGATTACTCGCAAAGTTATATCTACATTAAAACACTTTGGCATCTGTTCTGGTTCTCGGATAAATCCCACCCAATGTTCTGTCCTTTGGGTTTGTTCATAGAGTACTACACCGCTCCTATATTCAGGAGTGTCAGGTTTGTCCCGTAAATATCTGTACGATCCACTACATGCATGCATTGAAGTCATGTACACATTACTGGAGGGGGCGGGTTATGTTTCTCCAGGTGATGCTCAAACTTTTCTTCCCCATCGACTTGCTACCTTTTTTTTATGCTTCAGGTATTCTACTGTTCCAAAAACTACATTGCCCATCGACTTGCTACCTGTTTTCATGCTTCAGGTATTCTACTGTTCCAAAAACTACATTGAGCGTTTGCATGTAATATTTGTGATGTTTATATGGTCATCAGCGTTGATCCCATCCAACGCAACAACCTATTCAGGCCTATTGTTCTACTGTTGAGGCAGTTAGTTACTCAGTTCTCCTTATTGTGCTCCGTTTATTAGAAGATTCCCCTCCGATTATTAGAGCAATCTTGCAAGTAAATCTCCCTGTGCACTAACTTATGGGCTTCTTCCTAACCCACCTGTATTTACCAGCGTTTACGCAAAACATTTATGCCTCGACCTCGTTTTTGAGAATCCTGTTTTCGTACGAGTACTTATATGCTGTTTTGCACAAGAGTTCATACAGAGAAATAATAACGGTGGTCTTTCTGCCACCATTGTGTAGTTATTTGTGCCTTGATCTTAAGGACCATGATGTGTTGAGGCTCCGCAAAGTGTCAATTTCACCATGGACGAAAACGTTTTTCTTTAAAATACACACGGAAGATCTCCCTGTGAGCACATGGCTTCATAAGAAAAATATGTTTATTTCTTCAGTCAACTGCCGCCCGTGTGATGTACGTGACCAATTTTAACACTGTTCACTAAATTGAGAGTAGCTATGCTTTTCTGCGACGTGTCGCAAAAAGTTTCGCAATAAGAAAGTTTTTTTCTAAGTTCGTCCAGTGAGTGATGCCTTCTAATTACTCAATCTGATCGCGAGCCCTGTGACATGATTTTTCTTATCGGACGTCTTAGCTTCTTCAAGATGCGCACGTGAGATTGCAACGTTAAACCTATAATTCGACCAGAAGTTCATTTTTGTTGAATAATTCTCAAATAAAGGACATTTCTTCGAAAATTTACCTTCAACCAGACTGGAATGCACTGTTTACATGACATTAACCTTCGCTGCCCTTTTATTGATCGTTTCTGTAAAAATAGCGCAGCTCAGTAACGGCCGAGCACTTTCTAAATTGTTATTGAATATAGCTTTTTCGGTACATAACCACACGGAATAAATACAGTTCATGAGGCAATTCATCTGCGCATAGTGCTTGGCGTGCTCAGCTCAGAATCTGCAAGGCCGTGGTTCAAAAGTGGTCATAAACGGTACCTTTTTCCTGGCTTTCTTGTTTTAGAGTTTCGTTTTTGCATGCATACCTATGAATAACCACTGCATCCCTATGCCTACTTTTGCTAATTATGTGCATCTCCGCAAAAAAAAAAAAAACAGTAACGGCAGCGGTTCTACTATCCGTGAACCAAATTTTACGAGCGTAAGCCATTGGCTGCAGGCGCAATTGCTGCTGCTTCGATCTACCTTGGCTCGCCTCCGCATTTGGTAAGCTTCTCGGCAACGGGCTAGTAAGATTTCTTTTTATTCGATGGTCTCGGAAGCCCGTCACTCACGGCTGTGGTCTGTATCTTTAGTTAGAGTGGCATGCTTTACGCCGTGCTGCCTGGTGGATTCGGTCGACACAAGGGTCGTGGACATTGCCTGCACTCGCCAAAATTGCATATGTGTGTGATGTGTTAAATGAAGGAGTGGACCAGATGAAACTTCATAAAGGCGCGAATTTTCGTTTCACAGAGCGAGACTTGAAGTTGGAACATGATGAAGACGATGGTGTTTTAGTGCACAAGTCAAGAGTGTGTCGGGATTTTATACGAGCTGTGATTGGCTGTGGCGATAGCACACAGTGCTCTTAGGCTTAGTCAAGGAAGCTGATCGGTTGGTTCTGGTGTGTACTCGAAACCCGGTCGTGGAAACGTTTTTTGCTGTGAAACAGTGTCCAGTCGCAGATGATAGTTACACATTCCTAGCTTGCGAAGATCAATGAACTTGGAGAATGAAGACTACATTATTTGCTGCACACCATGTAAGGTGCTCGAGGCGAAACATTTTGAGTCAGATTACATTGAGGCTTGGCATCGGGGAAGAAAAGCTTCCGGTCTAAACATCGCTTCATGATGCATATCACCCATTTGAAGACACCACCAATTGATCAATGAAAATAAAACAATATGTTTACCTTCCACTATAGAGATTTTCAATACGCTCGCCAAAAATTCTAAAATTAAGCTATTAAGCAGACAGAAGCGGATTATTGAAAGAAACGAAAAAGCTTGTAATATTGGTTATATCGCACTGCCTATCATCCTTGTACAATATTTTTGGATTAACGTACATAGCGACACAGAAATCGGCGAATAAAAACGGCCCCCATTTTTTCCAACTAAATTGATACACCAGCCTGATGGAGAAAAGCATGTATACTTACCGGTGCCACGGCCAGTCCGCGAAAGCATCACCAGAAAACCAAGGATGTTTGCTTATTTTCAGCCGCCTGATCCTTCTGCACAGCAAAGCAGCAGAGTGCCGAGGTAAAATCGAAATGCACCGCGGTTCCTTGCCGGGCTGCGCAAAGACCGTGGCTTCTTTGTTTCGGTGGGGGGAACTAATGATATCAACGCACGGCTCCCGTCATGTGCGCAATATGGTGCAGCGTGCTGTAAATAGACAGAATGCCCGACTCCGCTGGTCGCTGCGCGGCGCAAATGTGGAGGTTTTTAAAAATACATTTTAGGCTATCATCTCGAATTTAATGACCTTCACGTGGCAGCAAAGCTGAGTGGCATTTCCTCTGTATAATGCACGAAATGCATTTGGAACATTTTATACACTGTCACGTGGTACCGGATTTCTTTGAAATCATAAGTGTCGTATCACCACGCTAACTTCACTGACTAACACTACGACATATTCATGATGAAAAATGTTCGACAAAAATTATTACAATGGGAAAGCTATTTAAAGCAACCATCTGGAACCAAATTGTCGTCAAGTAAAGACAACGTCCTGCCTAAAGAATATTTTCTTAGCATGCATGCTGCACGTCATGTGTACCACATAGAAACTGTGAAGAACCTGCGTATAATGCCAATCTAACAATTTCTTTTTACCATTTGACTGATTTAGTTGTCAATGCCGATACTCCCGACGTGACGTGAAAGAGTTTCGATTAATTTAATTTTTTTATTACACCGTCGATGGCGTCCGGTGTAGAGCCGTTCTTCACGAATGCCGAACCCTAATGCAATCGCGTTAAAATCATTTTCTAAAGGAGGTATTTCCGGAATATGATTAGCATTTTTTACGCGCGGTCCTTTTATTGTGATACAGGTATATAAAGAGCGCACTTTCTAAAATCCCTAGCTGTACTTTTACCTTTTTAAAAGCACCGCATCAAGACTTGTGCTCGAGTCCACTCTGGCAATGCGAAATTGAATGAAGCTCTGCAGCGTCCTCCGGATCTACTGCTTGGCTTGAACTTCGTTTGTTTTACAGAACGAAGACAATTTGCGTCGATCTCATGCATTGTGCTCAAAATATTTTCGCATTTTGTTAGCAAGCAAGCTGTATGCAGAACATTTCTTTTTTTTGCCACTTTCCTGTTCGCGCTCATGTGACCTCACGTGCCTCTCCCTCAACACCCTCCTACCACAATCGACATATGTTCCTCTTCCTGCATGGTCCTGTATCTATTTTGTTTCTTGTGGGTTGCTTCACAGTTGTGCGCTTCATAGTTTTCTGCATTTTTCGAAGTGGGTGCAGCGCCTATGGATGCAAAAGCAAATATGGAGCGTATAGGAAAGGGAGTCCCAATTTTCGCCGTCAAAGGCAATCGTTTTCTCATCCAACGTCTAGTGGGGAGAGCGGTAATTGGCTGCTTATCTTTCGGTGCTATTCACGCACAGAAGGTTTATTCTGCACGTGACCTAAGAAAATGAAAAGAAGAAAAAGCATCGCACCCAGGTAGTGAGGTTACCAAGCACATTAACGATTTTGGAAAAACATTGAAAGCAAAGATGAAAAGTGGAGGCTTAGCACGAAGAGCAAGGAGCCAATTAATGATCTGCCCAGCAGCCTAACAACAAAATTGTGTCATTAAGCGCAGTCGTTTTGTCATCCCGATGTATTTGTTCTGTTTCAGCAGGTATTGTTTTGTGATAGCTACATAGAAAATGAAATTTATCCAGCGCATTCTATTCAGTGCGGGTCTGCGCTGAATGAATGAAATAGAATTACATAATAAATAGAATGAATGGAAACCGTCTGACGTCTTCCTCCGGGTAGTTCAAGCTCTGGCGCGGAAGCTAAACATCACTAGACTCGTACAATTTGTACCTCTGTAAAGTCCACAAATGTGGAATACAAACAAGCAAGCAATGATGCAGAAACGTTTCTTTGCTCAAAACAGTGTGCACGACACTACGAAAAAAAAAAATAGGGGCCACTTTTTCTTAGCACATATTCCTAACGTGCAGGGTGCAGGTAACGTCGACTTTAATGTACTTCTCTCTTGAGCGATACCAGTAAGCTGCTAGGCATAATCTGCGAATACGTGCCAAATGCGCTCCATCATAATGTTATTCTCCTAGTTATTTCCCATTCGTGGTCCGAATCTGCGGTTACTACCTGTCCTGAGTTGACATATCCGCCTACCACTTCCAGTGCTTCGCTACCTATTCTAAACTGCTTATCTTCCCAAGGCTGTTGAACCTTAACGTTGTCTCCCAAAACGAAATAATTGGACGTTATGGACTAATAGATCTTTTATCCTCTATATACGAGCCTGTTGCTTGTCTTATTTTGTCGGGCTCACTGAATTCATGGTAGTGTCGGCTTTGATCATTTTAGGTGCCCTAGGACGGCATATGCTTTTGAAGCCCTAGCTCAGGAGATAGCCGCCCATGACGTCAGGTCTAGGAAAATGGAGTACATTCTTAAGATCTGCCTTAAACGTACAACCCGATAGCTTTAATGACTGTCTTCACCTACCTCTACTGGTTCACTGCCACTGTTGTTTGTCACCATTACTCCACTGATTGGCTTAGTTTTGGCCGATGCTACACACGTAGCACCTCTTTCCGCTAGTATATAAGCTACTTTAGCCCCCTGAAAGCTCTATTCAGCAGCATGCCAAACTTGCGACCAAAATGCAGCGGCTTTTAATTGGAACTATTTTTGCTTAAAGTCAATTGCTTTGTAAACGTAAGCAGGTCAAGGTATGCGCCAAAATCTATATCCTTTACATGTCCAGTTTTCTATAGTTTTTAATCTAGACATCTGAGCGTTACATAATGTCTCACTTTAGTTTTATGACGCAACACATCTGTCGAATGACTCTGGCTTTCCACTGAAAGGGAGATATAGTGCGCCCACGCTATAATGCTGGAGGCGATGGGAAGGCATGGGCATTTTGGTTTCTTTCTGACTTTGGTACCTTCCGCCAGATTAAGAGCGTCTGACTCCTCTTCCACCACTGCAGGAATTGATTGTCGGTGAAATTTAGCACATGAAAGAAAAAGTTCCTGTCATTTCCATCTTTCAGACTAGTTCGCTTAATATGCATAGCATAATTTAGCGTGCATCTACGCTACATTATGATTATGATTTACAGATATTTACGGAGGCAGCGCAGACGAACAACCTCAGGGCGGCGGCATTCAGCACGAACCACCCATACTTTGTTGTCCTCACGTTCCACTCCTTCCACACACGAGCGCAGCACTTTGTCCTAGTAGTTGACTCTTGACAGTATTATTACAGCTGGTCATGTAGATAACCACGGCAGTGTTTAAGCTCATCCTACTGTGCTCTAGTGTTCAGGATATTAATATAAAATATACGGGACGGAGCTCGATGTAAGGCTCCACGTCTATATGACAGTAAAGCTTATAGAGTGAGTGTGTTATATTATGTGTCAAGCCATTATTTCATATGGGGCAAGACTGTTGATGGAGTTGGCACTAAACCCGCTCAAAATAAGACCACTATTAAGAAAAAGGCTGAAACAGAATTCTCAACAGTTTACGGACTCAACTATTGCTCCGGGACGTCGCTGACAGAGCGCATCCAAATCGTTAAAGAGCCAGTTAAGCTCCACTGCACAAGCCAGCGCTCTGTCAACCTGACTGGTCATCCTTCACTTATCACTGCATCAATAATACATGCTTTCAGCGCAGCTCCCTAGCTTGTGCGTAGAACTGACCTTCTCCCAAATTTGACTGCCCACTTCAGTTACCTATTCAGTGAGTAATTCCTATGCAGGTTACGCGTCTTTCGCAACGGGCACCTCTATGGTGGTTCCTTGTTTAAGGCGCTCGTACACGGCGCAAGACGACCTGAGTTTCATCCCAGCCACGGCGGCTGCGGTTCGAGAGAGGTAAAGCATAACGTGCCGAGGAATTCGATGATGTCAATCAACGTTAATAGACTTCCTGCGACCAAAATTACCTGCAGCCATTCACTACACAGTCCCTCAGCTTGAGGAGCTTAGAGATGTTAAACGCCACAAACCAAACATCCAACAGTATTCCTAACGGACGCAGCATAAACGTATGAATCAAGGTTTTTAAATGTTGTTCTCTTCCCCTTTGTCGGTAGCTTAGAGGACGAAGAACTTTGTCGCCAACGAAGTTTTATAAATTAGTCAAATTCGGAGTAAGACGAACTATATAGTAGTAAACCAACCATATTAAACAACCTTAGATTCATCACAAAACAGTTACGGACGATCGTAGTTAGAACTTGACGCTTGCGCACTGCGAGTTAGCGCCACGGTATGGCGTCACACCCCAACATATATTGTATGACTATTGAAAAGAAAAGTAAGGCGGAATAACCTGTTCCTTAACAGTGGACGCCTAAAGTACCCCACGAATGATATTATGAAGGAGGGCGAAAGAAAAGGTAGAAAAAAAATGGCTCTAATGCTTCATCAAACCTCGGCAACCATGCAGGCATTGCGAAATCATGGTGTAGATGAGCCATATGTGAACGTTCTCGAAGATATCTAGTACTAAACTGACAAAATGTGTTTAAATAAATGTGTTAGGTAAGGAGACGTAATCTACAATGTATTCAAAGCTTGCTTAGAGGAAGTTGTCGCAGCCTTAGAATGGGAGCAGTTAGGTTAGGGTACATGGAGAACACATCGGTAATCTTCAATTCACTGATGACATTTTCCTGCTAAGTAACCAGGGGATGAACTATAAGTAATGATTTATGACGTCGACAAGAAAATGAGAAAAGTAGGCCTAAAATATTCCTTTCATCATATCCAGAAAATTTGGCAAAATTCTAGAAACATGCGTTTTACGTACTTTCCCATATTATAGGAATTACCACCATCATGTCATAGAACTTATTATGTGCGCTGATCGCCCCTCGACTGAGGTGTATGTCATTGCTGCTCATTTTCAAAAAGATACACATTTGTCTCCATCTATACCAGTTGCGCAGTGCGGCAGCAGGGATGCACACGTAAGCTATTTGCCAAATAAGCAAGCGGACGTTCTCCACGAGCAGCGTGCCCCGTATATAGAATGAACAGCTGCTGGCGTAAAACGACATTTTCTGCCAACATTTTTAGTGCTACATACCAAAGCTACTGTGAACCTTTATGAAGGCATATTGAGGTATTCCTGGAAGTATCGTGTGTCGTTATCCGGGAAATCAAATACAGATATTACAATTTTGTATTGGCGCGCGATCTCTCTGTGAGGCATTAGCAAGATGCAGAACGTTATTCACAAATTAACAACTATAAAATTTCAGCAAACTTCCCTAGGCGGAACAGCCCCAGCTCACCAAGTTCATAGCCCTCTTTAGCAGTAGATCTAACCCATTGACACTAAAGGGGGTGGCCTCACCGTGGAGATGTAGAGGTTAGAGTTCTCCACAGCTGTGTCCGAAAACGTGGGATCAAATCCAGGCCACTGTGGCCGCTGTGGCCGCTTTTCCATGGTGGCAAAAGTCAAGACAGCCTTCTCACATTAAAGAACTCAGAGCCTGAGTGGCTTTGGGACTTCAAACATCATCGACCGATTCAAATAAAACAAAAGGGGGTGTGACGTTTTATTCAAGTGCCCTCTCAAACAATCTATTATACTTGAGTGAAAGCTGCAGTAACGTTTTAAACACATAAACAAAAAGCGCGGATGTACTCAATATAACACTGTGATTTTTCATGTGGCCGGCCAGTTCAACTTGAGGCTTTCTTGCTCGTTCTGATTCACTCATGTCCGAACCGAGTTTGTAGCTTTCTTCTGGGCGAAATGTCAATCATTGACTTTCCCCCATTTTCAGCAGATTTCACACATGCTGCGGAAAACATAGACCACTGGAAGACCTGCTATACAATTTCATGATAGGCTTCAGTTTCAGCACTATACAAATCAAGTGAACAAAGTTTAAAGTGACAGAACGTACGCAGCTTCCCGCATCTCACTGTAGGACAGTATAACTGATATGCAGCAGCCCAAAGGAAACTTACGCATCATATCGTTAGCTCAACATCAAGGACAGCTCCTCTTTGACTAGACTAGGTGGAAAAAGATATCTAGTTTCGTTATGGAGAATGGGGCACCTAGAGCTGATGATCGATTACATGGAGAGCGACACCTGAGTTCTCGACTTGGCAAAAAGGGGAAAGAAAATGCTCAGCTAAAATTAATCTGAAAAACTTTGCTGGACGTTCAATGCAATGTCGAGAAGTTACTAAGCGAGCGTACAGTTTGTCTAGATATTGTGGTTACGTTTACCCTGTTATTCTGAAACTACTGACTCACGGTCTTTTAGGACGCTATGCATAAGTTTAAAATTCATATTTGGGGTCGCAAAAGGTCACTATATAATTGCTCGAATGCCCTCCGCTTCTATCCGTGTGTAATGTTCTTTACGCGCTTTTTATTTCTGAAAATATATATAGGGGAAGATCAACAGGTTGTCACCTTAAGTTGATGTCTGTTTACATATACGCAAGCAACCTGTTTTTCTTTAATGAAGTTTTGTTTCTTCTTCATCCTGAAAGCTAAACGCAATACTGCAAACGAAACAAGAAACTTATACAACCCTGGACATGTCTATTCCAACTAGGTGTGGTACAATGCCCATATTTTGTGACTCTATGCCTTCCTCTTTCATAACAATATGTGAATTTTACCTTTTTAACATCAGATTACCGTGATCTTCTGACAACTATTTTGTATTTTAGATGCTTCCACAAATGTGGGCGATCCACAGCGGGAACAGTTGGCGCTGGAGAGGTACACGAGTGGTTGCAGTGTGCAGAAGTTTCAGCAATGTTTTAATATTACAGATCAATCAAGGATAAAGAGAAGAGCGATCATTTTCCTCCACTGCGCCCTCTCCTCAATTTATTAGGGCTTTCCGATTTACAGATTTCCAAGCAGGCCTAACCGATAATTGATAGACTAAACTAGAGGCTTTATCTGATTTGCGTGTTGTCCAGATCCGCTGTTATGAGCGTGCTCTTTCTAAACCTTTGTGGGTTGCTAAAGATGAACACCATCGTGCAAGCACACCTCCTACTATTCAGAAGCCTCGTTTATTACGGGAACAAGCCTGTTTCAGGCGGCTCACCAGTCATGCTCGGCAGCGGAAAAGCTCGCCCGCTACTAGCCCATATAGAGCAAATGCAAATATGTCGCGGGTTAAATGGGAATGTGACTTAGTGACATCCATAGTCCTTGTTATCATCACGTTATGAGCTCAGTAGGCATATAAATGGGTTATGAAGCATTACCGACAGCTCGGCGAGTTAGTTCACATTCGCGATAATGAATGGCGCAAAGGGTACACGAAAACGAACAGGAAAAAACGGGACAATTAAGTTCTATCCTCGTTCATGTCTGTCTTCGTGCACCCTTTGCGCTATTACATTCTTTATCATTTTTTAACAAGTAGTTTCTACAAACTTCAAAGCTTAGACCGTAAGAACGATAGGCTAAGAAGTATGACCGTTTTAAGGGCAGATCTTCTCAAGTAAAGGTAGAACAAAGATTGATTCAGGCAACAGGCAGTTTATGGTTGGACATGTGGTACTGGATGGATCCTGTTCATACACCTTGAAGTAAGATCCGGGTCTACAGAGAAATATCTTATCGACTCTTTCATTGTAGTGCCATGATTTAAAAGTTAAGGTGTCATAATGGAATGTCGACTTGGAAAGTTTCCTTCAGAAACTTGTAGGAGAAGAAAATAATAATAATACAAGCTGCTGAAAGCGGGTTCTTTTCCTAATGTTGCATTAAACAAAAGCGAGTGGGCTGAAGCGCTCTTAGTAGGGACGCAGGCAACGATATGGTTAGTAGCACAGCAAAACTTTGGATCAGGGATCCGATTAAACGGCGCATAATGTGCCCTTCATAGGCAGCTCTCAAATTGTTTAGAACCTGTGCCGGAGCATATTTATTGTTTCCGTCTACTCCTGTAAGATCGATGTAATATTCGTTTTCCCAGATAATTAGACATTTTCTCGCGAAGCGTCAGCCTGTATTTATTTTTAACACAATAAACAGCTCAAGCTGCGTCTTATTTCGAGAAAAACCAGGATGATATGCCTATTATGCTATAAACCCACGGATATAAATAACTTTTAGTAAAAATGATTGAACGTAAGTATAGCTAAATGCAAATTTAAGTATGAAATTAGCCGTCAGACTTCTCTACAGAACATTTTTCAGATTGCACACTTGATGCTCGAGTTATGCATGCAGTACCTGCACTACTTTTGTCATGTTTAACTGAAGAGCATGTTCCTTTTCGTATTTTTTGAAAGCTTGCTCTTGCGGCGCACGTTTTAACCCGCAGAATTTTTTATAATTGTACTGAATGAATGTGCAGTCAATTTTTATTAACCATTTAGGAAACAGACTATTTCTTCCCTTTATTTTTAGCGCACCTTTAGAGCGCCACTCGGTGACATTAAGCAAAAAATCTCCGCTTTCTTATTGCCCACGTCGGGCATTGCCCCTTCACTTCAGGTCAAGCTCGCACTGGAATGAAAAACAAAAGATGCCTGCTAGCTTGAGCACCGGAGAAAAATGGTAGCGCATCCATTAGGAAGCAGAAAGATGGGCTTCCAAAAGCGCTGCGCTTCATTAAGCCGGAAGTGATCGGTATGCGGCCCATGCTTTCATCTCTCCAAGAAGAACCTGAGAGGGTGATCGACGATGCGACCGTGAACAAAAGGGTGTACGCTAATGGTGTCTGCAGCCAGAGGTTTGGAATCAGAGCTTCCGTGCAGTGATGGTAAGGAATACAGGAAGAATTGGCGGTCTTTGACTTGACGATCGTGGCCACGACAGCACCCTTAGTCGCGGCCCTTGCCGTTTTTGCTTGGTGTACTGCAGAGGATCCACAAGAGGCCGCGTTTGTAATTATATAGAGCAAGTTGTCAAAAAAAAAAAAAGAATTGAATTTTGTTACTCAGCGTTTGACAAGGCCTTATCTTATGATTAGAAATAACATAGGAATGTTTGAATAGCACTGAACAACTGAACAAGGTTGAGGAGGAGACTCAGTTCACAATCCAACTAGTTTCGGCAAGTGGACCCATCTTCGTCTAGGTGCAGACGAAGACAAGACCACTTGTGGAAACGTTGGCTCGGCTTGAAAACTAAGGCTCCTCCTTAACCCTTCTTTAGTGCTTCCTCATAGTTTTTAGCCGTCTTCTTTCTCTCGTTCTACCCTAAAGCAGTTATTATGGAATGCAGTGTTATGCTTCTTCCGCAGGCCGATAATTTACGATGAAAGACGGTACCAAAAACAAAGCGTGTGTGTCTCGGGTGGAGGCGTACTTTCTCTGAAAAATATCAGTTGAATTTATACAACGAATTCTCATCATGCGAAAGGCCCTCCAGAAGGTTGAAGTAGACAGCAGAGAAATAACTGGTGAAAAACAGGAAGAAAAATACTATACTGCTGCGACAAAACTCCTTAAGCAAGATGTGTTTCTCAATTCACAACTAAACACAGTTTCGCAGTTCTGTGGTATTACTTATTCTGGGCTTGTTTTGTTGTTTTTTGGGATAAGATTTTCTTCCATAGATCAAAGAATACAGCTTGGCTAGTTGCTGTGTTTGATTAAGTGACTGCAGCATAGCAAATAGCTTGTGAAAGACAAGGAACTGTGACAGAAGGCAACCGACGGGAAAGCCCGCTAAACTTCAGCTAGATCGATTGTCCACGTAAAGGAAAACAAGGAATTGCATTAGCACATGCTGAGTAAATTCTTATATGACCCCTCCCCCTTCCTCTATCGGCAAAGTAACTATCAAAAACAACACAAAAATTCAAGATATGTTAAGACACGTGCTTCTTGACAGAAAACCTCTTTCTTTAGTTAGTTCTAGTGAAGGGGCGCTAATACATTTGTCCAAAGCCTTTTCATTGCAAAAAAGATCAAATATTCCCCTATCTACCTGCCTGGTAAGCTGCTTCAATAGACGTGTGCGGTGATAGTATGGAGGGCATTTTTCTTTTTTGTGCCTTTTTTCTTTACTTTGCATGGCCGCCGGCTATCAAAGCGGCGACTGTTATTGTCCGGCGTGTTTCTGCAGCCTTTCATTGAGGCACTGGCCTGATTGCCCGAGATAGCACTTGCTGCAAGTCAGCTAAATTGCATAAAGTACTCTTATACTAGAGTTCACAAACTGCGTGATGTGCTTAATTATTCAGGTATTTACATCAGGACTCTTGATCATGCGGCATGTTCTAGACAACTCTATGTCGTCTTAGCAGCCCCACAAAAGTTGTCTAGAATGTGCCGCATAGTCAATAGTTCAATAGGTGGTACATGTAGTACCAGATCAAATAACGAAAATACAGCGTGGTCTTGTAATGATACATCACATTAAGAAACACTTCCACAAATAATGTCATTTGAAAAATAAAATGATTCATAGCGGCACTTGCCCTGAGCCAACAATTTTCTGCTACCATCATTATGCCCCCATCAGTATGATGTTTGGCTTTTTGGCCATTTCAAGTCCGATGGGGGAAATCACAGTACAATACAATATTGCAGCATGCCACTGGGAAATTCAATCTGCACCTTATAGCACTTAGAAAAACTAAGCTATGTGGAATTGAAAAAACGCGGTGGAAATTGGGTTCAAGCTGAAATCATAAAGGAAGATGTAAAGAAATATCATGTATGAGCCGGTGATGGTAAACGCAATAAACCGGGTACCAGGTGGAGTCAAAGCTTCACTTACACTACGTTTGCGTGCACTTTTTGGGTAAGTTTTAAGCGATAGCCTTTGTAGGCTCATGGAGCGAAAATCTGCTTGGGAGCTTTGCGCGCGATCTGCGCTTCGTATCTGTGCGCTGATGTGTCACTCAAATATAGCGGACATGTGAGGAGCGAGACAAGAACGAAGAGGATTGATGGTGATAGGTAACGAATAAAATAATGACGAATGCTAAAGACTAATAATGATGATTATTATTGACTTAAATGACTTGTATTGACAAATATGCAAACTACGACTTGTAATTACCGCAAGTGGTTCTAAATCATGAAATATGCTTAGAGATGACTGGTAATGACTACAACGAATAGGGATGACTGATCATGATGCTAAAGACTACGATACGACTAATATGTCAAACGAAGACATGAAAAACGTAATGTAATTGTACTTGCAATGAGGAAAAATGCTTAGCTATGCGTGCTAATGACTACAGTCACTAGGCACGACTAAAAACGACGAATATGATAAACGATGGTTTACAATGACCACAACCTATTGGAAACGAGTAAAATGATTAGCTATGAGTGGTAATGACTGCAATGACTAGGCATGGCTCATCATGACTACGAAATGACGAAGTTAGCCTACATTACATAACGTACATAAACCTATATTCAACAATTCACAGTACTTCATTTCAGCAGTGCAAGTATCATTGCTACTATACACCATTTTTCGATGCGCCTGATAGTTCTCTATCACGCCGCAACCGTGGGCCCTGCACCCTTTTTTAATGTATTACCACCTGCGTCGTCAAAAGCTGTTTAATATATATTTGCTAAATGGTTTCTTGCTCTACTTCAACTATTCAACTGAAGTCAATCCAACTAGAAGTCATTTCAAAGCACAGCAATGGCATAGCCAGAAATATCTTTGGGATGCTATATGCTGCCGGTTAAAAAAAAAAAGATATAACAAAGGCCGAAAGATGGCGGGGAGCGAGGGATGCAGAGCTCAGCAAATTTTGGTAAGTTCCGAAACCAAAATATCCCCCTCCCCCTCCGGGAACGCAAAAGTTTGTCTATAGCGCTTAGAGGCCTCGATCTTCAAAACACAGCGTTTACTTTGCTCTCATGATATCAATCGACATTGCTCCGAAAGATTAATTTAACCATGTGCGACGCATCCATTGCTTTATGTTCACATATGGTGCCACCTTTCCTTATCTCCATCTTGCCGTCATTTCCGAGCTATATTTATCACCCCCTGGTTCCTTGGTTGCCGTGGCCTTAATACTCTGCATATTCTACGAGTTAGAAAGCAGTATTCCTTAGCGAAGCAAAATCTGCAGCACAAATACTGGACCTACGTCCAGTAAGCCTAATAAATACTTATGAGCTCGCGCACTATAAATCAGGTGGCAATTCTCAGCATCCAAATTTGCGCTGTAGTATCCGTGAAAAGGAAACTTCATCAGTACGAGGCTCGGTGTGAGAACTGGCCCTGAAATTGTCTGAGCGCAGCATCCGCCGCCTCCTTTGGGCCTACATTTTGTCCACTTCGTTTTCCACTGGATGCCTATAAAACACCTGGAAAAATACTTCTGGCGGCACCACTGTCTGCATCCATCTCATGACAACGGCTACATTAGCCAGTAAGTTATCGCAGCTTCGTAGGAATAAAGAAAGCATATTTGCAATCCTTCACTGCTATAAATTCTCTGGTAAACAGCTGGGTTAAAAGCTAGTGCTCGTTCTTTATTTTCTAGTGAGCCAATATTTTACCCACGTCCTCCAAAGTCATCTTCTAGTTTTTTTAGGTTGATAGACTTCAGTTCATAAACCAGGAATTTCGCATTTTCTTGCTTCATTTCTTCGCTTTCTTTAACCGTAAGAATACAACAAAAAATGGCATTGCCTATGTAACGGCGACCTGAAGAACTCTTTTTACCTTGGGACAATAATAAAGCAAATCTGGTATCTTATTATAAGTACCAGCAAAAACGGTTCATGTCTGAAATTTTCCTAACCTATCCTAAACTTAGAAGTGAAAGTTTAGGAAAGAACTTCAGTGTTTTATTTATAGTCTGCTCGGCTATTCTTTACATCTGGTTAACTTTTTTGTCTTTAATATTTCTGTCCCTTTCTGATCTCATCGAAGAATGGGCCGGTTAGGAACATAAACACAGCACGTGTGAACGAGGCCTTTTTACTCTGGAGCAGACAAATGATTAATGATGCGTTCAGGGCAGGTGCACCGTACAATATTTGAAGAAGTCTTGCGAATAGGTAGCATCACCATAAAGGCAGATAGCAGCACTCGAGAGCGGCCTTTGTTCAACACGAACAGTGTAGTGAAACCAGCCGGGAAACAGGGGCGATATGGGGAGGAACTATAAAAATGCTTGAGAATGCTGTCCGATCTTTTCGTGCAAGTAGTTTGAAAAAAGTTTGGTATTTTGTGCAGTGCTGCAGAGAGAATCATTTCTGGCAAACTAAAGCGTACGGTTCTGCATCGCGTTATATTGCCGCGTGCAATCCCTAATGATTGATGCTGTCCCAAAGACCTGGTAGCGTTAACCAGTGACGCGGGAGGTAGCACTTTTCTTGGCTTCCTGTGCGGTGTTTCTTTCAGACGGTATTTTCGTGCTCATTTCAAAACTCAACTTAAGCGAAATCTTTCCAACCGTTGCATCGCATGCGAGAAGCAAAGAGAGTGTTCTGAATTGTGTATTCGAAAAAAAAAAAAAGCGATACCAACTGCCCCGGAAATTACGACAGATCGATGCGTGCGCGCGTTCGATATGCAATTTCAATCACAGAAGAGCACTGGCAAAAGCCAATTAACAAAGAGCAAAAAATTATAACACTGTGCTTACCGACCAATGCCACACAACCCTTTGGATAATATTCGAGTTTTATTTTATTGCATAAACCCGCTTCCTGTTTTTTTATATAAAATAAATAATATAAGACATAAATAAACTTTATTACAGAGTTTTGACAGCATTATATCATTGGCCTGCCAGAGTATAAAGGTCAGAAAAAAAAAATAACAGACAGGAGAAATCTTCTGCAGTTTACCGTTCGTGAGCCCCGGATGCATTAGAGGACATCTACAGGGTTTCAAGGAATCCTCATAGAATACCAGTGCACTTTAATACATTCCTGATTTTCCTCTTTTATCCTTGAACTTTTAGAATCTTCATGCGCATGATAAATACTTCGCAATGTCATGGGCGGAACTGTTAACTCTGAGAGCCGATGACGGTTAGAGAAGCCCCCCAAAAAAAAAGTCGTCTGATATAGTTAGAATGGCTTCGTTTGATAGTTTTGGGCTATGAAAATTTAGACTGCCTGCGGTTCTTTAACGTGCACTGACATCGCACAGCACATGTGCGCCTTGCTGTCATGTCAAAAGCGTGTACGATTTGATGCCGGTGCTCTTATTTTTGGTTATAAAAATGTATGGCTATTACAACCATGCATTCGTAATGTTGTAAAAATATGTGAGAGGGTTCGAGCAAAAATCTTCTGTTAAGCGGCGCAGGTCCCATTGACTTCAAGGGTTTTCTGCGCTCGTTGTGTTCGTAATTCTTAGAATCATTTTGAGGCTACGAAACACCAAGCGGAAAACAAAATTCCCCTCTACATCAGATAAAAACAGTGTGCTGACCACGCCCCGTCCAGGCGGGGCTGAGGATCCCGCAAGAGTTTAGATTATATCGTTATGCTACACTTACCGGCGACAGCCCTATCCTTGACAGTCCATGCTTCGAAAGTTCACAGATCACTTTTCTGCTCTCGGTGGGCTGGACTGTTTAGCAGATGGGAAAAAATATATATTTCCTTCAGGTTCGATGTCATATTACCGCTCCGAATCTTGGTAAATTATTAATTACCACCCTTATCTGTAACGCCTGAACACGCCTGGTAGTATTTAAGTAAATGAATAAATGAAGCTCAGAGATGAAGCGCAGAGGCGAAGCGATCAGCGCCTGTTGTCCCAGCTTTTTTGTGTTATGTGGCACTCTACTCGTCAAACTGACCACAGTGGGCGTTGTAATGTGCGCTGCAAATGTCTTACAAATTTTTATGCGGTACATAATTTGTAGAATAATTCTTCGATCATTTTAAGAAAAATGATCGAGGAATTCAGCTCATGATCAAATAAATAGGAGAATTTTTACTCTTTGATGCTCTTTGTCATAGACCAGAATACAGCCCCGGAGATAAAACAAATTTAAGATTAGTTACCGTTTCTTTATATTCGACGTTTTTAAAAAACAGTCGGTATATATATAAAATTATAGTGCGTGTTGGATTGCTGTCGTTTATGGGGTTTAGCTTCACGAAGAGACTAAGGCTATGAGAGGCCCCGCAGTGGAGGGCTCCGGAAACTTCCACCACCTGGGGTTCCTTTACACGCACTTCCATCTTACAACACACGGTCGCCGTACTTTTCGCCTCCATCGAAAGGTGGCCGCCGCGGCCGGGATTCGGTCCGGCATCCTTGAGAACAGTAGTTGAGCGCCCTAAACACTGCACCACCACTGCGGGGCGTATGTATGTATGTATGTATGTATGTATGTATGTATGTATGTATGTATGTATGTATGTATGTATGTATGTATGTATGTATGTATGTATGTATGTATGTATGTATGTATGTATGTATGTATGTATGTATGTATGTATGTATGTATGTATGTATGTATGTATGTATGTATGTATGTATGTATGTATGTATGTATGTATGTATGTATGTATGTATGTATGTATGTATGTATGTATGTATGTATGTATGTATGTATGTATGTATGTATGTATGTATGTATGTATGTATGTATGTATGTATGTATGTATGTATGTGTATGTATGTATGTATGTACGTATGTATGTATGTATGTATGTATGTGTATGTATGTATGTATGTATGTATGCACAAATAAAAATAATAAACTGTTCAGTAAATATATGAATCATTTTCTTTCTTTTCGACAATATCTTGCCTGCATGTTGCAGGCCTATCGCCTCCGCGATACCCGCAACTATCGACTCCTTGAAAAGGAGTGATTCATCAACGGCTCCCAGCTGCCTGAAGTCGCTGTTTTCGTGAGCTAAATCTTTTTCCGCAGCGGCTTTGGAAGACATTCAACTTCAAGAGCACTGAACGTTGAAATGAAATGACTTTTATTCGTGAGAACATCAAGCAGAGCATTGTTTAGTGTGAGCTTCCGTAGCATCTCCGAGTGGTTTCTTGTGAATAATAAAGAGGAGTTGATGGCAGTCAAATGAAAAGAAATGCATACAGATGTTCCAATGCGAACTGCTGCAGAAAAAAACAACGTTGAGAGTATCTTTAAAAAGGTCAATTAGAGGAGAACAACAACAACAAGACCCTCGAATAAAGTTATCCAAACCAAGTCTTCTTGGACATAAAATTTATTTTGAGGCTTTTGGTCAATATTGTATGGAACTGTTGTGAACATACTGAAACTGAATGTGAGGACCAAAAAAAGATTTCAAGATCTCTGTAGAATCTTCACGGAAGAAATGCGTAAGCATGATCGTTGCTGTGTTGCCCGCGAGATGTGTCAGCGTGATTCGTCGAGCGACAGATACTGCGCCTTTCCTTTCCTGTAAAGTACTTATAGACCACCGGTAAACGCTGAGGCGTTCAGCGGAATACTGGTTGTGTTCGAAAAGGGGCGCTGAACCGTATGTAATAGCAATGCTCAGGCTTTCGTATTTCCGGAATGCAGATTTTGCACTGCTCTCAAAATATTTCAGACTGCATTTGGTTGAGTATCTCTCTTTGCGCAGTTTCTAATTATTCCCACCCATTTGTGCATGCAAATCAATCCTTTTTCCGCTCGTTCACAGGAAAGCATTTTAAATTTCCAGCCACCTAATAGGTCTACGTACCACGTGAACTTCTTTGGACGTCTGATTGACCTAATTGGCTCTACTTATTTACATAATTAACCCATATCAACCATTTTGTCACCTGCACACCTCTCCTTGCCGCTCTATCCGTTTGTACTATTCTTCCACCCGGTATACGAATTAGTTGCTCTTTTCAGCTACGAGAAGGTCCTGGCCAGGCAAAATCCGCCTACATAGGTATAAAAGGCTTACGCATTATTAGAGACACTAATTGTCTTTCTCTGAAATCAGCCATCAACGAGTAGTATAGATCCACTCAGAAAATCAGGAAGTGAGTTTTTGAGAATAAATTTCGGGACAACTGCCAAATTTTGTGACATACTGTTTGAACCAATTGGTCTTCGAAAGAACACCAAAATTAAAGATATCCATTCTCCAAGTTCAAGGGTATGACGTAACTGCATTACAGGCTCCCTCCGCAACTCCAGATCGGTATCCTAGTTCGTTATATATGTTGACTGTTCATCGCCATCTCACAATATACTTAAAAGTTGCATTCACAAACATGTTCCAGTTGCATTTGATGCGATTAGTTCTCGCATGCTTCAGAACGCCAGGGAACATAATGCACGAATGTAGCAAGCTATTCCTATGGATGATTAATAAAAAAGCAAAGTGCGCTGTGCTTAAGGCGAACTCTCAGCCATGCAGGTTTCAAGGATTGATTCAGATCTCATGTTCAACAGCATCCACAAATTTAAAAACGGCAGCAGCGTCCAAATATGCTGCGAAGGGAAGTTCCTAGGTGTGCGCTGAAGCAGGTCGAAATTTCCGAAGTGCGTCATGCATATTCTCAATGTCATGCTTTTCTTGATGCTATAGGCATACGCGCTTTGGTCTTAAGCAGTCTGAAATGAAACTGAAACGCGTAGTTGGGCGACGCCGCTTCTGCTGCTGAGACACGACCGTAAGCAGTTCTACGTGTCATGGGCTGCAGCGGCATAAGAATGACAGATATGACATATTATGAGCCCCCAAAATAAAACCTGAAGGTGTAAAAGGGTACAGATAATCAATAACTCTTTGTCATAACGGCACGCACGCTGAAGCTACTTTATTGAGAGAGAAGAGGGGCAGAGCGCGACAAGGATTTATAGATCTATTGCTTGTTTGTATTGTACAAATACATGAAGAACAATTATTAGAGATTCTGTTGCTTTGTTCCGTGGTTTGGCTCAGTGAATATAAAGAGGCCGCTGAAGTGCAAAATGGGAAGAAAATGTCAAATTGTCATCCATTTGTAAAATACGAAGGCGGGGAAGGTAAACAAAGGCGCCCATTCAAAAGCAGTTGTTCCACTATATTCAGAAAATTGAAATAAATTGCCTCCTTGTATGCCTAACACTCTTCGGGTGCTTAAAAGCCAGTGTATAAAGAAAACGTTCTAGCGCTGTTTTTACTACTAGCGAGAAAGAAGTTCTGCAAGCAGGATTTGTGCGTACCCTCCCTCTGCATAGTTCAGTTCCACGCAATTCTTCCAAATGTTTTTATTTTGCTTTCCCTGATGTACCCGTATCCTTGACCTCTAGCGAATGAACATAAAATGTGGTTCCTATCACACACGGAACACAATCAACAGACAGTGCCCTGTGGAGAAAATTTGTCGCAGAAAATACATTTCCTTGTGTACGCAAAGGGTGTGCTGCGCTGGGCTGGCCACAAAAATGCTGAAGTGCTCTTGATCAATGTCTTTATTTTATTAACTAGTATGAGCTGAGTCTTTTCATCAATAAAACACCACCTTGTACTCCGCAGTTTCATATTCTCCGAACCTGATGAATCCGCAATATATTTTCTTTGTCAGCTCGGATCGCCTACAAACCAAGAATTCAAGTGCCAGCCTTAAAGGAAACAATATAATAGGTATAAATAGTCTGCGCCGTGGAAAACAACTTCTGGCATTCGTTCTGCATGCAGACCAATAGAAAAACGTTGCCTAACGAACTCTAACAACAGCGATAATAACTTTTGCTAGCAATAAGAGAAGTTACAATTGTAATAAACCAGTGCTTGTGTGGTTAAGCGACAGAGTACTAAAACCGCAGCTTTAGGGATTTTGCAGTCCACTGTGTGGATACTGAGCGAAAGAAAGAGGAGGAAGGGAGAATACAGGAACGAGCACTGACTATAAACATAAGTGTAACTGGTTATCTCAATTTGTCGTACTTGTTTCCGCAGATAAAGAAATAAAATTGAGTTCATAGCGTTTGTCCGTCTGTGCTCCATCCGTCCTGTTTGTTTCGCGCTTTTCCTGTGCGCTGCAGAGTACGTAAAGATGTGGGAGGAAGATGCTGGCGCATTGTTAATGATACGCGGCTGCAAATCTTGTTTGAAAAACTTATTGCTGTGAATGAAAAGTAATGGCCTAACAGACGTGAGGTGGGGAATACAAAAAATATATATCATCAAAAGACCTTATCATGTTAGTAGAGGACTATTAACAACGTTGTGGTTATTGTTTTCCAATATTACGTTTCACCCGTACTCCTGTATAGAATTCGGAGCAGCCTGTTTTTAAAGCGGCTGCTGCAAGTTCCTGTTGACAAAAAAAAAGTGGGTAAAAATGTTTTTTGATAAGAAACGGGAATTTAGAAATGAAAAAATATGTGGTGCACGTTGCACACTTCTTGCCTCTGAACACATTTTCGTCTGTTCAGGGAAACAAATTCTTCTACATCTGCGATAGCTCTTCCTTTGTCAGTGTGATTGCTTTTGTAGTATTGTCGGCGAGTATAAAGTACGCTAGGAACAGCGAAGTCTACCACAGCAAACCGGAACTTCCCTGTATAGCGTTACATCATTCTTCGTCGAGACATGGCGGTGAGTTTGTCGACAGAGCAGGCTCCGTGCTCAGAGATAGCGCGACTAATTGGCAGATTTAATTTGTTAATCTAAAAGCGCACGAACTGAAGATCAATATATTAAAATTATGGGTCCGAATATTGTACTGATCGTTCGGCGGGTCGGACGCCAGGTTGCAGCTTCGAAGTTCGCCCAGCAAAAGTGTGCTCAAACTACGCCGGACCACAACCTCTAGGGGGCAGTACCAGTATCTACTGAGCCAACACGGAATGCTAGCAGATGTTAAAGTTACCATCGTTTGCTGAACAAATGGCATTGGGAACGGTGTCATTGCTCTATCAACTGCACCGGGCTTAGAAGTTTAAGGAAAGGCTAGGAGGGTTCAATGCCGCTGTACGGAATGCTGCATTATACCGCTGTTGATATAAACACAGTGCTGATTTCTCTTTTACTATAACGATTTGTGTCATGCTGAGACACGCATAGGCACCATCATCATAAGCCAAACTGCAGCCACTGCAGAGTGAAGGTCTCTTCGATATTCTTCCGATTAACCTGCCCCAATGTGCTAGCTGCGCCCACTTGACCCTTTGCAAATTTCTTAACCTCAACCATGCGCCCAATTTTCTACCGCCTCCTGTTACAATTTCCTTCCCTTGGAATTCAATTTCTTACCCTTTTTTACCCCCAGTTATCCTCTCTTCTCACTACATGCCTGCCAATACCCATTTCGTGTTCATGATTACGACCAGAATATCATTAACTCGAGTTATTTCTCTGATCAGCTGTGCACAATATCTTTCTCTTAAATACACCTGCCATATTTAGTTCCATAGCTCACTGCGTTGTTCTCGACTTATATAAAACACTTTTCATTAGCATTTACGTTTATTCTCTATTGGCGACCTTCGGTAAGATGCAACTCTCACACATGTATACTTACCTTTTGAGCAATACCGGCAAGCTGTTAATCATAACCTGTGAGGACTTGCCCAATGTGCTCCATCCCAATGCTATCCTCCTTGTTATTTTCGAACGGGAACACGTATGGTGCGCTGTCCGAAGGGAACCTTTCGCGGGTTGTTCTTTTTTGATACTGTGATTTAACTTTGTGCAAAATCAGTACTGCGGCAAGCGGTGATTAGGCGCTACAATTTAAACCTTTTCGGGCATAGTATTCGGCACATTAGCAAGTCGCAAATTCTAGGCATGCGTGTCGACCTAATACTGATCATTTTTCAATGACACAGAGCTCCTTCCTTCCTGGAATATTGAACTTTCATGCCGCCAGTAGTTAGCACCACTGAGCAAATCGCTGACGAAAAGCAGCGTAGCGTCAACAGGTTCGTGCGTATACGCCAGGCAATGCTCCGGTCGCTATCTCTGGAGGCTTCAATGCCACTGCTTCATTAACCAACTACAGCGATCGACACCAGAAAGCCAAATCAATTTAATATGTTGAATATGCAGAATATATACAGGATTCCTGTAGAATACAACCTGGGGACTGCCGTGAACACTGGGTGGAAACATAATTGATAAAAAAAACAGGAATCCCTTTGTTTGTTTTTGTAACGAGTGTCTCGATCATCTTTTGAGCACCTAGTTGGGAGACCGTGTACCCGCGCTTCCGTGTACCCAAAGAAATGGAGTGATAACAAGCTTTAGGCCACCTGATTCGTGAGACCTATAGAATAAATTTATTTAAAAAGGGGGCTATGACTGAGCCTTTAGTAAATTAACTCAGCCTTGAGTAATGCTATGGAGATCGCTGCCGCATAAAACCTGTAACGGCAAGGTGCTATCTTATATATAATTTCATATTTATTAGAAGACACATTTGGCTTTCAGCTACTCAACTCCCATCTCGAGATAAGAGCAGATAATATAGAACTTCGCGCTTAGTTCGTCCGTCTTTGAAACTATTGTCAGCGTACGTACATTTTTCTCGATATATGCACTTAACGTACCTTAACAACCTTAAACGAATACAACTGCATCGCAACTGTGTTCCACAAATATCTTAACTCCACATATTACTGACTCTTTAGGTTTAAATTCTGTGCGTCGGAGCTTAATCTAATGTGCTTCGCAAGAGACCATAGCTTTGAAGGAAATTCTGATAGGAGGAAAAGGAAGGATTTTCCCACTGTGTATATGTTGTGATGCTGGAAGATGCTACCAAAATGTGTCTCATAGTTGCGGCTCTATTTACATGCATCCGGTTAAATAGATTGCCGCACAACGTAGTCTATTGAGCGTGTCTAGCTGCCCCCGTCTTCAGGCGCTATCACATAGTCTGAAAAAAAAAAAAAAGAATCTTTCTACACTGGAGTTTCTGCCGACGGAATTCATGTGTCACGACCTCCAGTACACTTCCCTGGTTGCTTTACCTAATCCAGTAGCATAAAATCTTAGACCAGAGTTTTCCACAAGCAGTGCTTGTTCACAGTATACTATTTCTAAGCTGTCACATCCTCTGACACTTATGGTTTGTGGGGTTTTACGTCTCAAAGCGATTAATGCCTTAAGAGATGCAGTAGTGGAGGACTCCGGAAATTTCGACAACCAGGTGTTCTTTGACGTGCATTGACATCGCACAGCACACGGGCGCATTGGTTTTCGCCTCCATCCAAAAGCGGCCGCCGAGACCGGGATTCAATCTCGCAACCTTGGGCACATTAGTCGAGCGCCGTATCCACAGCGCCACCCCAGCGGGATCCGTCTGAGGACGATGTACTCTTCCGAAACAAATAGACCTCAACGGAATTCAAACAGCACCCACATAGTGCAGCTCTGAAGCCACGATCTCCAACTCCGTCAATGAGAAAAGGCAGTTAGCACTGTAAAAAAAAATATGAAGACGAATTAACAAAGGGATAAGCAAGGAAACAAACATTGAAAAAAAAAAGAAGGCAGCTACTTGGGTCAATTTTTTTATATTTCCAACAGTGGTAATAAGCACTAACAAGATAGACACAACTTTTAATCTCGACCCCATCGGTCATATTTTATATTAAAGTTATATTGTAACGTAACGTTACAGAGAAGGCTCTCTGGCACTCTGGCACCGAAGAACACCAACAGCCAGTCAAGGCAGCACAAAAGCGCAGCACCGTATTGCTTCGTCGTCTTTTCCGAATCGCCCGTTCCAATCTTCGTCGTCTATGAATGGCATGTGTCATTGCCCCCCTTCTTGGCAGCATCGCCTCGATGCTGCAAATGCTGCTTGATGCGATGAGCTGACATAGTATGCTAGTTTGGTATGGGATACCACAGCACAAAACAGGGCGCCATCAGTCTGAAGATTAGTCAGCGGGGCGATCGTGGTAGGGTTTCATCCGGACGACGTGCACAACATCAGTGAACTGGCGTCGTCTGCGGCTTGAGGGATCTTGGGCCGCGGATTCAACTTCATAAGTAACGTCGCTGAGGCGGCGAAGGACACGGTATGGGCCGAAGTACCGACACAGCAATTTTTCAGAGAGTCCACGATGACGAACGGGCGTCCAAATCCAGACATAGTCTCCAGGCTCGTAGGCAGCGAAGCGCCGTCCCTTGTTGTAACGGTCAGCGTCTAGTTGCTGTTGTAGGTATATGCGCTGTCTTGCCAGCTGCCGCGCTTCTTCCACACGCTGAGTAAAACTAGCAATGTCCAGGTCAAGCTCATGTTCGTCGTCGGTGTATACGGGCAGCATTGTATCCAGTGGAGTGGTCACTCGACGGCCGAAGACAAGCTCGAAGGGTGTGAGCCGCGTCGTCTCCTGAAGTGCCGTATTATATGCGAACGTGGCATATGGGAGGATTTGATCCCAGGTCTTATGCTCTATATCCACGTACATAGACAGCATGTCGGCCAGAGTTCTGTTTAGCCGTTCCACCAAGCCATTAGTTTGCGGGTGGTATGCCGTGGCCCGTCTATGGCTAGTATGTGTAAGGTTCAACACAGCCTTAGTCAGGCGGGCCGTAACAGCTGCCCCGCGGTCGGTAATGATAACAGCCGGAGCGCCATGACGCAACACGATGTCGTGGACAAAAAACTCGGCTACTTCGGTGGCAGTTCCATTTGTGAGCGACGCGGTTTCAGCATATCGGGTCAAGTAGTCTGTCGCGACAACAATCCAACGCTTTCCATTAGTTGACTTCGGGAAAGGACCAAGAAGATCCATTCCCACTTGTTGGAATGGAGTTTGCGGTGGAGCGATCGGCTGAAGAAATCCAGCTGGTTTCACGGGTGGAGTCTTTCGGCGTTGACAGTCACGGCAGGTTTTAACGTAGGATCGTACTGAAGGTAATAATTTCGGCCAATAGTATTTATCCCGAATTCTTGCAAGCGTACGACTAACTCCCAAGTCGCCGGCGGACGGTTCGTCGTGACAAGCGCTCAAGATGTCAGGCCGTAGGTGCGTAGGTACTACGAGTAGAAATGTCTCTCTTGATCTTTCAAAATTGCGCTTGTAGAGAACTCCACTTCGTAAAGCGTATGACTGCAAGCCACGACGAAAAACAAGCGGTACTCTACCACCGCGTCCTTCCAGATAATCGATGAGCGGCGCCAGCTCCGGGTCCTTGCGTTGAAGGTCAGCCATATGGGATTGAGTAATGGCCCCAATAAAGAGAAACTCGTCGGCGTTTTCTACTGCGGTGGAGTCCAATGGCGCGCGTGACAAGCAATCCGCATCTTGGTGTTTATGTCCCGACTTATAGACAACAGTAACGTCATACTCTTGAAGACGGAGGCTCCAACGAGCTAAGCGTCCAGACGGGTCTTTAAGGCTTGCCAGCCAGCACAAGGAATGATGGTCGCTGACAACACGGAAGGGTCGTCCGTACAAATATGGTCGAAACTTGCTGATGGCCCAGATTACCGCAAGGCACTCCTTCTCCGTTGTCGAATAGTTCGCCTCTGACCGTGAGAGTGTTCGGCTCGCGTAGGCGATAACCCGTTCTACTCCGCCTTGCCACTGAATGAGTACCGCGCCGAGGCCAACGTTGCTGGCATCAGTATGTACGTCTGTGGCGGCGTCTTCATCGAAATGGGCGAGTATTGGGGGTTTGTGTAGGCGGCTTCTAAGCTCCTGGAAGGCTTGCTCTTGATCGTCTCCCCACAGGAAGGGTATGTCATCTCTGGTTAGTGCTGTCAGTGGTTCAGCTATCTTAGAAAAATCTTGGACGAAGCGTCGATAGTACGAACAAAGACCTAGAAATCGTCGAAGTGCCTTTTTGTCGGTAGGGCGTGGAAAATTTGACACTGCGGTAGTCTTCTCGGGATCAGGGAGAACGCCCTGTGCACTGACAACATGGCCGAGAAGCGTAGTTCTTTGAAAGCAAAGTGGCATTTCTCAGGCTTGATCGTTAGTTGCGCGCCTTTGAGTGCTTGAAGCACGATGCGCAACCTGTCCAAGTGTTGCTCGAAAGTAGGCGAGAAAATAACAACATCATCTAAGTACACCAAGCACGACTGCCACTTGAGACCTGATAAAACCGTGTCCATCATACGTTGGAACGTGGCCGGTGCAGAGCAAAGACCGAACGGAAGCACCTTAAACTCGTATAGGTCGTCGGGCGTCACAAATGCAGTCTTCTCTCTGTCTCTCTGATCCACTTCAATTTGCCAGTATCCGCTTTTGAGGTCTAATGAGGAGAAGTACCTGGCATCGCGTAGTCGGTCGAGGGCATCATCAATCCTGGGCAGCGGATAGACGTCCTTTTTGGTCACGTTATTTAACTTTCGGTAATCGACACAGAATCTCAAGGTGCCATCTTTCTTTTTGACAAGGACCACTGGCGACGCCCATGGGCTCGTCGAAGGCTGGATCACGTCGTCCGCAAGCATTTCATCCACTTGCGTTTTAATGGCGTCACGTTCCTTAGGAGAAACCCGGTACGGGCGCTGGCATACCGGTAACGTGGTCTCATCGGTGATGATGCGGTGCTTGGCGACAGGAGTACGACCGACCTTCGAGCCTGTGGCGAAGCAGTCTGCGAAATCGCTCAGAAGAGCCGAGAGAAGATTCCTTTGATCGGGCCTCAAGTCGGGGCTAATTTTAACGGTTTGCAGAGCATGACAAGGTGCGGCCTCTTCTTTAGGGTTCGTTCCGGCGGTGCATAAATGAGGTAAGGCAGTAACATCGTGAAGGACGGCAACAGCCGTGTCCTTGGCGAGATGCCGCATCTCCTTAGCAAAATTTGTCAGGAGGACAGTAGCACAACTGTTCTGGAGTTGTACGAGTCCTCGAGCAACGGCTAATTCCTTCTCGAGTAGTAGCGGAAGGTGCCCATCCGCGATGCCCTGATAATCGTGGAACAAATCATGCTTTACAAGAACCAGCACACTAGAACGTGCCGGAACCCTCACGTCATCGTCAACTATACGCAAAACGTTCAGACCCGGATCTTCGTTTGCAATGCGCGCCACGGCTCGTTTCGTCGAAAAGGAAACACGCGCTTCTTTCAGGTCAATGACAGCGCCGTTGGTCAGCAGGAAGTCTAGACCAAGGATCAAGTCTTTCGAACACTCAGGAAGCACGATAAATTCTCCGACATATACAAAACCACGGATGCCGACCCGCGCTGTGCACTTGCCTGCAGGTTCAATCAAATGACTTCCCGCCGTACGAATTTTCGGGCCGGACCAATTTGTCAAAACTTTCTTCAATTCTCGGGCGAGACCACGGCTCATTACAGAATAATCGGCACCAGTGTCGAGTAACGCGGTGACATCCACTCCATCAATCGTTACACACAAATCGGAGGTAGTATGCCGGATGCTGTCGCTACCTGACACAAGTGACATCTCGTCGGGTCGGCCTGACGATGACGGAGGATCTTCACATTTCCCGACATCAGCGACCCTGCCTCCGAAGGCCGCTGGTATTAGTTTTCCCGACCAGGGCTGGGAGAGCGGCGTCGGGAAGAGTGGGGACTTGTCGAACGGTTGCTCGTCGGGGACGTAGACCGCCGCTCTTGGTAACCGGATGTGACGGGGTACTGTCGCGCTGCAAGGTCGCTTGCAATCTCAGTAGGCCGTTCTGCATTCCGAGGGTAGGGGCCCTCCGAGGCGAAACCCCGCATGTTGACGCGGCGGTACGGGCACGCCCGGTAAAGGTGACCGGCTTCACCGCAATGATAGCACAGGGGCCGACGATCCCGGGGCTGCCATACTTGACTTTTACGGGGTGGCTGGTAGATTGGCGGAGGGGAGTAGCGAGGCTGCATGCGGCTCCATGCGAGGTGCTCCATGCGGGGACCCTGCGGCTCCATTGCTGGAGCTGCAGCGTTGATACTATGGTCTGGCGGGGGAGCCTTACTCAGGACGGACGCGTAGGTGGGCCTCGCGTCAAACGTCTGGTGAGGAACGCGCTGCTGGGGAACAACGTCAGCAACTTGCTGAGCTGCCATACGCACCTCGTCCCGGACGACTTCAGCCAATGAAGGAAAAGATGCTGTGTTGCAAGGCATCCGCAGCGCTTGCAGTTCCTCCCGCACGACAGAACGGATGAGATTGCGTAGTGAGTCCATGTCACTGCCGACATGTACAGGGGGTGCGTCGGACCTAATGATGTTCACGTCACGGTTGTACTGACGGGCTCGGTGTTGCAGCGTTGTCTCCATGGTCGCTGCCTCGCTGAGAAACTCCGCCACAGTGCGTGGTGGACTGCGCACCAGTCCCGCGAAAAGTTCTTGTTTAACGCCCCGCATCAGGTGACGCAGTTTCTTATCTTCTGGCATTTGTGGGTCTGCACGGTTGAAAAGGCGTGTTATGTCCTCAAAGAACATACGCACGCTCTCGTTCTGGCGCTGAATGCGCGAGTGTAGCGCAGTTTCTGCTCGCTCCCGGCGGTCGGCGCTAGGAAACGTGGCTTTGAAATCACGACAGAAGGCTGCCCAGGATGGGAAGGAAGCCTCATGGTTTTCAAACCATGTCCGTGCAGACTCTTCAAGAGCGAAGTACACGTTGTGGAGCTTACGCTCATCAGTCCACCCGTTGTAACGAGCAACTCGCTCGTAGTTCTCAAGCCAGTCCTCGCCGTCCTCGAACACGTCGCCATGAAAAGAGGGGGGTGTTCGCGGCTGATGACACAGAATGTGGGTGGGAAGCCCGCTCTCAGATGTCATTGCAGCAGGTTGTACGGCCGTCTGAGGGTGCGTCGTCCTGGTAGCGGCCGGAAGGGGTCCGAATTCAGGGGGCTCTCCACGTAGGCGGCGGCCGAGGCGTTGATGTACGGGGGTAAGCTCCGTATTGACCGGTTGATTATGCAGGACTGGATCGATACCTGGCTATTCCTCCACCAGATTTGTAACGTAACGTTACAGAGAAGGCTCTCTGGCACTCTGGCACCGAAGAACACCAACAGCCAGTCAAGGCAGCACAAAAGCGCAGCACCGTATTGCTTCGTCGTCTTTTCCGAATCGCCCGTTCCAATCTTCGTCGTCTATGAATGGCATGTGTCAATATGTGATCATACGCACACTCAGAATGAGGAAAGCGCTAAAGCTTTGTGCCTAATGCAAGAACCGACTCTCTTCCCGTGCCGTAATTTGAATCATTTTTAGTAAGAAGGGATATTTTTCTACACAATAAACTGAAATCTTCCCTTTGGTCTCTACGGTTCTTGTCCTTGGTCGCTTTGAGCTCACGTAGGATATGTCGAACCGGAAATCCCTAAATAGTCATTCAAGTTATTATTTCTTACATGTTCCCTTGAAACGAATCTAGGGTCACATATTGAGCTCCTGCCGCGTGTGGTGAAGTTGTTGTTGTCCGATGGCGGAACGGATTACTGTCCTATCGGCGCAACTATTTGGGACCTTTCACCCCTTCCGCAAGCATTTCAAACCCAAAGAGCCGAGCACCAGGCAGGGGGAAATCTTGTACCCTTTGAAAACCGGTTGGTACTGGCGGCACCAAAGATCGAACCTGGTACCTTCCGAACGCAAGGCGGATGCTCTACCACAAGCCCACCGCTTAAGTCCGTATTTAGCTTGAGGTGTTCTATTTAGCGACTTATTTATTCCCCGTTATTTGAGAGGCTGGGAATCATTATGTAGCCGTCATCACCTCACTTCTAGGAATACTGGAGCAAGATATTTTACTCGAAAGAAGTAAATAAGAAAAACGCCTTGAATGGACAGAGACTATAAAACAAAGCATATAACAATAAGGTGAATATATTATCAGCACAAATCGCCACATTGCCTGACGCTGTAAGTTGGGCGTTTCCATTTTCAGCCCTCTACGGCCTTTATCATAGGAGTCGGCGCGCAGCAACAAAAGGAATGGAGCGATCGCGAAAACACCGCATCACTCGTGCCAGCCATGGGGGTAGCTAATGAAGTTTCCTCTCTAATCAAGTGCGCTGCCCTTTTTTGCCCTTTCCGTTAAGCGCGACAAAAGAGCACATGACACGCAAGTCTCTTAGGAGAGCTCTCAACCGGAGAACTGCGACGATTTTCAAAAGAAAACCCGGTACGCCATCGACCGGGTACAAAAGAACGAACACAGGAAAAGAAGCTATATTGTCGCACTGTACCTGGAATAACTTTAAAACAAAGAAGAAAGTTGCGCACAACTTTACTATGCACGTGTAATGTGCGTCTTGCAGAAACACGCAGAAGTCTGCGCTTCCCAAAGAATTCGAGGAAAGTAAATATGCGCTAGGCACAACGCTTTCAGAGCCGGCGTGCCCCAGGGACCGCGCAGACAGCTTGAGGCATTGGAGCGGGTAATTCGAGGGGCGACTTTCGACTCTTTGAATGAAAGCTTTCAATGGTACGTGTGGCTTTGTGCGCGTGTGGCTTTGTGCACGTGTGGAAAGAGGACTGCACCCAATGCGGCTTTTTTTATGGAGCCGATGGCACGAAAGCTAGCGGGACTGTAATAGTCGCAGCGTATTCTTCTTCTTGGGAAAGATTTTGCTGGCGCTCAGCACCCAGTGTTTTTCAATGCTCCTGGAGCCTCAGCGCACCTGGTGTTCTTGGCAGAATTCTCGAATATTGGACAGCAGAAACTGCCTGAATACTTTGTATAGTTTCGTATGGAAGACATGTTTGTAATCTTTTAGATACCTTCTGTTTATATTAAACATGCGAGAGATGCTGATATTCGGGCTCGTATTTGTCCCTCGAAAGTCGAAACACATATGCAAACTACGATTTTGGCACTTAGGACAAAGGGCTTCAGTATCTTCAGAGGAGGAAACGATGCTGGAACTTTCTTCCCCCTTTGAATATGCCGTGGATATTTGGTGTAATCTTGTAATTATATCCTGTGCGTGCGTAGCTGATAACCTTAATGCAAAACTTCAAAACAATGCTGACCGTTAAATTGGTTATTTTCTAAAGTTGCCGCATTCATGAGCTTAATACAGCCGCTATTCAAATCGGAAATTAAAAATGTAGAGAAGAATATTTCTTCCGACTGTCGATTTCTAAATGCCTGGCAGAAGCATTTCACTGTCGTAATTGAAATATTTCAAAAAGCGAGTAGAATTCCCCTTTCTGAACCCAAAACGAAACGTACAGCCCATTGCAGGATATAGTATCACGCTACATCGCGTGCATGCGCTTGGACGATTGAAGCTCCCGAATCAAACATGGGGGCCAACGAACGCTTATTAACGATTGGAATGTTTATTTGCTAGCAAGGCAGCACTGAAAAGTGGGGATAAATCGCTGATATTGTCTTCGTCGTCCCAACATTGCGTGCTAATTTGGCTAAACCGCAGTCCCTGGCTGGGGCTTGAAATTATCGATGTCTTCGGCACAATATCGACCCGCAGACAAACAGGTATCTCGTTCTAACTTTGATTTCAAGCAATCTGGCGCCATCAGTTCCACGGTGAGCGCAAATACCTTATCCCTCTTAAGAGGTTCGCTGTTACCTTCACCACGGCTATTCTAGAAATGTTCCAAAAATTCTCATTCCCAGCAGTGGAAATACTACGAATACAGAGACGAGCGAGGTGCAGATTGTCGAGCTGAAAAATATGGCATAGTTTCGCGACCGAGGACCTCTCATCAGTACGTTTAAAAGGAACTCTCAAATGGCTTTGGATATATTACGGCGTGTACCTTTGTTAATGTGACTGTTGACGCCTGCCCCTTTGTCCGAAGACTAAGCTCTATTGGAAGCGTCTCGGAATTCACATCAAAACCTGTTTATAACTATTCTGCAGGAAGCTGGAGATCAGTTTTGTATATCCGTATTCTAAGCGACAAGGAAGGCAGCTACACACTTTCGAATACACACAGGGATGCTTTGAGTAGTGACGAAAACAAAGAAAAAAAAACTGCTCACAAGCAGGTTTCTGATCCTCGCTTTCATCACATTCATTGCAGAGGTAGGAAGAGACACATCATAGGCACAAACTGAGAGCAAAAGAATGAAAGGGTAGAGACACCAAATTAAAAGGTTGTGCAAACCTTGTCACACGCTTCTTTTGTGTTTGAAGACCATCACAGTCAAGTACTAGACTCAAAGGAGGCGTAGAAAATATTTTAATTATTTTTATTTTTTATGGAAATTACGGACCCATCCCTAGCGCTCTGACTGTGACATAGGTTAACTGAAAAACTCCTAATCAAGTATTCGTGACGTCAATGCACAAATGTTTGACGTAAATGACGATGCTGTTGGTCAGTTCACCTCCAACGAACGTTATACGCTTAGCCTAATACGGCAGAAAGCGCATAATCGAATTTTTAAGTATAGACTCCGGTCTGCAAATACTTGACACACAAAAAAAAAAGCATGAACAGATTTAAAGACAATGAAAATAGAAGAAATAAAATCAAACTACATGTGAAAATTACTACAGGAAAGTGATAGGAGGCACGAAAAACTTTGCTCAAGCAGATGATTTTGTTGAGACGAAATCAGCCAAACCATGCTCTCAGGTTGATTTAGAGAGCCCAACAAAATCATTAATTTACATAGAAGGCAGTCAGCTGTTTTTGCTTTTTTTTTCGCACTGAACATCTTGGTGTGTTTTCACGCTCAGTGAGCAATGGCATTGGATTGTCACTTTTGTGGGAACCAATAAAACTGCGCAGGTTAAGTGGAAGCATTCTTCTCGGGCCGGCATCGGCCGGTCCAAGCAGGACTTTGCAAGCACAAGGCTGTGTGCTCGTTCTGATAATCACGTTAACTTTTCCTACCAACTGTTTCTTGTCACCTGGTGGTAGCTATATGAGTTGGCTACTGCACGCTTCTAATTAACATTAAGGGGGACAAATATGCTCCCCTTTTGAAAGGTATGCCTCGACGGCAGATGCCACCATCCTACACATAAAACCGCACTTTAACGAAGCCATATACAAGTTTTGTCATTGTTATTGCCCTTGTGAGCGACAGAAAAAGTGGTGAAATAAGTCGCTGCACCCTTTCAAAGGCATATAAATACACACACCTTTTAAACTGAAATTGGGTATCAAGCTGCAGAAATTAAGAAAATTCCGCGTCAACGGCGACTTCCCAAACCTCGATCAGCGAGTTTTTACTCAGATATTGAGGGAAACAAACAAGGTATGGCAGCCAGGGGAGTGCAAGATTTCCGCCTAAGGCCACCGCAAAATAGTATCTGGGCTTCGGTCTTACGTATCACGTATCTTAACAGCTGCTGTAGCAATACGGGAAGGATAGTATGTATCTGCGCTGCTCTGCCGAATCCTAGAGGGAGGTCAGGTACATTTCCTGTGGTCAGATTGACGCCGATTATAAACCGTGCCTTTTTTATCTAGCCCAATTCCAGCATTTGACAAGGGCACTATGGGATCGCCTTGAAGCTATAAACCGAGAGGCAACGAGGGTCAGTACCTGCCTCCCTCGCATCACACTAATCGTGGCGATCCTAGGAAATGCGCAGCTAAACACAATAGTTGAACTGACGCAGCAACAACGTGATGCACGCAGGCTTAGGGGAACCCTCTCTCACGCAAAGTGCGCTCTGGGGGCTTATGCTTCGTCACATTCATTTCTACAACCACCACTCTCAGTTCGTTCTCCCTGGTGTTTTGTACAGCTTAGCGATAACAAGCCAACTGATTTACGACGGCCTAGAACACAGGAAACGGCGTCGTAACTTCGCGAGCGAATTATGGAACAAGACGCCCGCTTACCACAAGGTGCGATTATAATTTACGTAGACACAAGCATTCAAGCCTGCGAAGTAACAACTGCAGTTTACTGCCCTAGCAAGTCTTCACTGAACAAGACATCAACGTTTTAATTACCGGAACCTACAGCTTCTTTTTGTGCGGAACTACTTGCAGCTTAAGAGGCGATTCGCTCTGTGACTGTCATTCCCATGCCTCGATCCCACGGCCCGTATTGTCATACGCACTGATGCCCTCCAGGTGACAAAGCTACTGGACGCGTTAGTAGTAGCACAGAAATCTGTCAAACATAGCACAGCCAATTCATATTGAATGGACTCCACGTGATCTTTTAAGTGCTCAAAGCCAGGCGGATTCTGTGGCCTGCCTTTCCCCCTCAGCCTCGACATCGCCGAATCTCATAAAATTGGACAATACTACATTTCTTTTACAAAACACGGATCACCTCTGACGCCGTACACGTGCTCGTATACCTCCGTGCACGGTGAGCCTCCCCATGGCCTAACCTGTGCAGAAGAGGTGGCGCTTCGGAGGATTAGAGTTCGGGTGGCCCTAACACCAGCAGTGATTAGAAACTGGCCCCAATTTCGAAATTAGTATGCACACTCTTGATGCCCCATCTGCAAATCCAGAAAAACAGAAGTTGACATCCACCATCTGCTGTATGAATGTCCAGCGCTGAAGCCGACTCTCCCACCATAATCCGCAGTCATATGCCGCTTGGATGTAGGGACCACATCATCGTTCACTCCTCGACTTCATTGCATACACCAACATTTTTCATTTATTTGACCACACCCTTCATCCTTCATAGCATTGTTTTTATGCCCTGAGGCAATAAACATCCCCCCACTCCCCCCCCCCCCCACCAAAAAAAACAAACAAATACCCCGGAAATTTAGGTAGCAAGCCATGGCCAGGGCTACAGTGCGTCTTCCTTCAGCATGACTTCTTGAACAGGAACACCATCTCTGTAGTATTACAATAAACCGGAATAAGAACAGCTTAGAGTACCACGATGGATAAAACAATTGTGTCAAATTCCAGAAGAGTCTGTTTATGAATGGTAGCCACAGCATGGTTTGCCTCAACAATGCCAGGCGGAGAACGCTGCAAAGCTGAAGAGAACAAATCATTAGACTGCCGCCTGTAAAAGCATGTTGAATGGCTAAAATTACGACAAGCTGACAAGCGACATTATTTTGTCATAAGGGGAGAAAGGCACAAAACGATGCATATTTATATGGTGGTAAGCATATGATTATATCTCCTGCACATACTCTTGATCCACTGAAAACAACCAAATATTTTTAGAGCAGTAATTTTTCTGACACCAAAATAAGTTTTAATACTATTGCCCTTATTGGATGACATGTTTGGCAGCACGCATACTTTGAGGACGGCATAACGCAGGACTCTCTAATATCAGTATCTAAAAGCGCAATTATCGCCAACAGCCAAGACGTGTTTGCGCTTCGTTGAGATTGAAATATCACAAATGCAGCCGACATGAATTTCGCGTACTCTAGCTGAGATGCCCAACGCCACATACACTGGGCTAGAATTGTTGGGATGTAAGAGAAAATGATAAAGGTTTGATTGCAAAGTTCTCCATCAGAGTAACTTTTTACCGCCTCTTGACATCACTTTAGCTAACTGAATTTAATTTTTTTTATATTAGAGCGGTTGAATTACCCTTCTTCGCACGGTAAAGCAATAGCTTCCAGAGCCCGATTTCACGGTGGCCTTGTGGTAGAGCATCCGCCTCGCATTCGGGAGGTACGGGGTTCGATCCCCAGTACCGCCGGGTACCCACCGGTTTCCAATGGGTACAAGATTTCCCCCGGCCTGGTGCTCGGCTCTTCTGGGGTGAAATGCTTGGGAAAAGGGGCCATGAACCAAACATGTTGGTTCATTGTGTTCGCTGCTAATGATATAGCTGATTGTACGTGAGTGTCATTTCCGACAGGTCGGAGTGTGCCTGACAGCTTGCTTGGTTTCTTGGTTTTGAGCTTTAGACGCGGAGAACCCGATTTTATTCTGATGCTCTTCAAAACCAAAGAAAAGATATATAACACGCTTCTGTTTGCGCTTCAACATCTTAGAGCATGGACGTCGGGTGTTCCTTTGATAATCGGGTATAAAATACGACTAATCAATTACTAGTGATGAGGTGAAAACTTCATTCATTGTGCTTCAGCGAAGAGCTCAATCCGGTGATATGTCTGTGTATTGTTCAGTCCCAGCAATTTTGCGAAAGGCGAGGGAAATATAAGGTTGAATTTTGGGGTTTAACGTCCAAATTTGACTCACACCCTGAGACACGCCGTAGTGGAGGGCTCCAGAAATTCCGATGACCTGGGGCTGTTACTGCACTGACATCACACCGCACACGGGCGTCCGGCTTCCCGCCTCCATCGAAAAGTGGCAGCCGTGGCAGGATCTAATCCCGCAATCTTGGGCACAGTATTCGAGTGCCCTAAATCAGCACCATCGCGGCGAGTCCATGGAAATTAACAAAACAGCAAAGAACCTGCGGTAATTTCCTAGTAAGACATCTACGTAACTATATATAAACATTTCCAGTTACAGTTTGCTGGGTGTTGCAAAATTTCTTACTGGACTTTTGTGTATGCCTGATCAAGAGCAGAAACAACAGCCCGAAGAGCAGGCGTTTCGGCATCCCTTTAACCGATGAAAATGTACACTCTAACACAACAGGCAAACGAATAAACGAAGACTGTATTTGTTTTGCGCAGCTGCCACAAAATGGCGGCCCTTCTGTGCCAAAAGCATGATCCTCGTTCGTCTATTCCGATGGTCGCACATGGCTGAGGCTCACCGAAGCAGTGGATTTAAAGTCAAAACGAACGTGAGTATACTGAATTGTGCCTTATGAGTAGGCCCGAGCCTATGCAGATTTCTAGTGCGTACGCTCAATATAAATATGTACCACTGGTAGGACAAGAACCAATTAGTGACCAACAGGTGAAGCAATTTGTGCAAAAATAATCCATTAATTGCATGGTACTGAAGGAACTAAAAATCATTTGTAATCACAAGAGGAGGAGCAGTTCTGCACAAAAATCTGATCGATCATTTTTGGCCCATTACATGTGTGGCCTCTGTGCTCCAGAAAATGTATGTCACGCACCTTGGATTGCACAAGTAGCACAATAGTGGTCGCGGGCTAGTTTTGTGGCCAGGAAGGGGCAGTGCAATTGAAACGATTATTTCTAATAGCAGCAATTAGGGCAAAACGTGCGAGTAACAATCACTAGTGCAAGCTTGTGACATGTTCCCGGAACGGCAGGCAACGTAGACGTCTCTGTAGGCTATATTAAATAATGTTGTTTAAAATGAACTTCGCACTTTCCGCAGTGGGGAGGATTTCTGCGATCACTGCTCGTAAATGTATCACTGTAGACAAAATAAATATCAAAATAAGAGACGTCGTAAGAAAATAGAACAGATATCAGCCGATTAACGTCCGAAATGGAAATATATGTGCTATCTTCAGATTTTAAGTTATAGCTGAGTATGTGCTGTCAAATATATTCATTTCGCTGCTAAATAAATAGGTTATTGTTTATACTAGAAATGCTTTGTACCTATATTATTATAAACCGCTGCCGAGTCTCGTGATAACATCGTAATGGAAGTTTTATCACATCCTGCCTCTTAAAGATAAAGACAAGACGATGTCCACTCACCCACACAGCAATTTTAGTGTTTCGCCTGTCCGATATATTTGCAGAGTTCAAAACGAGGAATACGAAATAAAAAATTCTAGACCAAGAAGATCATTCCGCATGACCCATGCTTTCCCCTTAGCAACCACGTATGCGTACATCAACTTGCGACGACTGCGCATTGCATGCCATCTGCTCTTACAGCTTTATTTGTCTGATGTAAGAGAAATAAAGCGGTAAAAGCAGCGTATGTTTGAAAATTTGATGACTTGAATTTTAACGTCTCAAGCCAATAGCCAATTTCGAACGCCATAACAGTGCAAACGAAAAATATTACGTGTGCGTGAATTATTGAGCTTAGAGAGAACAAAATTTTCAGGTTTCGCGTTTCTCGTTTGTGACAAGGAACTTTATTGCATCAGCAACACTGCGCCTGGGTTCACCCGTCGCGTCGTCCCGGGAAACGCCACCTTTGACCTTGAGCAGCAGCCGAGTCGAATAAGACTTTAAACAAGCCGTATGAACGTGCCTTAGTGACCTATAGGCGGAACGTGAATGCCAGTGTCCTGGCAGGCCTATTCTGACATAACTGTCCCATGTGAAACGAGTGACCCAAGTTGGCACCTCCTGCCAGCCCACATATAAAACTCCGCTTTATCCAAGCCGTATGAATGTGCCTTAGTGGCCTATAGGGGTAACGTGATTGTCAAGGGCCTGTCAGGCTGATTTGACATAACCGTTCCATGTGAAACGATAGACACAAGTTGACAGCTCCTGCCAACCCACATTAAAAAACCCCGCTTTGACGAAGCCGTGTAAACGTGCCTTAGTGGACTATAGGGTTAACGTGATTGCTAGGTTCCTGGCGGGCTGATTCTGACATAATCGTCCCATGTGAAACGAGTGACCCAAGTATTGCTAACGCAATTCAACCCGGTTGAACCAGAACTAAACCACAGAAATTTTTTTCAAGTGCACCGCTTAAGCAAGAGAAATCTCTGACATCATTATGTTAAATATTTTTGTTATATTTCCAATGCACTACGAGAGAGCTGTCTGCTCAGCATACCATTATCACACGACAAGCATATTCTGAAGACCTTTCAGTGATATTCCGGAAAGCGGCAAAAAAAGAGGTGAAAATTATATTTATATGATTAAAAACAAAGCATTATGGAGAAAGAGGGAAGGCTGCATTGGTAATTCAGTCTTTTTAAATACTGTATTTTGTTTTATATTTGAAATTGTTCCTTGTAGCATTCACCGAATAAGATGGAAATATAGAGCTGTGCTGGCAGGAATAGTCCTTCAGATTTGCAGATGATTATTCTGCGCAGTGAAATATAAGATAAAGAACGCTCAAGCATGTTGCTTCGAAAGCGCCTTCTTGCTTCCTGTTCTTATCGATCGATTAGTGCACTTCCTGCTGCAGTGTAGCGGCATCCCACATAGCAGCCCACATAGGGTGAATCTGCGCGCTCCTTTTTTTCTTGTCCTGCTGCGACTGAATTCTAATCCTTTTTCATATCGATCCACATGTGGCGCCACCTGATTGGGCGTTTGAATCGGGAAATTAGCGTGTACGAACTCTGCGGGAATAGCGACGACGCTGGAGGTATTCTATGTCGCAGGCAAAAAGAAGAGGGCTGCGCCCGCCCTCTCGCTAATCTACCAGAATTCTGCGAGCTCAATCTTGCAAACAGAGCTGCATGAACGCCAGTACGCACACGCGTCGGGCTTCCCTTGTTGCTCGTCGAACCAGCCTCTCATTCCTCCCTTTGAAGCTATCTACCCCTCTATGACTGTCACCGAACATCCACTTATCCGATGCAGTGGAAGCGGACCTGTTACCGATTCCCGTTTCTAAATTGGTCCTAGAGCTTGATGCATGAGGATATCTCAGTGAAGCACGTACAGCGAAATGCTCATGGGACCTATCCAACGGGAGTTAGCCGACCGGACACAGCGATATTCGCTTAAATCCGGATTTGTTGCAGGGGCATTGTTTGTTCAGGCTTTATTTCTTTCGGGACTCCCAGGGCGCCAGATGGAATTGTCGGCGAGGCCAGATACGCTGCCCACGGAGACCGAGCGCCGCGTTTGCCATGCGAAAGAGCTTTCCTGCGGTGGTATCGCTTTGTACCCGCTGTGATTAGCGCCAACCTGGCTCGTTATGCCTAACAATATGAACGCCACAGTGTGTTCACGTGCTCGCCAAGCACGGATCATGACCGAGAGTTTTGGCTGCAATTAGGTGTCGTCTTTCGAAAAGGAGTATGCACTGAAAGGAGTATGCACTTTCTGCACGGGCGCGCTTGTGCGGAGTCCACAACATTGTGGTGAAACAGAGGGGGGCTTGCCGCGTAACATTAACATTTTCATTCTATGTGCGCACTTGCGCTTGCGAGAGTAATTACACTCTGCCTGTAAACGATTATGTACCTCGTTATATTCTTCGCGGTGGCGAAAGAGTCTCCATTTTACATCCTTGCGTTTTCTTGTGTCTTTTTGCACTCCTGTTTTCGGTAGCGAAAGTGCACAAGACTGCGAGCGATGGTTAGCGCCGTCGGTAGACACATTTTCTTTTTTGTGTAAATGCAGTTCGTTTTTAGTTCCTATTTTGAGCTGCAGCAATACAGTGTCGTTATCTGCACGCGTTCGAGAAGGTGATTCTCCCTGAGAAGGAAATGTTTTTCCGCGTTTGAAGAAAAATGCTGGATTATCCACCGGGGCAAGAGTGTATAATTTCAATCAGACATCGAAATCTGCTGTGTGACACCTCAAGTGTTTTACAGTGTACTTCATAACCGGTTATTAACCAAATTAACACGTTTTAATATTCACCCTCTTGTTATTGCCCTGGTTAAAGATTTTCTCTGGTTCAGGCTTCAGTTTACCACTTTGAATAACCATAATTCGGCTCTCAGCCAAGTTCATTCCGTCGTCCCACAAGGAAGCGTGCTTGGGCCCTTGGTTTTCTTGACATTTAATAATGGTTTTCCTAACACAGTTTCTTCCCGAATTCGAATTTTCACTGATGATTGTGTGATTTGTCGCAAACTTTATACTAACAAAGATCACCTAGCTCTTCAATGCGACCTCGACACACTAACAGCATGCTGCTCTACTTGGCTCATGCAACATAATCTTTTTGAAACAAATTTTATGTATTTTACTAAGCGAATGTCTACATGTCAAACAACGTATTCCTTAAATAACGCCCCAGTTGACTTGGTAGCCACGTATAAATACCTTGGTTATCACCTTCTTCCAGACCTAACATGAAACCACGATGTTAACCTTATTATTGCATCCGCTAATCGGGTCTTTAGGTCCATTAAAAAATAATTTAAGGCACTCCCTCCCACCTATGATTACGTGCTTACAACACTCTTATTCGACCTAAAATTGATTATGATTCAGCTATTTGAGACCCTCATCAAGTATATTTAATAGTTCACATCGAATATTTGCAAAATCAGGCAGTTCGTTTTATCTCATCTGATAATTCGCGTCATACCAGCATCACACCACGAAAAAACTTGCTGATCTTCATAATCTATTTCTCCGTCGTAATGTTATCGTAACGATTATAGTATCGTCGTAACGATTATCAGTTTTTCATAAACTGTATCATCAATCAACGCTTCATAATAACTTTTTCTTTTTCTTCCTTCCTTTTTGTTGCTGCGACCATCAATTTAAAGCTAAGCGTTTGTCATGTCGTACATCTGGCTATGCACATTCATTCATACCACGTAGTATAACTGACTAAAGCGCTCTGCCTTCACATGTTGCTACTGTCACTGATGCTGATAAACTTTATAATCTATTGGCTGCCACTACTTCCGCTTAAAATTTTGGGTACATTATTAACTTACTAGTGCTATAGGTTTTGCATTTTTATTGATGATTCTCGTTTTATTTTCATGCCGGCGTGTGTGAGGCATTGTATACGTTGTATGAGCCTTACTGCCTGTTGCTCTGTTCATGTTTTTGTTTTCCCAGTTTACGCTTCAATGTTTCATTCCGTGTTTTGTATTCTTACAAATACTAGTATGCTTTGATCAGTTTTGTTCTAGTTTCGTGAAATTCTGGCTTATTTGTTTATTTTTCATTACATGCCTGTACTCCCCGCCCCTGTGTAATACCCTCGAACTGAGGGCCCTTAGGGGTATTTTGTATAAATAGAATGAATAAAAAAATTACCGTTCGGCTAGAATCAATAATCAGGCTTGATACTTCGGAGCGCTTTCTCTGCAATACCCCGCGCGCCTATAAAACGTTACCTTTGGATCTGAAGGCATTTTTAGCCATGTAGGTTACTGCTTGGAAAAACGCAAGTAATGGAGATCCCGTAGATCATTTCTACTTCTAGAGCTCAGCGAATGTGGTATTTGCAATGGCCCCGCGGCGAAATCACAACTGTTAACTAACACTCTGCTAGAAGGCAGCGGCTTCCTTGTTGCGTGAAGAATTGGCGGCTGTCATGCTTTAATAGACGCCGATTACTTTGAAAGAAATGTCTTAGTTCTCTGCAACTGGCGTAGAGAAAGATGTTGTTACCAGGGCGGACAGAGTATCTGAGCCGCTCAAGGTACAGAAGCAGCTTTGTCAACGACAACGTTCGGGCGTCGAATGCGGCGCTTTCTCAGCTCTCAAGAAGTGCGCGCGTCTACACCGTTTACTATAGTATGAAATATTGGCCCGAGCATTCGCCCGGTGTTACAACCGTACTTTTGGAATCCCTACTTCAAGACAAATCCACTGCAGCCATGCAAGTACAGAATTTATTACATAGGGAAAAGAAACCATTTGTCGCAGACCACTTGCTTAGTAAATGTATTAATTTACGTGTGAAAATAACAATGCCATGTAGACGATTGAGGGCATATTATAGTGGCATCTGTTGGAGCCATCGCACCTATCGGGGTAATTATCCGTCAGTGTATTTTCCGAAACATATTAAATGAAAGAAAAGAAGAAATGTAAGGACTCTGCTATTTTTCGGTAAGAGAGGGGAAGGTTAAACAAGCCCGTTACACTCGGAAACTTGTTTCTGTGTCCTGGCAGTGGAATCTACGACCAGAAGGCCTTAGCGGCTGGGTTGCAAGTGCAAAGGAGTTCCGCACCGAATGATATATACGGGTGTACATAGTTGCTTTGACTGCAAAATAAGAGAAATTCGCTTATGGCTAATATTTTATGCAGCGAACTTCGCACTGGAATGAATCTGAGTCCTCTAACGGTATTTCGAAACTTAATTACACTATGACTTGTTCTCATCCGTGCCATCGTTAGGAGTAAGCCATTTTGTTTGTGCTATAAGCTACATACAGTAATGACACTTACATCAAATCATGGTTAGTGATGCCATCGAATGTACTTTTAATAATTTCTATGCCATTCTGTTCCCATCGTCCCCCCCCCCCCCCCCCCGCCCATCACGACCATATTCTTTCTTCTTTTTCCCCTTCTCTAGCCAGGAGTAGTAGGCTTTATAATCGTCAATATGGACACCTAGCGGCGTTTTTAATCAATAAGATTATCTATCTATATATCTCATGTGAGGCAGTGGAGCTGACTGAAAAACCTCGTGTAAAGAACGACGCGACAAAATGTAGCAAAGAGGGGCCTGAACAGGCAAAGGCCGTAGAGAATATTTGAACTCAAAAGGGAGGAGGAGGAGAAAAGGAGGGCGGAAGGCAGGGATGTCAACAGAATTGACGAAGGTGGTATACTGATAGGCTCAGTAACTGCAGCCGGAGCCTACTGGCTGCCCATGGCAAACTCTATTGTCAGAATATTACAGTCTCTTGTCGACACATTCAGAGAAAAAAATACTTTGAAGGAATAAAGTTCGTGCCAAGCGTTGCCTTGCCCGCCTTATGAAGGGTTTAAAGAGTCATCAATGATTCCTATATTATGCGAAATACTTCAACAACATTCGGACAAAAGATATGTAAATTTTTTTATCGTAGCTCAATATTTGGGCACCAGCATAACGCGAATTCGCAATTTTACATAAGTAGCCACAATTGTGCGGCAAAGATCTCGTTGCAGAATAGTATCTGCAAGAAAAACGGTCCCTCAAAAAGAGGAAAGCAGGCGAATTTTTTATACTCTTGATTAATGCGCAAGTTGTAGTTTCACTTGTATTTTACGTTACATAATTTGCGAAGTAGATAGACAACCTTTTGTCACTGGTGGTGCTGAAAGCAACGCCACCGTTATGCCGCGTACAATGGTCTAGCAACACAAAATACAGCGGAATCTGACCAACCTGCTCCTTTCCAGAGTAAATACGTTCTGTGCTGCCTACTTGGCAGTGACTACTCAAGGTACCAATCAACATTATCCTGTTTAGCCCTGAAATTAGGTTAAGTATCCATCAATTTACTTCGGCCCGCTTATCTACGATTTGAAGTCACAAAGGCAAACGTCTTTCAAATGTGGGGTGCGATCGTTACAAGATAGAAATAGATTCTGTTTCTATAACGGAAGTGACAATGAGGAAGAAGACCTGCTATGAAAGTACATCTTCGCTCGGACGAAGTGACCATCAAGAGTGTTTAACCGAAAGAAGTCTAAAATTACAAAATCAATTTCTAAAACTTTGTAGATGAAGTTACCACAAAAACCTTTGACAAAGACGCAGACGAAACACTTATTGACCTTCTCAATGATTACGAACAAACAAGGCGAATGAGGTGGCGCTGCGGTTATCCGCGATCCCACGGTAGGCAAAAAGCACGGGAGCGGCACTGTGGCCAAGCTTGTCAAGAGCGTGTTATTGTGATGCGTAGGCGAGGTATTGCAAGACAAAATACCCATGTGCTCAGGGGCATTACATGCGCCCAGCAAAGGGCAAGCCGGGTCCCCTTTTTAGAGGGAAAGGGCAAAACGAAGAAGGAATGAGCTTCTTTCTTACAGCCTGGAAAAGAGTGAACAACCCGTCACATGTTTCCCATTCAGAACTGGCTCTTTCTGTCGGATAATCTACTTGATCTGCATTCTGTCAAGTTTATGTACTCAAGGCTATGTGAGTATTTCGTTAGCCTCAGATATGAAAACAAAAACGATACGTGAAAAAACCCCAAGTATGCGGTGTGCTTCTGGTCCCCCACGCTGTACCTGACGAGGAGTGGGCTCAAGGCGCTCAAGCAAAGCGTTGCTACCCACTAGAAAAAAGTGCAATGTTAATATTTCTTTGCTGCTTTCGCACAACAAATTGGTGGCAGAGTGCGTGGAGAATTACAAAGCTTTGTATGTTTACATCCACTTTCAGTCGAGGAAGTAGAATACGTTCCCCGCATATTCGATAAGTCGGCGTTGGCGTCCAGCCTTCGTGCTTCACCGCGGGGGACCGATGTTTACGGTCGCCTTCTTCGGCAAAGAATCTGTGCAAACTTACATAACTTCCCTTCCTGTGCCTTGCAGCACTTGCCACGGGGACGCAACTAGAACACATGGTGCCATACCCTTTTCTGGCAGAAGCAAACTACCGCGCAATCACGATAGGCAAAAGCGACTGAAATGTTGTTTTGCCTACCAGTCGAAACCGCCATCGCATTTTTGTGACGTAGTCGGAATGAAGAAGGTCAATAGGACAAAAGAACGGCGCTACTACTAAGTGTTTATTGGGGTGCGGCAAAGGGAATATGAAATAAATGCTTAGAATGCGGCATGCCGGGCACTAGAAGCCTACACATCACGCAACCGTGAGTGATTGCGATAAAAACGAGTTAGGAAAACGACAGTAGCATCACAAACCTGTGAACAACTTCCACAAGCACAACAATCATATATTTGATATAGAAGGTCTCTACGACAACCGAGCTTTTACATTGGCGCTCCAAATATTAGTCTCATCAAACCGTGCCCTACATATACTGATTTACGCAGAAACCTTCAGCATTAGATCCGAGGTGTTGCCATTTTGGTCTATATTTTTTGCTCGCTCACTGATGAAGAGGCCAGTTTTGTCTGCATATGAAGACCTGCACGATAGCGGTATTCTGTATGCCACACCTGTGGTGGTGTTGACATAGAAGATATCATGAGCCTCTTTACAGCCCCCCTCGCAAACTTCAGGAATGGGGCGCAAAGCTTTGACAGCTTGTTGGCGGCTGAAAACATCAAACGTGCCTGATGTCGGCCGGCCACCTTCCTGCAGTTGTGCTTCACATGGTGCTCTTATGGGACCACTATCGGATTAGAAAAAGACAAATCAGGTCCTGTTTTCTGGGCCCATTTTTGTTTTCGCAGTAGTGTTTAAGCAAATGCGGATATTACCGGTCAAGGGAAGCCTACCGCTAGTTAAGGAGAAACCTGATTGTTGAGGCTGTCTTGCATTGTACGAGGGCAAAATTTTCAGAGATCAGATTTAAAGTAGAGAGACGTAGCGGCTCTTTTCACAAGTTTTTATTTTATTTATTTTTATTGTATTTGTACCCTGAGGGTAAAACATTAAAGAGGGGAGTGGGGATTGCAACAATAACATTTGGAACATATTAGGTGTACAGCATGTAATGAAACAATGGGAAAAACAAACAAACAAACAAGATCATGGTCATAACTACTGCAAAAGCATCAGTACATTTTAGCGTAAGGCACTCTTACATTAGGCATCATTGTACAACATTGGACACTGATGACTGTAATATGATTATTGTTCAATTGTTGCAACTGAAGAAGGAAGGTGGTTCCAGTCCACAGATATACGAGGTATAAATGTGTCAAAAAATACTTTGGTGTTACATGAAATTAGGCCGACTTTGTGTGCGTGATCAAAGCTTGAAGATATGTATGTGGGTAGATTTTGTGAAAGAAGTACAGGTGCGCAAGTCTGCCGCTCTTTACTACAAGTGGTAAGCCTAGCTTTGACTTCATGGCAGTCACGCGGGCAGAGCGATGAACGTTTAATAAAATGAAACGCATCGATTTGTTCCGAATTGATTCTATCTGGTTTGTAAGAATTTCAATGCCTGGGTCCCATATAGCCGATGCATATTCTATTTGCGAACGAATTAAGATTTTGTAAAGCACTAGCTTCGTGTTAGTAGGGGCGGAATGCATGTTACGTAAAACGATGAGTCATATCTCAACAACTACTTTTGGCACCTGGGAAGCACATAAAGCAAACAGGGGTTTCATGTGTAAATGGCAACCCTCGTCCTAATTGTTTAAAAACACTTAAAATCTATGGAACAACTAGATCAAGGATGTACAGGTCCCCGACAGTAAAGGGATTAAAAAATCCTCAACAGATTTAAAATTTTCAAATACGGGGTCGTGACGAAGGGATAAATCTAATCAACGGTCAATAAAAGATAGAAAATATTGCATTAGATATGGGGGCTACAGATGAACCAATGGAAATTCCTTTGCGATGGAGGTAAAACTGGTTGTCATGTAAATTAAAAGTAATATGCAGGTAGGGCACTGAAAGATTTGAAAATCACCTGTTGGAGTTCGAATGCAAGCTATATTCTGGAAGCTTACCGTCTCCGAGCCTTTTATCTAATCTCTAACAGAAGCCCACAGAGCAGCAGGTGTATTAAATAGAACAAATCTTGGATGTCTATTGAAGAGGGAAAGTGGACATGATCGCTGTTTTAAAAAAACTCAGAAACATTGGCAGGCATTTCACCAAGGGATCACTAATACGTAGACATTTAAGCTTACAACAAAGAAACCGGCTGACATTGTGTTGCTACGATCCCTGCTCTCTTTCTAGAGTCCTAAACATTGCTTCCGGAAAGTAATTTTCAATAAAATTCATACTTTTAATAAACTGTATTCATCTGACGCACGACGTCTACAAAGGTAACTTTCGTGTAGCCCTCTTAAAGCAATCATGGTGTTTCAAGAAATTTGTTTGCTTGTTTTTCTAGAGAGGTTAATTTTCGCTGTTTTCTACAAAACAGACTATAGTGAACGAAAAGCGGATTCACAAAGAGGAAGAAGAGACCGACGAAGTGCCGCTGCTCTGCTCAAGCTACAATGAAGTAGGATGGACAGTTGGGCTAGTTGGTACAATTGCATAGTGGGTCTTTTCGCGCTGTTCCACCCACTCTGCTCGAGCTCGCTGGTTTTGTGCCTTGACGGACTGTGTTCTTGTGCTGTTCGCCGTGCAGCTTATTTATTCACCCCCCCCCCCCCCCCTTCTCTGCGTATGCCGTACGCTTGCTAGTGTCGAGAAGGCTTGAAGTTAAAGCGGTCGGCTATGTTACCAATAGCAAAAAATACAGTGGCAAACCACACAGTTTTGAAACCGGATTCCAGAAATTTGGAAGTGAGCGTACACTTCGAGGCTTTGGGCACTACCCTCTGCGCTCTGCGAATTCGAGCGGCGCCATCTGCCTCTCTCAGGTGCGTCCCGAACTATATTTTTCGTTATTGTTGTGGGGAACACAAACTGCCACCCCGAACAAACCTTCCCCAGCAAGCGGATGCCGAGCCGCTGCAAACTTCCCCTAACGAGAAAGGCAGCCTACATCCTTTTGCATGCGGCAACTCTCTTTGTCGGCCTTAATATCGCGCGCAGAGATTCGCTGCTACGGTGAGCAGGAGCATGGGGCGGCAGAGAAATAGCGTGCAGCCTTTTGGAAGCACAGAATTCGCTACATTGCAACCTAAGATAAATCAAGCTTAATTTACGAATTCGCGACTGCACAGAACAGCATACGCTTCTATTCAGCGCTTTTATCTATAGTGTTTGTTGTGTAGATTTCAGTACCGCGATGGAGGTTCCTGAAGTTGCCTCGTTTCCAGAACTATTTTCATTATCTAACAAGGCGCGGTGCTCCTATCTGCCGTTCTGGAGAACATTTGTCTGTGCGCGAGCATTTCTCCTGCTGAACATAATTATCGAGACACGGTGCAGCTTGAGCGCTCCCGCCCTGGAGTAAGAGCGTGTTAGTAATACCGTCTCCTCGGCTCTTGCCAGCGCCTCATAGCGTGCGCCGAGTTCTGCCTCAGACACAGTTCCTGCATTTGAGCGGGTGGCGTGCTCGTATCCTTCCTATAAAGATGCTCCACATGTCTAGAGAGAAGGCGTGATTCTGCTCTTTTATCCAATTTTATGAAATCACAGAAGTGCCATTGGGCGGAGCTGAACTCACGTGCCGTCCATGAAGTTAGTTTAGTTTCATATGTGTTATTATTGCTGCTAATAAACGCCTAAATAATGCAGAGCCATGAATTGTTTGGTTTCGGCCGAGCCCATTTAAGAAACCCAGCGAAGCGCATTGCCTATTTAGGAAAACGAAGGTTCCATCAATGCTACCTGGGGATCACCCTATAAGGCCGGCCTGAATGTATGACTACCCTATGCAAATCTGCAATATTTTGCATTTCAAGTATCTTCGAGCTCTTAAGCCTTTGCGCCCTGTGTTCTGCGAGTGGACGCTTTGTTTCTAAGGCTGTGGCTGGGAAGTATAGAAAGACACGGACCTCAAACGTAGAGCGACTTGAAAGGAGAATGACAAGGAGCTATTCGAACCAGCTCAATGTAAAAGGTCCCGTTATATAGGAACAAAACGCTTGTAGAAATCTACTGCCAGTGGCATTAACTGGATGATGATGTTGAAAAACAATGCAAAGAACCTCCGCTAACTGTGACACCCAATATTAAAAGGCAAAAATTAAGATTACACCAAACAATTATAACGTAAATACAATTTTCCCTCGCATAAATAAATACAGTTTACGTTTTTGCCGGCGGCAAAATGTGTTACAATTTATAATAGTATTTCAATTTGTCTTTAGCGATCTCTGTCGGTCATCTAATATCCGCTGCGTAGGTGTCCCAGGGTCGAAGCAAAGCAATTTTTTCCGAGGAGTGAGTTCGTCAGCCGCCCCGGTTCAACGTTGAGTATTGCATTTCGCAAGCCTCTTCGTGAGCGTGGGTTATCAGTGTATTCGTTTGGGTTGGTGGTGGTAGGGCTTTACCGCAGGACTCGATGAGAAGCTATTTCTGCTGTGCGAGCCCATTTTCGAATAATTTCTAGAATGCTGCTTCAACGCTCTGCCTGCCAGACACGTCGCAAAAGTGACGGTTTGTTCGGATACACGTCTGCACGAAAGCGGTCTCGCTGCGTTCCTTTTTCATTGATTTGTGAAGTTGAGGTTCTATTGCTCTCGAGACACTTATCTCACTCCGCAACGCCTTCGGCCCGCCCCTCTGCTGCGTGTATTACTTACTGCTATTTATAATATTCATATTATTATTATTATTCTGCTGAATGCGCTGTAGTAGGTGTGAATGTCAGGTTATTATTGTCAGTGGGATAATTTTAATAGATATAATAATTTATTAAATGCTGAAGTTGATATAAATTTGTCGCCGGAAAATGACTCGTACCAGTGATAAATGAAGCGTGAGCGAAAGAATGGAATCACACCCGTCAAAGCGAGATTTTATTTGTAAGGAACGGAGCTGCAGCTCAGTTGATTTTCACTGCGCAGACTGCCATTCACCAACGCCACACCTTTATTTTAATGTCATGTGCTGGAAGTGCACATGTCCGCTGAGCGCTAGGCACACACGTTTGATACAGAATGACTCTGAGGTGAGGTGCTAGCGTAAAGCGGCCCCTGCGCCTCCCTAGTTTGTGCCTGGCAGCCGTTGGTTAAGAAGTTTGTGACACACGCGCATTACCAACTTATTAGTAACAATCCCTGTTTGAATGCCTTACCTAAGCTCTTATAACTTTGTGTTTGAATGGTAGCGTTAAATAGCGATTAGGTTAGATAGCGTTATAGCGATTATCCCCATGACACACGCCTCTGCTATTTACCCTTTAAGCATAAGGCCAGTAAACTAAACATACATGCGCTCTAAGACAGCCGTTTTCATGATCTGCCTTCTGGCAAGCTGAGATTTTGTGCTGAAGGAATCATATTTATTCACATCACTGAAAGCATAATACAGGAGCAGATATATACTAAGAAACTTTCCTGCTCGTTAAACACGACATTCGTTATACAGCAGTGCACATGGCAATAAACACAGCATGCATAATTGATGCACATCGTTTGCCAGCAAAGGCACCGTAAAGACTACCGTCGATATCTCATATTACACATATTTACTTCATCGAAATACCAAGCCTTTATGAAATAATGGTAACAAAAATTGCATTCAATTATATTATAATAATAGTATTATTTATCACAAATCACATTTGTTTTAAGCAAACAGCGCAACAGCGAAGACAAGAGTGTAGAAAGAAGACAGACCAGCGCTGACTAGCAACTGAAGATTTTATTGAAAAGGATGCAAATATATACTGCATTCACAACCAAGAGCACGCATGAACAGAACTACAACAGTGATCCCTGATAACATGAAACTTAGCAATCAAGATAGCCCCGTTCACAGTCATGAATGAGAACAGATGTGTGTTAACGTATGTTGCCAATTTATGTACCAACTCGCTCATCTCGCAGTTTTACTGAACAAATTTCTTTGTGCACCATTTGTTTATGTTTAAATATTACACGCTAATCAGGCCGCTCCACTGTCTAACATAGTACACTGGCAAGAGGGGGAAGAATTCAATCGGTATCACTTTTGCCGAATCAATTTCCTGAGTTTCTTATCCTTGTTCTTGCTTTTATTTGTGCCACCATTTTTTTCAGAGAATATGCCTTTGATTTTGCCATTTGCTGGCTCGTGTACACTTTAACCCTGCTGAAATATCCTAATGTATTTACTCTTCCTGAAAAGCTTGAGATGCCTGAATTGGCTATTTTCCTTATCCAGCGAACATGCGCCTTTTGTGAGTGTTTCAATACTAACCTCTAACATATTGTTACCGCTCTGTCTACTCGGCAGCTTCCCCACGACGGTTCAGCTCTCTACAGAAGCAGCGATGCTCAAAGCACTTGATGCGACGTGGGTACCCAGCTAAGTCGGCCATAGAGATGTAGCAGTAAGGGCGTGGCTCTTTTTTTTTTCAGATGATACTAGCCTTTCTATGACAGGAGTGTGATTGATGCTGCTTCGAACTTGGGACAAAATGCCCCTTGCGGCGCATGGCCGTGTTCTTTGTGGCAAGCAGAGAACCCATCCACAGCCACATGTTTTACCTGTTCTTTCTTTTCTTGGCCCATTTTTATTTACCGTTCGGTTCATTTTTATGTTACACATCCTGGATTTTTGTGCACTTTATTGTACTGATAGGTGGGAGTTACTGTGAACAAAGCCCAAGCTATGACGGCTATGACCGAGCACAACTCTTGAACGTTAGCTACAAAAAGCACAGCCAAGCAGACACATGCAGAGATAAAGAATAGATCCGTCAATGGAGAGCGTGAAGGATGACCTCATGGAAGTATTCTGACCATGTCTTCCTTAAAGATGCATTGCTGTCGAAAGAATGCTACTGTAGTGGCTTTCAGTAGTGTTCTCGGAAATCGCTGAATATAGTACTGCAGATGTATGCCCCAAAGAATCATGTATTAGCTGCACGATGACCGATTAGTTCCAGCTCATAGGTTCTAGCAAACTATAAACAAAAATAATGAATGCTGAATTTACATTTAATAGTCTATACAAGAGTAATTTTATTATTTACGCGTTCAAAAAGGCCAGAGATACAGCATCAGGAAGAATATATTTTTGACCAATTATATCATGAATCTATGCATCATTATGAGAGAAGCCATTCTATGCTTCACGAGTTGATGGTATAAATTTTAGGTGATGATCAATTTAATAAAATTCTAACTATTTTATCTGCTCAAATTTGACTTTTGCACCTGTAGAGGCATGTTCAATTGAACCACTCATATGGACATCGGCCATTAATGTTTAGTTTGATTTGTTGAGGATATTATGCACGACAGTTTAACATCTGGTACATGCACGAGGGGCAATAACAGTAATAAAAGTGTTTCAAACTTGGTCTAGTGCCCCCGTAGAAAATGTGTCACGACGCCAGTATTTTGCGAATCAGTACACTCCTGATCTTTGCCCAAGCCTGGTAGCTCCGTGGATAGGGCACTCGACTTCTGCGCCCGAGGACACGGGATCGAATCCCAGCCGCGGCGGACGCTTTTCGATGGAGAAAAAAGCAAAGCTCTGGTGTACTGGGCTAGGTGAGTTCTAGGGTTCTTTAACCCCAGCTGGTCCAACTGTACGGACTCGTCCCTTCTACTACCACGTCGCTCATAGCCTGAGCCGTTTGGGACTTTAAACGCCACAAACCAAACCAAACCAAACTAAACGCTCCTGAGTTTCAAAGTGTGAACAATGCATCATTACACTTGAAGTTATACCGCGACTCCAAACATTATCGCCGGTGACAACCGAGTGAACGTGAAAAAGATTGTACATTCTGCCCCTAGGCGAGCATTACATTGTAATCAGGCTTCTCGTTACACAGCGCTGTTTTGGACGAAGCCAAAAAGGGGAAAAAAGGCTAGCATGCTTAGGCAGTGTGGTGAATCTACTTTATTTGTTTATATTGTCATTATTTTTGCGAAATCAATATGTCCTATTAAAAGGAATGAATACATGCCACCTTGCATATATTTTTTCCTACATATAGCTGTTCTGTTCATACTATGTTGCACAAAATACTCAGTGCGCTTAAAATTATTCATTTATTCATATCATCCACAAAGGCTCTAAGGACGGGGTATTGCGTGAGGGAGGATTATCTAGACAGGGGTAATGACTGGAGCAAGAGTAACATGATATTACAAAACTTATTGACTACTAGTACTGGTCACTGATAAGAATGAATATCGTTATACAATGTTTAATGACAAGTTAGTAACTTGAAAAAAAAAAGGCCTTTATTTCTGCTCTAAAACAAGTTGGACCCAAATATTTGCGATATGTTCCGGAAGAACACACCAGTTATTGTTAGATTATGATCTAATCGCTCCATTAATCTAGTTGATGATTGCCGAGAGTGTCAATCCTGTTTTGCGTCCTTGCATTTTTCTGATATTTTGTACAAACACCCCGACCAGTTCACCAGGGAAATCAGCGAGGCATATAATATGGCAAAGGAAGCAAGATTGTGTGTCAGCAAGTCATCCCTGCTCCTGCGTGACTGTGAGGTTGCATATGTGGATATCACATAGTAGCACGTGTGTTCTGGGTTTTGTGTTTTATTGCTTTCTGTTTCCTTATATAAGCGTGTTTCCTGTAATTAAACTTTAGTTGAGAGTCAGCGCTTGTTCCTGTGTATTCCTTCTTTCGTCCCCGTTTGTTCGCGCTGTTTTTTGGAAAATGTACCACCAACTCGCCCGCTTAGCTAACCTGACAGGAGGCCGCTAAGTGGAGATTCGTGACTGTTAACAACTCTAAAGTGCATGCGAGATGACTATTGCGAGATGACTTGCGAGATGATCCATGAAATCTTTAATTAGTCTATGTTAAGCAAGTAAATTTAGCTAAACGTGAATGCGCGATGCGATCAAATACTTCAGACAAGTCCAAGAATATGCAGTTGTTTGAAAGTTCTCGTCCATATTAAGTAGCAGTTCGTTAATTTATTCCAATAGCTGAGCCTCACATGAAATGACTTCCCAGAATCCATGCTGCACAATGCCTGATACAATGATAGGTTCGAGGGTCTTGCATGGCACAGATGCCAATGATAAGGAGCGGTAATTACTTGTATTTGTTTTGCCATCTCATTTTAAGATGGGGATAATTTTGCAAATTTTTCTGTCCGCTGGGATTTCTCTGGATGAGAGTGACTCACGAAATATATGAAACAAGATCGTGCTCGAATGCATAACTGTGTCTTTAAGAGCTTTCGTATAAATATTATCTAGATCAGCAAAAGTTGATATCTTGAGATTGGCAATTAATGCTGCAATAACGGTGACAATTATTTCTATGGGGCTCGTTTATTGGTAAATTACATCTTCTAATTCTGAAATACTGGAATGGTCTTCCCGTGTGAAAACTGAAGTAAAATAAATGTTGAATATACATGGGCATACATCTTGATTAATTTCATGGCCACTGATTGGTTTGTGGAGTTTAACGTCCCAAAGCAACTCAGGCTATGAGAGACGCAATGGCCACTGTCATTAAACAGTGAAATGGAATCAGGAAAGTTGGTGGGCGATACGGTTTTCCAAGATTGTTGGGTGCTGTGCGTCATAAGTGACTGAAGGTCGTGGCAGTAATATATAAAGTTGTCTTAGCGAATGGCACTGCAATATTCTTTATAACCAATTTTCGGTTTTTGCCATGATGTCGATGTACCAAGGTGTTTAGCTGCTTTGAAAAGCCGTTTTTTTTATACCGCGGAATATCCTGTTAAATCATAGTTTAGAAGCGTTCATGCGAAAAAAAAAACATAATGGTATGTGAGACTGTATTAATTCTTGTAATCACAGTTGGGTTAGCTAAGCTGAAAAAAAGTGCTTTGTGCGCTTGTACGTCGCTTTTCGTTGTCAGTTTGGTTTGAGGGTAGGAATTTAGGCTTAGGCTTGAGAGTCGGTTTTCGGAGACCTTGGCAAGGTGTTGGACCACTTAAAGCAGCTTCATAGCACAATGCGATGGCAGTTAGTTCTGAATATATCCCGCACGGATGGAAGGTGATGATTGCGACTACATGCAATGTACAGCTCGAGAGAGCGGTAGTTTACCACGAGTGGTTCATTATAACGATAGTATACATAGAGCCCTCTTTCCGTATAGCCAGCGGAGCTAATAGGTTGACGGCGTCGCGAGTTTGATAGCTACTCTCGATGCTGTTTGGCCACGTTTATTTTTATCCCTTCGTACAACAAATGTAAATGGCCAAATCAGCGTCACAGATGGTGTTTCTGCGAGACGAAAGATGCAAGTGCTAAACTACAAATAATAATAATAATAATAATAATAATAATAATAATAATAATAATAATAATAATAATAATAATAATAATAATAATAATAATAATAATAATAATAATAATAATAATAATAATAATAATAATAATAATAATAATTTATTTATTTATACAATACTGCAGGCCATAAAAAGGCCCTGACAGGAACGAGGCACAATCGAGCATCGTTATACACACCTATGTACAGTACATTTATCTGTGGAAAGAAGAAAGCAGAAGGAAAGAACAAGAACACATTTTGATATATTACAAAAAATAAACTTTATTGCTTCAAAAATTGTTGAATTGCGGAGAGGACATTTGGACCTTCAAACACATGCGAAGGCAAATCATTCCACTTGGTTAAAGTCCTTGGGAAAAATGAATATTTGAATTGGTTTGTGCGGGCAAATACAGGAGTTAGTTTATGAGGATGATGACGCCTCGTAACTCTGGACGATGAGGGTTGAAAATGCAACGAAGGATTCATACGGAGCGTCCGATAATAGATGTTGAAGAGCAATTTTATTCTTGCTAGCCTTCTCCGAGATGCTAATGATTCGATTTCATTTATTCTTATCAACTGTGATGGTGAATCATGTCTGCGGAAGCGGTTATATATGAAGCGTACTGCTGATCTTTGTACTTGCTCTAACTTATCAATATCCTGCTTTGTATAAGTATTCCAGACTTCGCAGGCATATTCTAGCTTGGAACGGAATAAACAATTGTATGCTAGACGCTTTACACCGGAGGTGCAGTGCTTGAGCCTATGTCTCAGTTGGCCTAGTTTGCGACGGGCAGATGAGCAGATGTTCTGAATATGGGGGGACCAGTTCAAGTGATTGTTAATTGTAACTCCTAAATATTTGAAGCTGTCGGTTTCAGTTATAAAGGTGTCCTTGATAGTGTATCGGTAAGAATGGTACGATTTTTTGTTCGTGATGCGCATGAACACGGTTTTATTGACGTTGTTTCATATCCCACCTTTCACACCAGTCAGAAACAGCGTTAACACTTTTATTTAAAACCACTTGATCACTTGTATTATTAATAGCCCTGAAGAGCAGGCAGTCGTCCGCAAATAAACGAATATTCACACTTTCATGGATAGAGGCAGTCAAGTCATTCACATAAATTAAAAAAAGAAGAGGACCTATCATGCTTCCTTGCGGAACACCGGAGGTTACGGAAAGGCAGTCTGAATAATGGCCTTCAAAATCGACAAACTGCTAGCGCATGTATAGATATGATGAAATCCAATTAAGCACAGTTTGAGGTATACCCAGCTCGTCAAGTTTATATAATATACCGGAATGCGTAACCATGTCGAATGCTTTACTAAAATCGAGAAATATTACATCAATTTGGCCAGCATTATCGAGTACCGAAGAAAAGGAATGTATCGCGGAAACCAGTTGAGTAGTTGTCGACAACCCTTTGCGAAAACCATGCTGAAATGGGGAGAGAACGTTGTTCTTATCTAGGAAGTCAGATATGTAGTTCGAAAAAATAGGTTCCATAAGTTTGCATGCAGTGCTGGTGAGAGATATCGGGCGGTAGTTGGTTGACTGATCGCGGTTGCCTTTTTTGAAAACAGGCACAACACGGGCAAGCCTCCAGTCAGATGGAACATCGCCAGTAGAAAGTGATGAACGAAATATAATAACAAGAAAGTGTGCTAGTGATTCAGCGTAACGTCGCAGGAATACGTTTGGGGTCCTATCAGGGCCACAAGACGATTTTGGCTTCAAATTGAGAAGCATTGAAAAAATTCCTTCATATGTTATGAATTCCGGGCTAACGCTGGTCGTGTTATTGTAAGAACTAGGGTGGGGACGGGGATTCGAAAAAACTGACTGAAAGAAATGATTGAACTCCTTGGCTATTTGTGACCTGTCGCGAACATAATAATAATAATAATAATAATAATAATAATAATAATAATAATAATAATAATAATAATAATAATAATAATAATAATAATAATAATAATATTAATAATAATAATAATAATAATAATAATATTAATAATAATAATAATAATAATAATAATAATAATACTTCCTTTACAGGAAAGGCGAAGCGCTGCATAGCTGTCACACATGTTCTCCGGACACCTAGTCACGCCGTAAAGGAAGGTAGGAAGGTGAGAGTGAAAGGGGAAACAGAGAAAGAGGAGTCGTATTTTATGGCTACAGAGTACATTCGACCACTTGGTGATTTTTAACTTAGCTGACATGGCACAGCACACGGCCGCCTCTCCGTTTCTCCTCCATCGAAACGCATCCGCCGGCGGTCGTTATCGATCAAAGAGGGGATTTAGCAGCAAGAGAGCTTAAGGGCCCCTGTCCACAAATCGTCAGTACTGGCCAAAAGAGGAAAAAAGTTTTTCTAGCTCATGAATGATTCAGAATTTTCGCTTACCATGAAAGAAAGTTCAGAATATATTAATTCTGCCGTTTGGCGCACAGAACAAATATTTCTAGTTTTATTAAATATAAGGAACACGCCGAAAGCCCCTGTGACGTCGCACGGACTATGTATTCCTAGATCGCCATCTGCGCGCCACCATTAGTCATGGCTCAGGGGAGGTGATCATGAGACTAAGGTTTCCCTCCCATAAGAGCGGCGAACGACTTGTTAAAGGATACAGTGAACGGTGTGGACACGCACAAGTAAAACTATTGCTTTAAAATTTCCAGAATAGGTGAAGCCTGGTGTTACAGGCATTACGTCGTTCCGACAGTCATTTGTAGTAACGAGCAACATCGCTGCAGCATGTAGATATATTTCAGATAGTGGTAAGGATTGTGGCTAATCACTTACTTCCTGAACCTTCCTTTGTTTTTGTATGAATTCAAGTGATTTTATATAATGCGTACTCACCTATGGGGCTGAAATGTGGAGGCTAACCAAGAGGGTTATGCTTAAGTTGAGGACAACCCACAGGGCTATGCAACGAAACATGGTAGGGGTAACATTAAGAGATAGGAAGCGTGCAGATTGGGTTCGAAAAATAACTCAAGTTACGACATTCTAACATGTAGTGTGAAGAAAGGATAACCGATAGTCGCTTAGGGTAACAAACTGGATTCCAAGGGAAGGAAAGCGTAGCAGAGGGCGGCAGGAAGTTAGTTGGGCGGATGAGGTTAAGACGTTCGCAGGGGTCGAGTAGATGCAGCTAGCACAGAACCAGGTTAATTGGAGAGGTATGAGAGAGGCCTTCGCCCTGCAGTGGGTATATTCAGGCTGATGATGATGATATAATGCGCTAATTAGTTTTTTGGCGATCGTGGTATTCTCGCCATCTGTGCTTGTGAGTTGTGTCTTTTCAGGTGACAGCTGTAGTCCTAAGCTCGAATAAGGCTTAAGATTGGTGCTTGCCGCTCGGCCTGCATGCTTTCTTCATTTGAGTATTTCACTGCTTCCGTCCATATGATCACATCATCTGCCTAAATAGTGAATTGGGCCGGAGTGTCTCTCTTTGACATCATTGGTCTGCTAAACTGAAGGGAATAGTCACGTTGCATATATGCAACCGTGGTTCACTGGGACACTATTCCCCACCGTTGCACATGTGCAACGGGGCATAAACAGGAAAATATTTCACTTCATGTAATCCAAGAACGGGAAAACCTTCCATGCGAGACAAAAAAGAAATGCTCACTTTTACAGCTACGCAACGTAAGTTCCTGGCTGGCTCTGGAGCGCTTCTGCTAACACATCACGCCTATAAACGGCCAGGCGAAAATTTTGGGAGCACAGATTTCTAGTTGCAACAGTCCTCGTAAATCGATTCCCACATTATAGCGTAACTGGACTCCAATATTACGTATGATTCGCCGTATTTCAAACAACCCGGGTAGAGCACGGCAAAAATCGTGTCAAACACAATCTAGAGCGGTTCTTGTCAGCATGACTTTGTACCGTGCACCCGTGTATGAGTTTTCTGACCGCGACTTAAAAGACATCGAAAGGCTGCACAGGGCCACTCTTCGCACCTTTACTGGGCTTCCTAAGCACACCAAAATGAAGGGCTGCATAAGCAGGTCAGCGTACCACCCATACGTGACATTATCAAAACGGTATAATAAGAATACAATTTAGACTTAAAATAAGACGCAAGGGAAGTAGATCATGGCATCTGATAACCAATTCAACACTGCTCCGAGGCGCTTGGGGGCAGATACTTCACCTCCGTGGGAGGCGCCGGTAATCGCTCAAAGGCCTCAACGGCCTATTAATCGGAGAACGCTGTGGCTAGGCATCTTCTAGAACAGAAAACGGCTCTCAGAAGACAACTGATCGCAGTAGAGATCTACACTGACACTGCAATTAGAAATGAAAAGGTGAGTGTGGTATGGGTTTGTGTGCTAGCACTCCATTACAATGGACAGCACACATGCCAGCTACCTGTAGGATTAATTTTACAGGCCGAGTTGCTTGCCATATGGGGAGCCATATACACCATTACGACAGCTTAAGCCACAGACAATAATTTCAGTGAATATTAATTCGCAGCGATTGCAGAGCTGAGGGCACTAAATACAGAAGGCACCTTGACCAACGAAATCATAAAGAAGCTGAAGCGAACACGGCGATTTCGAACAGAAATTGAAATCATATGTACACCGGCCATTCTAGCATGGATGGAGGAAACGCAACCGGTCACACGGCTGCCGCGTATGCGGATGGGCTTGCTGAGAGGACCATCGTGCCACACCCCAACTCCATGCCCAATCCGATAGACTATAATCCCCATCGAACAATGGTCACTAAAGGCTCCTCTGGCAGAGCGAATTGGTGCTCTATGCGTGCACCAAAATAAAACACGACAGCAGTCTTAGAATATATGAAGCAACATCAACGTCAGTTATTTACAATAAAATATGGCTCACTCAACTAAATCAAATATTTCTCACAAAAAGTAACAACAAACACAGCCTACACACCACACATACTTGACAATTAGTTTCCCGACAGACACGAACCACCTAAAAACATGCATCCACTGTCAGGAGCAGTGTAGAGCAGACCTAAAACATTTTATATGGCAATGCGCACCTTTTCCACCAGGAAGAAACAAAATTGCGCATATTCTACACGACGACATGTCCATTGTAGCACATCAGATACTATCAAGTACCTCAGTACAACATGCAATTGCCACTTATGGCAGAGAGAGCAGCCTGCTTCCAGTAGTGTGAGAGGGGTAGACTTACAGCGTGAAGATCGGCATCATGGCAAGCAACAAGTAACAGCTAGAAGAACCATGAAGAAGAGAGAAGCTACACTCCTATCACTCCTAATTCCCAAATCACCCATACAATGGCTTTTTTCTTTTATTTATTCATATAATGCCTGTTGAATTCATTATCTTTTTCCGAGCCTTTTTTGTTAGACAATAATTATATTGCCCCCTTCTCTCGCTTCATTTACAAAGGCTGTTACATAGAAATAATAAAAAATACTGTAAACTAACTTTCCTTTTGAGTAATATTTAGTTATTTATTGAGTCGTATGTAGTTAGGTAATTTTCCAGATTTTTTGAATAATCATCAAGAAGAAAATAGACATCTTTTACATCTGATTACGGCCTGCTCTTCATCTCTATATTTGCAAACGAACAAAAAACAACTTTTGATGCAGTCTAATACATTGCTCATTCAAATAATGATCTTTTTTAACTAATACAACTCCTAGGGCGCTGCATAGCCAACGCAAACTTCACTTACTGTAATCCATGCAGTAAGTGCCTTTTATTTGGTAGATTATATTTCGTGATAGCAATCTGAAGGATAAAAATTAAGGCTAAGAAGTACTCCAAGCCAAGGCTTCTTGCCACGAAGCATGAGAAAAGATTGTATAGAGGCATAATTTCATGACGTGCCACATCAGAGTCATCATAGAACGTTATCACATATTCAAAAGTTCATCAGGATCAATAAAGGTCAGAAAAAGATGGTGCCAATGCAAACTGTGTGACAGCACAAAAATATTACTGTTAAGAGACTAAAATCACATTTTTTATTGAAGATATGGAAAGATTTCATATTGACTGACTTAACTTAACTTAACTATTGACTTAACTGACTCATGATTTCCTAAAAAGTTTATATTTTTCTGTGTAATGTATTAACCAGTAGGAAATGTTTATACACAGGTGTCTGCATGCTCCAAAGAAAAGTTAACATTTTAGAGCCATTTTATTTTTACGCCTGCGTCAACGCTATTATTGGTTAATTTTTGTTTTACATCATTGCAGCAAAGCGTATATAAATATGCATCAGCAATTATGAGCAGCGTATTCTAGTTTTGTCTACATTGAGCGCCGATGCATTCTGCTCGAATGTTGCGCCGTATTTAAAAGCTCTTGGTAGACAAGCTATCCTAGAGTGGAAGCATGTTTTCCGCTACATTGACTGTATGTGCGAAATGCGGCGCTAACCTTGCTGAGCTAGTGCGACTTGGTGTTCAAAATATTAATGCTAGTTGCTACGCTATCTTGCGTGCTGCCCTTGTGGGCAAGACATCAAGACGAGATAAAAGACATCTTCGTACCAAGTCGTTGAGCAGTCGATTTAAGGTCCTTAGTTTGCTCTTTTCACTAGTCTTGAAAATGCCCACCTCCAGAAGGTTATGCACGCTGAAAGAGGTGTGGAGTGTCATTTTGTAGAAGCGATGGTTTGTGCTTGCTGACAGCTCAAGCAGCCCAAGGCTGAGCATATACACTTGGAAGTGCACAGGTGCGGGAAAGCGAGAAATTATATATGGAGGAAAGATAAAACTTAAGAACTACGCAATCTCCTCAGATCATCGGCGCGCACGTGTCGCCAACTATACCGCCTTATTTTGAGGTGTGAAGGAGCGACGCAAAGTAAGAAGGCCCCTTTAAGATTTTCGCCTTCCTTGTTGTCGGCCAGACACTTGAAAATGTCCATTTTTCATACTGTCTTCTCCAAGCAAGTGGTCGTTTTCGTCGGTGCCATCGTGTGTGGACTTTCAATACATTATGTTCAGTCTGTATACGCTCAAAACTTTCTTCGAGCATGTCTGCTTCCATAAAGTGCTTTTCAACCATCTGCCGTTTTTCATGACCTATTTAGGTTTTGGAACTGAAGTTTCCACGGAGGCTGTTTTAGACTTTCCGACCGAGCGTTTGCGCCTGCAAGTCCTCTTAGGATGCTAGTTAGAGCCTGGCAGCAACTTTTTATAGCCACCCCACCTCATTTCTGGGCCTTCGTGCAGCCTTCTTTCCCATCTTTTATTTTGCCAGCAAACAGAACGGCGTTGAGGGAGGATTCCTCTTTGTAGGCTTCTATAGCCTTGGAGCGGCACATGCATGCTTATTACTCGCGCTGCATTCCCTGTCAGCTCTTCGATCTCGCTGCCTCAGGGTATGCGCCGGGTGCAGGTCGACTGCCCGCGTAAGCGTACAAGCTCCGTCAGGAAAGAACAGTTGGGCGTTTTTTCCTATCAACGCTCTATTATTACTTTACGTTCCCGTTCCCAGAGTTCCCATTGACTCCACAGGTAATCTCTCTCTGTCCCGCTGCCATGTTGTGTCAGTCTTCAGGATTCAACTGTTGATTTTTTTATTCAGTACCTTATTCCAAGCTCAAGGTGTAAGCCACATGTATAGAAGTTTCCAACGTGTTCTTTCGCTTTCGCACCCCTATTCGCACCCCAGTCTACTTTTTCCTTGCCGCGTTGAAACCTGGACCCCCGTTCCGTATTATTTTCGCATTGCATTTGGTATGCATCTCGACCGCATGACTACAGCGCAGTGGCGCCGGTTTTGTTCCTTTGCTGAGTGTTTTTTTTTTATTTATACAAAATAAACAGACTAGATTTATCAATTCCCACGCGAGACCATGGCTCGCGGACTCTTCTTTAAAAGGCGGGGCCTTCAGAGGTTAGGTGTCGTTGAGCTGTTTAGCGCTGCGCAGTGCAGATGATCCATACATAAAGAAATTTCTTTCAAATTGTAAGAGGTACGTTAACAGATGATTTATCAAAGTTTGCAATTAATTCTGAAAATAGACTTTTTGAAGTATAAGCTTTGGCGGTTATCAGATAACAACATTAATCGTGTCAACGAGTGAGCATGATAACTAATAAGAAACTTTTTAACAATTGCAGTATGCTTATATTTACAATTAGGGATTTCAAGCCAGTCATTACTATTATTCAGAGTTAAGAATTCCGAAAAGGCGCTTATCCTCCGCCCTGCGATAAAGAAGTATTTCTTTATCTCGAATGAAGATACGAGCTTTATTAAAACCCGAATTCCAAGCTCTGTGCACAGCAATGCCAGTCAATAGCAAATATGCCACGTAGCCTTCTCTGTCCCTACTATGTTGCTGTGCTCGCCGCTCCTTGCAGCTCGTCTCCGCGGGCCTGCCAAGTTGGTTTGCGCAGTGAATTGGCAACGCTGGGCGCAAACTTTAGGGCGCGCAAGGATGAAACACGCAGAACAATAGGTGACAACATATAGAAGAGGCGCACAGACTCACACACATGCCTATATATAAAGAAGGACGATGCTGCACTGACAACTAATAACTTGTACACCAATGCTTTTTTCCTTGTCAACTTCTAAGTACGTACACACCACTTTATCTCTCACTGTGCTCCCAGTGATCCAAAATTCTTTCTCTTTATTCGGTAAGAGGACAGAAGGCATGCTGACACAATCATCGCCAGTCAAAGATATCGCCCAGGCTTCCAAAATCTCTCTCGTCAACCTGTCCTTATTCCGCCTCAACACTGGTGCGTTAATAAGGTCTGCTGGGGACTTTTCTTTCTTACATAGGGTAGTCTTTGCAGTGAAACCCGAAATTAGTTTTTCAGTTAGTTAAGAAGAATTAAAGGCACAGTATCTATCACACTTGTATTTGTGAGCACCTGAACCGCGGCGTGATGGAATGGGCGAAGGCGGGAGTGAAAGTGGAAAGAGAGAAATAGGAGCCGTAGTGGAGGGCTTCGGAGTGATTTCGACTTCCTGGGGATCTTTAACGTGCGCTGACCACATGCCCTGAGTGATGTGTACCTTGGGGCCAGTGATACAGATTGAGGAAGAATTAGCTGACAAGCGTTTTTTTGTTTTGTTTTGCTATGGGAAGGAAATGAAGCAGAAGAATTCAGACATAGCGCTTGGAGGTTTTCAAAGACGTCGTCCTGATCTCCAGTCCACTGGGAACTCCCAGAAGATTGTGCTCTACGGTTCTTTGATTTGCGTCTCGTATTCTTGCCTGGACATCTTTGTTGGAGCTATCAGCACCGAGCTAAGAAGCAATTCCTGCCATATACGTAAAATCATTCAATGACAGTGAAAAGAGGCATAGCGAAGGCGGCTTTGCTTTTTGCTTTTTGAAATAATGCCATCACTCTATGATGCAGAGTTTATTAAACCAGACTGAGAGGCTTCTAGAAGCCGGATTTCCAGTTGAATCTATATGCAACATAGCTGAAAGCTTGTTGATGCAGAATAAGCGACAAAGGACCGGTAATGAACATCTTATACAGATGAATAAGAGATCTTTGGTGCCCTATATTTATGAATTTACCCAGAATTTATGAAAATTGGTAAAACAAACACCGCGGTAATATTATTCCTACGGCTCCCAATTCAAAGCTAAAAGTATGTGTGCGCGCGTGAATGGGAACGACAATAAACCAAGGTGTAAAACAGCGCACAGCACATGATAATATGAATGCATCCAAGGGATAGTTTATCAAATTCCTTTGTGCAGTGGCAAGAAATACATATTCCAGTCGGGGGATAGGTATAAATGACAGGATAAGAGAACATGCCTCTGCAATTCCTGTTGAAGTCCGGAGCTAACCTCGGCTTTTGCTGCAAAGACTGTACTTCAGTAAGAAAGAGAAGTCCCCAGCCAAACTTAATTGCGCAGCAGTTTTGAGAAGGAATAGGGACAGGTTGACGAGAGAGATTAGATCTTTGGCTGGTGAGGATTGTGTCAGCACGCCTTCTGTCCTCTTACGGAAGAAAGAGAAATACTTTTTGGATCACTGGGAGGACAGTGAAACATGAAGTGTTGTGTAAATAATTAGCTGTCAGTGCTGCATCGTCCTTGTGTGTGTGTGTGTGTGTGTGTGTGTGTGTGTGTGTGTGTGTGTGTGTGTGTGTGTGTGTGTGTGTGTGTGTGTGTGTGTGTGTGTGTGTGTGTGTGTGTGTGTGTGTGTGTGTGTGTGTGTGTGTGTGTGTGTGTGTGTGTGTGTGTGTGTGTGTGTGTGTGTGTGTGTGTGCGTGTGTGTGTGTGTGTGTGTGTGTGTGTGTGTGTGTGTGTGTGTGTGTGTGTGTGTGTGTGTGTGTGTGTGTGTGTGTGTGTGTGTGTGTGTGTGTGTGTGTGTGTGTGTGTGTGTGTGTGTGTGTGTGTGTGTGTGTGTGTGTGTGTGTGTGTGTGTGTGTGTGTGTGTGTGTGTGTGTGTGTGTGTGTGTGTGTGTGTGTGTGTGTGTGTGTGTGTGTGTGTGTGTGTGTGCGTGCGTGCGTGCGTGCATGCGTGCGCCTCTTCTATGTCACTTATTTTGCTGCTCGTTTCATCATGTCTGACCAACAAGTTCCACGTCCTACTGTATAGAGCGCGGGATTTTAGAATGCTCGTTTTCTCGGTCTCCAGATACCCAAAGTGTATCGAGCTAGAGCGACGATGGTTATCGCTTTCACGAAAATCGAATTAATGACCGTTGACCTGCTATAGAGATCAACTTGTATCTAGGCGTATAATTTCACCAGATAAAATGGCATTAAAATTTGGTTTATCCGCAGAATAGATAATTTAATTCCACTTTTTTGTGACATCATCTAACATTATTGCAATGCTGCCTTAGAACTCATGTTCTTGTCGTAAAGAGGCGATTCAAATGAAATTATTCGCGGGCTTTCATGTAACATCTGATATGTTTTATGAAAAAGTGAGCCTAATGCGACTCTGCAAGAGAGTATGAAAGAGCATGAAGCGTAAAAAGGTGACCATGTATGCTTTTTGAGTATCCGTATTGAACTGGCACGATGTAATCTTTACGGTTATGTCATATACAGATGTTTCACTAGACACTGAACGCTCAACATACGAAGGTGAGGTAATAATTGCAGGTACCAAAAAGAGAAAATGATGTTTTTGTGTACTTTGTTCAGTGCAAATAAAAATACATAGTACGTAATGTTTGGAAAACAGCCTTGGGCCTTTAGTTGGAACCGAATCCCCAACCGCGGAATTTCACGTCCGCTGCTGTAACAACAGAGCTACTGCAGCGTCTGTTCAATCTTCTAATTTCGTTGGTATACCTATATTACGTGTAGCCTAAGCATGATAGGGTTTGTCAGAGCCGTTAAGGTAGCATGGGACGGACGTCCTGTCCTACGGCGGCTGTTACGTGCAACGTGATTTATAGGGGAGAGTGGCAGCTGTATGCAAAACTTATCCCGATAGCTGTTACATAAATGCTGCCAGACCGGGGGTGATCGTCTTGCTAGCCAAAAACCAATTATGGAGAAATAGTGGTCGTTGCAATCTGCAACCAAAAACAAGGAAAATGGAGGAGTACCTAATTGACCGCTGTACTCAGTTCAAAAATCAAGCAATTTGTGCGGCTCATAACTTTGACATTCAGCTTATCCCCGAAGGTAATCATCTACTGGCGACGCTTAGAGCCGTCTATCAATTCACAGTAACGTCAGTCCACATTAACATCACTGCTAACCTTTGACCCTTGACCTCTCTTTCGATCTCGACATCGCGCGATCTTAGATCATGACTCCAGTTGCAACAGTTGGCGTAGACCTATTGGAATGTCGATTAGATCACGTGATAATTGACATCATGCAGCTCGTGATTAGTTTATAAAAATGCAGACGAGCCTGTTTTCGCCAATCATGGAAGAGGAAGCTGTGCGTCAGATGTTTCGTCTTACAATCCAGCGCAGAGACAGTATCGCACATGAAAAAAAAATAGGACCATCCATTTCTTATTGCTTCTCGGGAATACAAATAATCCAAGATACGACAAAGAAAGCAAGTGAAACGAGATGCGGAAACATGTACAAAATAGATTCTAGGCTCGCAATTACCGGGAACGAAGCTATGCAGGAACGCGCAAGAAAGGCTCTCTACCGAGCTACTGCTCCTCAAACTAGGTTCAATACCGTTAACCTCCGCCAGCTTTTTAGGTCTTGTATATTGTGCTTTAAAGCCGTATAATTTAGGTATTGAAATGCCTTATAGAGAAGGTTGCTTGTAATTTTTTACCTTCCTAGGCCGATGGAGCCTCTTTTTTTGGGATGTAGACATTGAAAGAAAAGCAACAGAAATGAATGCGCGATAACAAAGGTTTGTTAAAGGAGAACTCTGGCTTTGAACGTAGTTCAAAACTGCCCTGGGCTATAACTTTACCTCGCCTTGAGACAGAGTAGAGAAATCTTGCATTCTTAAATGAGTACTGCCGGCGTTGTCGGATCCAAGTTCCCAACGTCTAAGCAGATTGTTCAGTGGCTGAACAAAGGTGGTTTACGACATGACCAAATCCCCGGACGAACTTTTTCCTTCCCGCCCCCCTCACTCCCGACAACATTTTATGTCCCTTGCTGTTACTGGGGGCATCGAGCTATAGCTTCTATTGTTTGCCTCGCGCTCAATAATGAAACCTGGCATCCGGTGTCTGTCTAGCCTCTGGCGACTGGCGACATTCTCTTCTTGGGTTGGATGCGGCAAATGTGTCTCGTGTGATATCGAATACCACCAGTGATGCCCTAGCATACAGGCTTCCGGAGCGGTGCAGTTTGCATGTCTGTCGTAGATCCTTATTCTAAAGTAGTTTATCTCTGTTTATGGACGACGCTTTTGAGTTGACATCAGGCGGCACTGCTGAAGGCTTACGCGTCACTGTCGTCTTCACGCTATTTTTACGAGCTTCTTATCCTTGAGGTGCCTTAAGGGCACTCTGGAATTGCATGACAGGATTCTTACAGTCCTGCATTCATTGTATGGCTAGAAAATGGCGCACCAGTTTTTTTTAACGTGCTAGGAAGGATATGCCTTTTTTATTTTCTAAGATTTGCCTTGAAAATGCAACTTTTTACTGAGATCAAACGATGGGTAGCCTCACGAGCTCTATATTTTTTTATTGTAGAGTTGCAGAATTCTCCTTTTAAAGCTGCAATAATGAGAATGTGGTTGCGTTGAAGTGGAACAAGAAAGAAAACCACGATGGGATGGTTCTGTGAGGACAAGCTACACTCCTATAATGGTGCGGAAGATCAGGGTCCAAACTCGATCTTGAAACGGATTGTATTCTCGCCAGCTACCGGTATATTTAGGAGGGCTGTAAATATTTTAACGTGTGCAAATCTTTGCACGAACTGAGTGCTAAGAAAAAAAAATTATCTCCAACGGAAATTGAAAAGCAATCCTTACGATGCCCAGCCGAACGCTCAAATGAAAAAAAAAAGAGTAACTAAAATAGCTCCTGCCTCAGATCACCAGGCTGCATAATGTAAGATCGCTCATGAAAAACCCATCGTAATTCGCCTTGTATAGCTTGAGGATAATAGTAGCGACGAAAGTGACGATGTATGCAATCAAGTGACGTTCATAATGATTAGAGTAGCGATGACGAGGGAGCATTTAGTTGATAATTATGATAATAGTTATGCTGATGATGATGATAGTAGAGATGACAGTACCTATGCAGTTAGTGAAAACTGTCCCGCAGAGTGGCTTTCGTTATTTCCGCTCTTAAGCAGACTTAGCGCAGTCTTGTAATTTTGCTATCCTTTAATCGCTTCTTTTTAGCCCTTTCATTCTTGTGGTTGACTGTGCTCTTGAGATGAAATTTTTTAGCTCCCAGTCAAAATCCCCACCCCATTGGGAGGTTGTTCATCTGGCTACGTAACCAGCCGACCAGCTACGACTGGTAGAGCAGGCTATGCTAGTGGGAACGGCTAGACGGCTCTGTACTAAGGGACCCTCTTGGGAGTGTCTGATTGAATTTTAAATATACTTTTTCTTTCTTCTTTGTTTTCATCATCTTTGAGAAAGGAAATGCTTTTAGAGATATCCAACTTTTGTTCTGAGACCACATTCATGTTGTCCTCGATGCCTACGAAAATCTCGGCATTCCCAGTGATACAGTGATGATAACTCTTGACCGGGTTGATACACACTACAATGCGCACTCTCAGTGCCACTTCCTACATAAGAGTTTTCTTCGAGGCGACGTGCTCGCCCAACCAAGTGATCCGAGGGATACCTAAGCCACATAGCGCGTAGCAATATTAAAACGAAAAGCCCGTGAAGGTTGCGATTATTATATTTAGGAATTGATGGATGGACGCGCGGTCACAAATCGATAATGAGGAGGCGCTGAGATCCCGGAATTATCAGGTTACATATTTAGCTCGGCTAATTGGCGGGCATAAACCACGGGTTCAGCAATAACAATACATCTCCTCTCTGAGCAAACCGCCAATAAATTGTGCGAAAGTGCTGATACCAACCCAACTCTTAAATCACAATAAAGCGAAAGCCTTTATAGGCTCATCACTGCTAGCAGGATAGATCTATGCGTTCACGAGGTGTGGACGCGAAATTTCGCGTGATTCTAATGGAAGAAAAAAGTCCTCCAAGGTGACTCGAACGCCTACCCCTCCGATCATCACCCGAGCGTGTTAATCGAGAAAGCTACGCAAGAAGCATACCTTTGTTCTCCTTGTTTAGCGTTAATGCCATCTCAATGGCAACGTAGGGGCACAAAGATGACCCTGCGGCCAGGAGGGCGCGAGGCGCACGCCATCTGCTGCCAGCCATGAAGACCAACGCCGAATGGAGCTGCCCACCTTGAATTATTTTTCCTTATTTATTTTTACATGTGCATAATTACAAAATAAAGAGGACATATATAACTACAAGTCCGCCAGGGCCATTTGCCGGCCCTGAAAAATAGAGTCGTTTCATTTGTGCTAGCTTCCGAAACACCAACTGAACAACAACCACTCTGTGGCTTCGTTTGGGGCGGACGCGGGATGGCACGCTCTGTACAAGGTGCTTTTGTTACCGGCGAAAGCCGCGGGGGCCGAATGAATGCCCCCTCCCCCCCTCTGGTTACAGTACAGGATTGTGATGCCTTCGCTGCAGTCACACGGAGGCCTGAAGGAATCTGCTTTTCGGCACTGCGATGTTAAAGGAAAGGCCTACATAATTGAAGATTTTCGAGCACCGCTTGAAGTTATGAGAGTTTGGAAGGCCCACCTTGAATTTGGCATGGAGGAAGCATGTTCTAGAAGATCAGCATTATAGTAAAATCAGCCTTGAAGGCTTTCATCTCATATCTCTAAAAGAGTCGAAGTGCCTCCAGACTTTTTAGTTGAAACATAATCGTTATTTTTACACATATCGACAAAACTGTAAGGAAGGTGGTGCAAAGTCTTACGAAATTCCAAGCGTGGCTCTTGCTTAGCGAAAAGTCGTTACCACTTGACAGCCGTGATTATGGGATTTAGGAGGCCCAAACTTAGGCGTAATTTATGCTTATAACTTAGGTCTTAGTAATGGTGTCTTGCCGGGAGGTGTTTAGGTGTATGTAAGTGTGTAATAAAGTTTAGTTGAAAGTCAGTGCTCATGTCCGTTTTTCTTCGTTTTTTCCTGGTTTTTTGCAGTGTTGAACTGTGGAAAAAGTCTAACACGCGTTAGAAAAACCATTTTATTGCTGAAAACGTGCATAATCTCGGTGTTGCTGCCGAATACAAGGTGTAAAGTACGGCTTTTTTCCGACAAACTTGAAGCTTCATCTTCCGACAATTCCAGCGGAGGCTGAAGGCAATGGCCTTTTTTGAAGTATAAGTATAATTGGAAACGGCACCCACTTTCCCCCCAGGTGGTTTCAAAAGTATGCCATTTCATACTCAGCATTGCGGTACTGAAACACCGTCTATAGGACTACTAACCTGACCAACACATTTTTCCGAGATTACTGCAGAATCTGCACTGGCGAAATGGGTAAGCCTAAACGTTTCTGGGTTGTCCGCGAGATCTGTAAGCGGGATTTCGCGAGTGACAAACACTGTCCCTGTCCTTTCCTGTAAACTTTATTATGGAACGTCGGTGAAAATCGATGTCCTCAACGCAACGCTGTTTGTGCTAGACAAGGGGAGCGTGATGTACCGTGTACAGCAGCAACGCTCAGGCTTTCGCATTTGACTCGTGACTGGAAGCTGGAAATCGAAACCGGAAGTTGGCTGGTGGTCATCATGACTCCCAATTACACACCTTATTCGATTATGCCCTTAAGCATACGCGGAAGGCTAAACCTGCTCATATTTAATAAAGTTCCAGTGTGCCTTAGGCGTTTTTTGCGAGAAAAGCATGCCAGTGAAAAACAATTTTCGCGCTTAAGAAGACTGTTTGCCTTGCAATTTCTGCGAGCCTTCGCGAGCAACTTTCGCTGGCTTCTCATGGCAAGCCAACATGTCTTCACATTGGCTATGTTAAACACTTCCTCAAAATGTGGTACAAATACACAAGCTGCTTTAGATTGTGGCGCACAGATGGTGAATAGTTGCTGCTACAGGAAACGAAAACAAAAGGAAACCTTAGTAATGTGGGGCTTCTTCATTCAATGCAACCGCGAGTGACACCTTTCCAATGGATTGGAAGTGAACTTCTTGGGCACTTCCTCACATCAGGATCTTGTAACCTGATGACATTAGCAATGGATTACTCGATAAACTGCACTGAGGGCAAAGGGGAGTTTCTTGATAGCGCCATAAAAGTTGGCAAGTTCTTCATTGAAAACATTATCCTTTCCCATAGTGCGCCCTAAATCTTGATTACGATAGAAAAATGGTTGTTATGCCCAGCTTACCCTAGCTGTCCTCGATCGCAGCAAGGTAATCTGCGGAAAAAAAACTGAGTGCCATCCTCGAGTGGCGTAGCAAATCAAGTGCGAATGAATCAATCGCCCAGATACTTTTCTAATACAATGACATCATCATTTATTCGTCATTTTTGTAAATAGAGAACAGCTATGGGTGTGTCTATCCGAAAAATAAAGTTCATTGTCCATGGCAAGGACACAATCATCACGTGGCCGTCATGTTATGAGAAAAATGTCGGCATCGTCATTTTACCTGAAGCGCGCAAAATGCGTCTACGATTTAGAGGTTGCTAACGTTATCACGCTAATCTTCGTACTATGTCTACGTCGTTCAGAATGAGTATTAAGTCGCCGTGTCAGCGCAGTAGACCCAAGACAAAAATCATAGAGAATTTAGGCTTGCCTAAAAACCATAACAGCAGGGCATTGTTGAATTCGTCCATAGGCCCTAATTCCCATTTCAAAACATCTTTGTCGACACGCGCATGTTCTGTTATTTTTATTGCAGCTTTTTATTCACAACACAGACCATGTGGAAGGAGCATGCGTCGTTGGCCTATATGCGCAGCGCATCTGCCTCGTGACGCAATAGCCGCCACAACTGCAGTTCTAATCTAGTTTGCGCGATTTTCAATATGTCCAGTAAATGTTTTATATTCGTGCTGGTTATTTATATTCAAGTTTAAGCAGTTCCGCTAAATTATAATCGAAACAGCGACTATTGGGGTCAGTTGGTTTTGAAACTGGCAGCTTGCAATAAAGAAGGAGGAACATGTTCGGTGAAACTATTCTTTCTAATAAGGGAGTAATTACTCATTGGCATCCACCCAAGCGCAACCGAACGGCTACAAAGGAAAGCTACACAGCTTTCTCGGAAACTTCGCAGTTAAAGAAAAATTCGTCCTGATCCGGAATTCCCGGATTCCCGGATCAGGACGAATTTTTTTTTAACTACGAAGCTTCTGATAAAGCTGTATAGCTTTCCTTTGTAGCCGCTTGGCTGCGCTTGGGTGGATGTCAATGAGTAATTAATCCCTTATTACAAATTTACTCCACCTCGGCGGATTCCTCTAAATATTCGATCAAAACGATTCTTTGTGTGTTCTTGTCTTCGTTGTTGTTTGATAGCGCGTTTTAAACATCAATATCATATTACAAACATTGAGGTATTTTAATAACTTTTAGTATCCTGTGGCCCTGCCGACCAATTTCATTTCTTTGACCCAGTAAAAATGGCGACTACGATACCGGGTGTCCCACTTATAGGGCCTCTAGCGCAGTCGTGCGAGTTTTACTCTGATGCTGAGCAAAATTATTCAATAAGATATACAATTTGATCTTGCAGTTATCCCCAACTGAACGATAGAACATCAGCGAGCGTGTCACGGTGTCATCTAATTTGCATAGGTTGTACAGGCTTGTCCGCTCTTAGCTTGAGCTTGGTCGCTGCGTTCCAAGGCCTTCTTCTCAGGATGCACTTCCATACCGAACAAGAAGGCCGTAAGAACGGAACTAGCTGGATTGGATTTATCGTATAACTAAAATATTCTTACTTTAAGGAGATTTTCAGCATTGCAGATTCATTACGAGTCAGATGTTGTCGCTCGGAACCGAACCTTTCGGCTCTAAACGTTTGACACACTGTACACTTCTTCTTAGGAAAAAACTGTACATGTATAGTTACGAACTCTATTGAGCTTAAATGCCTTGTGGGGCATCAGTTGTAGGGCATTGCACAGAAACTAGCCACGCGACAGGCGTGCAGAAAGGACGGCAAATCAGCGTTAGTAGCTTTCGCCTGCGCCTTCTCTTCCAGATCGTCGTTCACCCATGTACACTGGTTGCATGGTAAATATAATTCTATTAACTCGGGCCCCTAATATCTCCTATAATCTCATTAGCACAAAAACGTACGCCACGTAAATATTAGTAGGGCGCCTGGCATAGGCATAAAGCCCCACTTTAACCCATTACCTAAATGGCTAAGAGTATCGTGCCTTTATAAGGCGGAAGCCTTTAATGGCTCATGAGTCGGCGAGAAGCATCCCATTTCTTCACGAAATTCCATGGGATAACGCAGGATTTCACTTCTTCGTCATCCTGATGACCTTATCAGAACAATATCCTGAAAAAATGATATCTCCACTGGGATTCAAACCCGGTATTGACCTTTAAACAACTGCACTATGCCAGGGGTCTTAAAACGCATATCATAATCCTCCTTCCTTACCATGAGGATGATAGCAGGATTCTCGAGTGACAGATACTGCGACTTTGCTTACGTGCAATCCTAATATAAAACGCCGCTGTGATGTGTTCAACGAAACGCTGAATATGTTCGATTAAAGTATGCGTTCGGCGCGGGGCGCGCGATGTACTGTATGCAGAAGCAACGCTCAGGCTTCCACCTTTCTTTACTGCAGATTCTGCAGTGCTCTCAAAATGTCTATTGTGGAACGTTCCCGTAATTCTCAATCACATATTTAAATTAGTAGCCCTAGTTGGCACCTCTTCCCATGGCATGTGCTCGCGTGAGGGAACGCAACCCGGCAGCCAACCATTGCCTGATAATGTCGCCTGCCAGCTGCCTCCTCCAAGAGGTATCTAATGAATGTTGCTCACAGCGCCGACAACGTCGACAGCGCCGATCCCACCACGTTTTCTGCAGAACGAGGCCTTAAAGAAAGAGCCATCAGCTGTATCGATTACTGAGGTCGCCAGCAGAAGCCCCTGAAAGGCATTTTCGCCTTGTTGTACTCCTTCATTTTTTTTTATTGTTAAAAAGGGCAATGCCTTTAGATATGGCCTACCATCGGTCTGAGGCCACCTTCATACTTGACACGATGCCCTCGACAAACTCGACATTAACACTGATACAGGAATGATAACTCTTGACCGGTTTGAGGCACATCTACTGTAAGCACTCTCAGTGCCACTTAGTACTTTAATGTTTCCTCCGAAGCAATGTGTTCGCGCAACCAAAGGGACCCGAGCGAAGACCTAAGCCGCAAAGCGTGCGTACCAATATTAAAAAGAAATCCCATAGAAGTTCAGCATATTATATTTTGGTAGTGATGGATGAACGCACTGCAGCAAATTCATAATGGAGAGGCGCTGGGATTCCGTAGTTACCAGGTTACACATTTGCCTGGCCTATTTGAAGCATAAAACATGGGCTCGCCTTGTTTTGCTGTCGGCCGCGTGGAATAAGCCAGTTTTTCTACCGAAAGTCGATGCTGCACGCCGAAAACAAAGTGAGGCACACAATATAGGTTTTTACCTAGCACTCTAATTGTTTCCTTTGATAGATGCGTACCTTTTTGCGTGCCTTTTCTTAAAATGCATCTAAGCCGAGATTTGTGAGAGGGGAGTGGTGTGAAGATTTGTGTAGTTTGGCCGTACTCGAGGTCACTGGTGCGCGTCTTTTCCACTTAGTGTGCGATGTTTGAAGCGACCAGGTTTATCTCTTAGATCGCAGCCATTTGCAGCTTTTTGTACGTTCTCACGATTGGGGTTCTTGCTTTTCGTGCCTAATATCGACGGTGACTAGTAAGCATGAAATTCAGCGTAACGATGCTATTTCAATTGCCAGTCGGCGTTGTTTCTAACGCCACCGGAGATTTTAGTTTTAAGATCAAGGCCTTTAATGGCTTATATTCACGGCCATGATCCTGTCCGTCCGGCCACGAGAAGTGTAACACTTCTCGAGATTTCACGGGATACCATGCGATTGTGCCTTTAATGGCTCATACTCGTGGCCATCACTTTGTCCTTCCGGCCAAGACCATGTCACACCTTAACTAGCAGTATTAATAATTATGCTTAATGACTACCTAGTCACTAACCAATACTAGTGACTAAATAGTCACTAATAAGTACTAACTAGTAACTTAGTAGTCACTGACTAGTACTAATTGGTCACTAGTCGACTAGATGACGCTGATTATGATGCCATCCATACGTTGACGCCACAGCTCTTCATTCATCGTGGAATCACATCTGGTCATGTCTAATAACCAGGACTGAAGACATCCTAATGACGTCACATCCTGCCAAGATGTCATGCTTGGTCATGACACCACCAGACAATTCACGCATGTACGCGGTATTGGCTGATCCAGCAAGGCTTCCGATCAAAACGTACATGCGGCGCCTTTCATATAGCTCTTCCTCGAACGCCGCATAACACACAGACGCAGTACAGCAGGCATCAGTCACGGTTCAATTGGTTGACAGGAAAGAAAGAGCACAGTATCTGTCACAATTCTCCGTTCGCGACACCTGAACCGAGATGTAAGGAAATAGAGGAAGGTGAGGGTGAAAGAAGAAAGAGAGGTGCCATAGTAGACGGGTGCGCACCACGGCGCAATAAAGACTTTCGCCTCATGGCATTTTAGTGGTCCAAAGTGCCCCTAGCAATTTTTATTTGAGACGTATATGCAGTCCAACAAGTACTTTGTTTTGGATATACTTTGGTGTGCTCATGAGTGCCAAGCTATTTCTGATACTACGTGACTAGTATACCCGAGAAGGCTATACTATTTAAAGTGATCAGCCTTCATACCGAACAAATTAGGAGATAAAGAACGCGAATGAGATTGCGGACATTTTTGAGAAACAGAAATTGGACTGGCGGCTACAAAGGAGGAACATTTACAGTTGTGGCTAATGAATAATTTTAAGAGCCGGAGCTTGCTCCGGTTCCTGGATGAAAATAGACTGCACCACTTCCTTTAAGTTAAAAAACAGCCTTATTCTATACCATATGGCAAGCCTTGTAATAAAAAAAAGGTTGTCAGAACCATAGTGCTTTTGCCTTCTGGCTGCAATACCCTGCGGACGAAAAAATACAAATTCGTCCAGCTGATGCTTTTTTTTTTGCCCTCTGGAAGGTGGCTGCCGGTACAATGCCGAACAGTTGTGCTTTTTTAAGGATAATCATTAGCCGAATCACATACCACCTCCCATATCATATACTCACTTACCGCCAAAAAGGGCAGGCGGACATCCTAATACGCATAGCCGTAACCTCCGCCCTATGTCTTCCACGGGCGGTTAGCACAGAACGTCTGCTGGCCACTGGTACTCACAATACCGTGAACGAATTAATAGAAGCTCAACGCACCAACCAATTAGTCCGCCTGAGTCGCACAGAAACAGGACAATGCCTACTGCGACAACTCCGTCTCAATCCACCCATCGCCACCCCAGCAAGTGCTACACCTTTCATGATCTCTCTGGGCACGCTGGATCACATATACCAGAAGCCCCTACCACGCAACATGGGCGCTTGCCTTTATCAGGGAAGGCGGAAAGTTAGAGCCAGCTATTACACCAAAAGATACCGCAACCGCTCTGATATCCTCTATGTTGACGCGGCAGGGAATTCTAAAGTAGGATTTTTCACTGCAGTCGCTGCCTACGAAGATGGCAGAGTGGGGGCCGCCGCCACTATCCGAACTAATTCGCCTGCAGAAGCGGAAGGAGCCGCCATCGCACTCGCGCTTGCCCATTCAGCCATTGACAAAGACATTACCGAAAGTTCTACAGATTCTCAGGCGGCATACCGCCACTACCTAAACGGCGTGGCGACACCGGCCGCGCATCATATTCTTACCACCGCCACCTCTCTCGACCGAACGGTTAATCTGACGTGGATCCCAGGGCATGCCTCGATCCCCGGTAATGAGCGCGTTCATGCGCTGGCTCGAGAACTCTCTACCCGAGCCCCGGATGATCAGGCACCCAACTCCGCGCAGGAGGCCGCATCGGTCCTTTCTACATACCATCAAATCACCACATTCTACAAACACAAGCGCATGACACTGCCACCCCCCCACAGCACCTTGCCACGCTTATCCAGCGCTACATGGCGACAATTGCAGACGGATTGTTTCATTTCCCCCTACAGTCTCTCATGCCTTCACCCTGGCTTTCCCCCTCACTGCGACACCTGTGTCGAGCCCAAATCCTCACTTTTCCACTACCTGTGGGAATGTCCTTCCCCGCAGGCAGTGCCCCTCATCCCCCATCCCACCTTTTCTTCCTGGAGGCTGCTTTGCGGACAGCTCAACCCGCCGGTCAGAAATGGCTGGTAGATCGGGCTCTATGTGAAGCAAAAGCCCGTGGACTCCTGGACTAGTAGGGGACCACCCTGGAAGACTTTTTTTTTATTAAATAAAGTTGTTTCCATCCATCCATGTGTTCTCTTCTAGAACTTAAGATGCACTTGCTCCCTTGCGTGACTACTCTTTTGCTCTAACGTCGTATAAAGCTGGCCATGTTAGACGTTTAAGAATAATGCAGAAATAAAAATGTGATCGCTTCTTGCCCGTAGGTGCAGACTTTTTGTCATAAATCTTGCGTTATATGAGGCAGAGAAAGGTTCTCTTAGATAATGGTATCTGCATGCTAGCGTTCGCAGTAGCAGATTTATGGCCAGTTTAGCGTTACGGACTAGCGACGGTGCATTGTTGGTATCGATAAACAGCGTTCCTGCCGTGCTCACGTCTATGTTCTTGGGCCTGCAACTCAAAACTATCTAAACGCAAGCCCTCGGGGTGCACGATATGTGTTTCGCATCATTAACCAAGCAAGGTATTCGACTTCGTAGGAATGCTGAGCCAAATCATGAGCTGTACATACCTCTTTATGTATTGGATTTCCCGTTTTGCTGAAGCAAGATTTAGGTCCAGTGCCTTGAGGTGCGCAGCACGCAAAACGATAAAGAGCTATCGTTTAGGCTTATAGCCTCTCTAATGGTGCATGCCTTCTCTGTCCATCCCTGGGCATTATACTGAAAAAGACGACGTGTCCACATTAGAGCGAAAACTAGAGACACCTGTTTATGAAGTGGCGTATTAATCAGCGCAGTCCGCCCTGAAGCGGGTAGAGATGTTCATGGCAATATTCTAAATTTATTACTTCCTTTGTCCCTAAAACGAACAATCACATTTGTTTACAAAACGAAAGAGTAACGATACCATTTGTCTTCTGATAGATTTTTTTGACCGCGATACGTTTAATAAATTACAGCTATTAGAATATGCCTATGACACAATTCAATGCATGCGATGAAGGTGCCGAAAAAAACTGAACAGTTTAATTGAAGCTAAACGTGTCGCACCTAATAAGCACACAGAAGCAGCAGGTTACTGCTACTGCATGCAGCCCATGACGTTTGGCCAGAGACGAAAATGCCACAGCAGGGAAGAAATATTTAGCACATTAAAGCTCGTAGGAAGGCTGAAAGAACTCGGCTTCTCTACGTGGACGCCTCGCTCCGAAAACACAGTGACTGTCCAGCGGTGGTGGTTAAGTCAAACGACCGGTTCATTGTCAGCGCGTCCATGAAGACAACGGACCCCACTTGCCGGAAAAGCGGCCGTGGCCCTCGAGCTCGCACTGCCGAGTGTGGACACCGTAAGCACAAACTCAAAGACAGCCTACGGAAGCTTCCGCAGGGAGGGGGGGGGTAATTTCTTCTACGGCCGGAACCATTCTATCCAAGTATAAGCCTCCGGGAAAAGCCACAGAGGGTTAAGGTTCACTCGCAGGTAGCAGACAACACCATCCCCGAGTACCATGCCCCAGAAATGTCAATCCGGGCCGAGCACGAGCCGCAAGAGCTCGTGTACCGAGAGGAAAAGAGCAGACTGCCAGACCTGCACTCCTAACTCACCAGGCAACAAAGAATATCCTGCGTTGAAAGCAGGCGGGATCGCTTGCGCATCCCGTACTAATGAACCTCATGTACCCCGGGGGACACAATATGCTGTCCTTTTTGCAAAAGAAAAAATCACACCCAGCCGCACATTTTAGCAGAATACACAGAACTCGAGACCACCCCCTTCTACACCCCTTCCCTCCAATTCCCCCAATCCCAACCCTTTGAGCGATGGGAGACCTTGTTATCCAGCCCTGCTATGCCGATTGAGCTCGTACTAACAGGGGCCAGGGGCTGCTGGGAAAATATGGGTTCCGCAGCTAGGGAACCATCCCGTCTTGTGCCTGCGTGCACCACCGATTTATTTCGGGCCCAATAAATGTTGATTCATCATCAAAAGACAGCTGTTCGCATTAAGAGTGGATAAACTCTACATATGGTAGTATATGGGAGCTGCCACGTCAAGTGGCGGAGTTTTACCGCTGCTTGAACCTTGATATAAAGAGAGAAAGCCCATGGCGCGGTGGCTCAGCAGGATGCAACATCAAATCCAGGCAAAACTGCCCACTCAGAATTGAATCAGTAAAGTAAGAAGATGTCCTTCACACCTGTAAACAAAAAAGCTATTAACTAACAGGTTAGAAATAGGTTTCACAAACAAAGACCAACAAAATAGGCTTAGAAACTCAACTTGTCCTTTCCCCCTCACAAGCACTCGAAACACTCTTATTGAAGTATATATTTGGCGGTGTTCCGAAGAACTTATATGATGATGATGGACTGATGTTTTATGGCGGAAGGGCATATTAGGCCAAAGATCACCAAACACAAGGTGAAGTGTCAACTGAAGTTAATAAAATATCCGAGGTGTGGTGTTTAATGATTTACTTCAAAACAGTCGTGTATAGGGCCTAAAACATTGAATTGCTGTTTATAGTGGTCTGAGTAAAAATTAAAAGGAGACATCATGTACATGTTAAAAGGCTAAGCTGCCTCAGAAATAATTTCTTTAAAAGAAAACCATTTAGGTAAAAGAAACGGCCTTACGCACACGTTGATAAATGATTGCATATAAAAAGCCTACTTTTAACAAATATTTAAATTTTTTCTAAACGGAAGATTGGATGATCGGCAAGAAAGATTAACGGATGGGTGGGCATTTGTTTCATGTATAATTCGGGAGAATGACGTCTTCTATGCTGTTCATATCTCGGACATTCAATTAAAACATGGAGCACTGCTAGCCGGTCATCGCACCTCGAACAATGTGGTGCAGGAGAGTTTGTTAAAAGGTATGAATGTGTTGTCTATGTGTGACCTATTCTCAGCCTTCACAGAGCTACTTCTTTGAATCTGTTTCGTTTTTGTTTTTCTGTAGTGTACCTGCCTATCCTTGGTCATGTTCTTGATACGTAACTTTCATCGAAGTATCTTAGTAATGTGACTTGGAAAACATTTACAAGCAATTATTGTGACCCACTCTTCTGTCATTGTATACGGCCAAGTACAGTGCCAGCCAATCAAGATGTTCTAAAACAAGCTAAAAAATGGAGATTGCTCCTACAGTCAAGACACTCGTTTTCAGCCTACAAAGCGGGACTTTGGCCGAAAAAACGTGGTTGCAAGAGACAGGAAATTTTTTGCCGTGTGGAGTCCATCGTCTACTACACAAAATAAAGCAAACCATTGAACATGTTTTCTTGGACTGCTGGGACGCAGTTTTCTTCTTCTACGTGCCACAAAATATTATTAAGGAAAATTTTCCGCTTAACCCTGGTGGCATCAAGTACCTGCTGATTTAAAACGAGGACGGTATTCCATATGACCTTATAGTGACGTAGAGCCTGCGTTTTATATGGATTCCAAGGGAACATAAGCATAGCAAGGCGCGGCAGAAAATTAGGAGGGTGGATGCGATTAAGAAATTCGCAGTGGTCAAGTGGATGCAGTTAGTAAAGGACCGGGCAAATCGGAGGACAATGGGAGAGGTCTCCGACCTGCATTGGGTATAGTCCGGCTGATGATGATGATGACTCCGTGGAGAAGTAGGATGGCGTTGCGTCACGCCAATCTTTACGCATGGTTAGTGACCGAATACTTTAAGGAAGCCTTGGTAAGGGATTGTGGACTGGATTAAAGTCACTGAAGGATTTTTAGCCCTGTTACTTGAGTGAAATAAGGTTGAAGCGTATATGTAAATGTTGTATATTTTGAGTGAAATAAAAAAAAGAAGCGCGGTGGTTGAGCGGTTAAGACGCTGTGTTACTGAATCCGAGTGCACGAGTTCGAATCCTACCGGTTCAAAGAAGCTCCCTCTTTTGGTGTCATGGCGAGTCATTGGCTCCATCAGTCTCCTTAAACTTGAACAACCGGTCGGAACTTGCTCGGTGGAGCCGTGATACCGGACTTAATTTGAACTACGTGCGCGAGGCCACGTGACTGTCCTCTTGAAACAGCTTAGACAATCTAAGTGATGGTACAAACATGACCGGCAAAGATTCTTGGTTGGTGGCGGTGAGAGTGTGAGTAACCTGTGTGGATGTGGAAAAAAGTGAAGAAAGAAGGAAAAGCCACATTCGAAAAAAAGGAGAACAAAGAAAAGGGGAACGTGCAGGGTGACTCAACCGGGGCGAGCCAACAAGGGAGCAGAGGTACTGGAGTATGGGTGTCCGCAGAGCGCGGGTAGTTCGTGTTCCACCGGGTATACGACCTGGGTGACGAGACCTGGGACCTGCCTGCTGTCTCCTACCCTGGCCCTGTTGCTGTCTCGGGGGCCCGGATTTGGGAGTGGCCGACGTGTTCCCTGGCTGCCGCTCTTCGCCGCATGTGTGTTCGGCGTCGTGGTGAGCTCAGGCGCGCCAGAAAACCTGTCGATTCGGACATTGAACTGCAATCTAAGGCCTCTCGCCTCGGCCGGGTCGCTTCTAGAGGCTGAGCCACCTGCTGGTCTTATGCAGGCTCATCACGCCAACCCTGCATACCTTGCCCACCCTGTCCAGCCACCGGCAGTGTCTGTACCGGCTCCTCTCACCTCCTATAGAACCCGGTGACTTTTGACAATTTGTAGGGGTGTGCGAATATTCGAAATTTTCGAATATCGAATCGAATATCATAATATTCGATTCGTTAAACGAATCAAATAGTGGAAATTGAAAATTATTCGAAACTGTTCGAATATCTCCGCAAATTTTCGAATAATTTTCGAATACTTTTCGACTAACTGGCACGAATTAACGTCTCGGTTACCTCCGACCATTCTCGCGAAGGCAGCGTCAGCTCCGAGCAGGCACAGCTTGCTGCCGCAATAAATCTACGCGAGAAGCAAAGATCACCGTTTTAGGGAGCCTACATGCTTCAGCGTGGCCGCGACACGGTCCATTCGCATGGAAACATTCTTAAAGATTGGACATATCACGAATCGCGGAGGCAACTTCTCGTAGTCGTGTCCTAGTTCACACGTCTCTAATCTGCCGAGAAGTAACGCTACATGTTTATTCCCTGAAAATTTCATTCACTTTCATCATCAATAGTTGAGGTTAAGTTTATTATGCTAGTGGCGCATGACATAAGAGTTGCATGAATGTTGTCAGCTCATGCTCATACATCTCTCCACTATATATCTCAGGTCGCCTAGCGCCAGCTAGAGGGGAGCACGCGAGCTAATTGAGAAAGAACGAAAGCAAAGAAAGTCACTGAAAAGAAGAGGACAATGAGGAGATCGCGCGCTCGGCGATAACTAGTTCGAAGAGCCAACAGCAGGGGAAGCGCAGGCCTAGCAGTTTACTGTCCTAGCAAATCTTTATTGAACAAGACGTCAACATTTCAATCACCGGAACCTCCATCTTCTTTTTGTGCGGAACTGCTTGCAGTGCAAGAGGCGCTTCGCTCTGTGACCGCCATTCCCATGCTTCGCAAGGCCCATATTATCATACGTACAGATGCTCTCCAGGTGACAAAGCTACTTGGACGAGTTAGTAGTAGCCCGGAAATCTGCCAGAACATACACAGTCTAGCGGCTCGCATACCAAATCCAATTCGTATTGAATGGACCCCGCGTGACCTTTTAAGTGCTCAAAGCCAAGTAGATTCTGCTACCCGCCTTTCAAACTCAACATCGACATCGCCAAACCTCATAGAATTGGACAATGCCACCCTGCTTTTAACAAGAAAGGAGCACCTCCGGCGCCGTACACGTGCTCTTATACCTCCGTGTACGGTAAGCCTCCCCCGCGGTCTAACCCGTGCAGAGGAGGTGGCGCTTCGGAGGATTCGAGTTGGGGTGGCCCTAACACCAGCAGTGATCCAAAAGTGGCCACAATTTCGGTATTTATATCCACACCCTGGGTGCTCCATCTGCAATTCAAGAAATATAGAAGCTGACATCCATCACCTACTGTGGGATTGTCCAGCGTTGAAGCCAACGCGGATCCGGCACCTGGTGGCAGCTGGCCTCTCCCGCCATAATCCGCAGTCATATGCTGTTTGGACACTGGGACCGCATCATCGTTCACTCCTCGATTTCATTGCATCAGCCAACCTTTTTTCATTTATTTGACCACACCCTTCATCCATCATAACATTCCTTTTATGCCCTGAGGCAATAAACTTCGCAAAAAAAAAAAAAAAACTCTATGGCCTCGGGTTACGCGGACGCAAGTCGGACGAAAGCGTCGCTCAGCCATTCGTAATCTCTGATATATTGTATCATCCAATCTAGTTCACTAAATAAACTCGTTGAAACGTAATTGTTGTAGCTAAAAACAACCAGCAACTGACAATGTGCGTAGAGATAAATAGTTGCGCCCCCTAGAGGAGATCAGCGTTTTCTCGTCAGATCTATTACTCCACGAGTTATAGCGCACCGCAGCGCTATAACAGCGCTATAATGAATAGTAGAGCGCTCTATAGCGCTCTGCTATTCGATTCGTATTCGATTCGCTGCTTTCACTATTCGATTCGTATTCGATTCGCTTTTTAGCTACATTATTCGTATTCGATTCGATAGCAAGAGTGCACTATTCGTATTCGATTCGGTTTGGAAAAAGTACTATTCGCACACCCCTAACAATATGTGTTTCGTCCTAGTTGTAGTTGTTAGTATCATTGTCATCCCATAAATGCGTGTCGATAAAATTATTCTTTGGTAGCTTATTCGATCTGGTCGTGTGCTTTGATTGGCGCCTCCAAAAAAGCTACGGAAGAAGGTGGCAGTTATGTCTTAAAGATAATTTCCTCACAGTGAGTGCTTTCGCGCTAAACAAAATGCCTAAAGACACTGTTGTCGAGCTGTCGTCCTTATTTGCTGCGAAGCGTCCAGCGTCCCAATAGACCACCGTACCTAAATTACCAATCTGGTTCGAGAGGGTGCAATTTATTTACTTAAAAGTTCTTTCCACTAGCGCCTGCTGCTAATATGCTTCGCTGGGTTGACAGGGTCGAACAGTGTAGACATATCCTCACTCGTTCAAGAGGAAAAGGTGTTTTATTCGCAGCGTGATTGGCAGTGAGAGATCAGCGAGACAATTATGGCAGGGTAAGCAGGCAGATTACTAATTCTGGCTGCAGCACGTGCACATATCACAACATTCTAAATTTTCAGAGCGTGTAACGCACCATACAGTGTACATTAAGGGCACCCTAAACATTGCTTTTGGGATTCATGTAGTTTTTGATCCATTGTTACATGCTTTGCAGAGCTCACGTCGATGTGCTACATAAGTATTAATTAGTGAGGTTGCTCTACACACGCAAGTGCTATTAGTGAAGAGCCCTTGTCTATTGTTAAGTCATTCTAACGAATAGCCTTTTGCTTATTGTACTGAATAATTATGTAGGTGTCTTCTGGGAATCTTGGATATTATTGACGGAGATAGAATATAAAATTCAAGGCGGTGAACAAAACGTTGCAGATGCCGTCAACAACAAAGAAACGCTGTAGAAGCAGATGTGAGTTGTATTAAGCTTGTGGAAAGACATCTAGAATACATCGCGCTACTGCTGGAACACTCTTTCTTATTATGCATCCAAAGTTACGGAGGCAGAGCTTCCCTCATGGTGTTATAACCCCATGTAGCTTTGCCATATCTGGCCTCAGTTACGGTTTCGGTTCCTCGGATTCAGTTCAACCTTTGCTTGAAATAATAGTTTTCGAGCCGCCAAAGACGCAGAAATGACTTTATTTAGAATATTTAAGGCCTAAGTGAATTTCAAGTCATGGTTAGTGAATATCACGCACTGCGCACGTTGACAATACAAGCGCATTGCCAAAGCGGGCGGAAACCGGTGGGTAGACGCAGCAGAACCAGCAGACGTACCATTCAGAAGACTCCTGACAGATGGCCCAGCCATGCCGTTTTGCAGGAGGTACTGCACTCATTTAAAAACACACTCCACTAACGTTGTACTTACTAGTGTTGTAGTAGAATCACAATGTATTATGGACAACCGCGCTCTGGACAACAGCAAAATTATGGTTTTCGTCGCATCGCACTTTAATGGTCCATAGTGCCCCCTGAAATTTTTACCATCGTTTCTATGGGGCCAATGGTGGCTGCCCATCCGCTTTAACCCTTTGATTCGACTTTTATGTGTAGGCTTTAGCGTCCCAACACGACTCGACTCAGGCTATGTATGGCCATGGTACTGGAGGGCTCGTGATAATTTCGGCTGGCTTAGATTATTATTTCTTTATTATTAAGGTAAAACAAATAGCCAGACAACAGTGTTGTATGAGGGTGTTGTAGAGCAAAAAAAACGCGAACAGCATGGTATTATTGTTTGCCCCGCCGCGGTGGTGCAATGGTGAGACGCCCGACTACTGGGTGCTGGAGTTCCTGGGTTCGATTCTGACCGCGGCGGCTGCGTTTCGATGGAGGAAGACGAAGTGGCGTCGGTGGGCTGTGCGACGTCAGCGCACGTTAAAATCTTCAGATGGTCGAAATTACTCCTTAGCCCACCACTACGGCTGCCCTTTCTCTCTTTCCGCTTTCACGCCCCCCTTTAACCCTTCCCTTACGGCTCGGTTCAGGTGTCCACAGAGCAAGTGTGACAGATACTGCGCCTTTCCCTTTCTGTGAAGCAATTATTATTATTATTATTATTATTATTATTATTATTATTATTATTATTATTATTATTATTATTATTATTATTATTATTATTATTATTATTATTATTATTATTATTATTATAATGCATCATTGCATGAAAAGTACGAAACAACACTGTGAACGAAAATTCGAGAATTGAGGAGCAGAACAGAACGAAACTGGAAATCGAGGAAAGCAGTAGTCACACACGCAAATGTGGTACAAATATACTTCACGGAAAGCAACAGCCGGTCACAGTTTTATTCTACACGCTATCACAAACGTCTGCGTGAAAAAACTCATGCTACCTACGACTGACAATTATGTCCCATGTTTTAAAAACTGGGAAAAGACCCTGGCGCAAAAAATTAGATGTTAGACAGACTAGCCCGGCAACATGCTTTGTTGGGTGTCCTATCTTGTTTGTGCCATCGGTCCGATTGGGTTTGACGTTTTTTGGAAGAACGCAATCATGTGACTTCGCATGGGTACCTTTAGATCCTGTGTAGCGACCCCGAAGCTCGACTGTCCCTGACAGGTGTTCCAAGTTCGCCAACCAACAGAGAGAGGGAGGCAGCATACGACTGACCAATGACTGACCACAAGCTCATGTAATGCTTTAACACAGAAAAACATAAGAGCAAATTTCAAACGATTCAATTCGAACCCTGTTATGCGCATTCAGTAGCCGAGTTTCTTAATCACTGAGCCACCGTGGTAGATTATCTCGCTATGGTTGTAACCAGGTTTAAGTATCCATCATTTGACGCGGCGGCCCCAAGATGGTACAGTAACTAAAGCTTAAACTTGGATACTGAAATGAAGCGCGCCGTTGCACCCTAGCTGATCACGGAGGCCACAGTTAAACCTCCGCAATTGGATGCGCCTCCTGAAATGCAGGTTTCAATGCTTTCGCCCTAAATAAAAATAAAAACACATTATCGCAAAATGGGGAGTAAAATTTACGAAGTTAGATATGTCCGGAATTTAAGAATTTTCCTCAGATTCTTGAATAAAATAATGTTATCTCTCTTGTAAGCGTAACCTAAGAAATTTTCTTTCTCGAAAAGAGCTTGTGTTGCAATATTTTACGAAATGCATACAAAAAAAGTAAGTAATGACTAAGTTTGAACCCTAAGTCCAGCTGGTGAAGGTTTCACTTCATGTATATATTCATATATAAAGTCTTATAAATGAGCGATATATATATATGTAAAAGTACAATATAAACGAATGCTTAAATGTACAGTGCTAGTGCCGCCGGTCACACCTGTGTTGGAAATGTATTAGTGTTTTTCGCCGTGACCATGTTTAGTTAGTAGCTTACCCTGTATATATATATATATATATATATATATATATATATATATATATATATATATATATATATATATATATATATATATATATATATATATATATATATAGTATGTAGAATATTGAAGAGGAATGAGGGGATCGTTATGATACAAAACAGCAGCCAGCAGTCCATGAGTCCAAGGTAAACGTACGGGGATATTACCACTATTTCTGTTTAGGGTTTCTAATTTATCATGATCAGATTTAGTCCTGTGATGATTGTAGGGAGTAAAGTTATAACAGCAAAGTAGACGGAAAAACAACGCGCCGTTGGTGGCAGTCGAACCCACGACCTCCGAATATAACGTCCAGTGCTCTACCAGCCGTGGTTCTACCAAGTGAGCTATACCGACGGCTGTCCAACCTTCCGCTTTTGTTTTGGGTAGAATGCAGTTATTAACACCTTACCATCACTGTTATCACTTGCTGAAATGACGTTCATAGTTTATGACACCACTTTAAAAATGCAATAGACTACACTACTAAACATTTAGTTTCACTTGGAAAGGTTCACAACAAACGTCGAAATCTTCGATGAGTTGAAAAATTGTTAAACTCAAACGGAAGTTGAAACGATGTGGGAGGAAAAAAATACCTTCCTTCAGACAGTTTCAAGTACTGAAACAAAAACTTGCGTCAAAGTTAAAAGTCGCCAACTCGTGATTTTAACACGACGCTGCCTGGATTCATAAGTGGTCTCCAAAGGTTTTGAAATTTGCTATGTCGCAAGACTGATCAGTTGAGTGACTTTCAAATTAATAATGAACTCATAAATGACTGCATGACGAGAGAAAAACCTTTTTATAATCACTTTCGAGGTGCCTTTCTGATGAAGGGGGCAACCACAGCTCGGATCCGATGTGAGGATCGTGGTAATGTTTTAACTGTTTCTGCAAATGGTGCTCTGTCCATGTTGTGAAAGCTCGCCAATAAAAAATTCGCTTGTCCTGACGGGCTTTGTAATGCCTTCCTAAACGTATTGTAGCACAGTTATCTGAGATCTTTGCCAATATTTTCCAAGCTTCTCTACTTTCTGATGATGTACCGGAGGATTGGAGAATGGCCCTGTCTATAAAAAAGAGTTAAGCTATTTTTGAATACCGCCCAATTTCAATAATTTCTTGTTGTAAGTTAATAAAAGACATAGTTTCTGGCTATCTTAACTCGTTCTGTGGGGAAAACAAAATTTCATCCAGTTCGCAATATGGCTTCAGAAAGGGCAAGTCCACTGTGACCCAGTTAGTGAAGACAGGTAACGAATTCCAACTTGTTCCTGACAATTAAGGGCAAGTCGGTGGCTTATTTTAGACTTTTGCAAGGCATTTGACCAGCTCCCTATAGTAAACTATAGCGCCCGCCTTATATAGCGCTATACGTTAGAAATTAGGAATATAATGGCGTCTTTACTTACCTTGTTAACAGGATTACTGCTTATCTTAAACAATGGAAACTATACGTAGAGGTTAATAGCTAGTAGATCCCGTCAGATGTACCCCAAGGGAGCATCATAGGCCCGTTGCTTTTCCTAATTTATAGGAATGACCTGCCGGTTCCCATTTCTGGGAATTCAAAGCTTTTTGCTGATGACTGCTAACTTTTTAAGAGCATAAATGAACAAAATAAGCACAACATATTGCGAAATTCAATTTTAGGATTTAATGAGGAAAAACAACTGTCCTTTTGCGAATCTTGCGCAAAATCATTTTTGTTCCTTTCTCTTATAGCCTGTAAACTATTTATTTCAGGAAGTTACACATTATAAGTACATAAAAGTTACATTAACAAATGGGTTAACATGGACTGTTCATCTAAATGACATATGTTCCACGGAATTTTCCAAACTGTGCCGCAAAAGCTTAAAGGTACATCAAGTAAGCTAAAGCTTCTTTCATAATAAACAATTATTAGGTTGTAAATTAGAGTTCACTTAGGTTTCATGGGATCTATTTATAACAATATTTACCATACAGAGATGGTGCAAAGGAAAGGTGTTACGTTTATTTATAACAAATACAGAATATTAGACACCCTCAACACTACTGAAAGCCAACCATGTCCCACTACTTTAAATACGCAAAAAAATGTCCCGTTTGCTGCTTATGCATAACCTTTGGACACATAAATTAAACATACCTCGACCCACAGTTCTCAAAGAGTAGTCGCGCCGAACAAACCATTCACGAAGTTAATTGCTCGAAGCCTGTCTTGCAAAGACTGAAAATTTGAAGTATAGCTTTTTCCAGCAGCAAAAGCTCGGTGGTTTTGACTGGTTGGTTGCTATTCATGGTGACGAAATACGCAGCAAAATGCGCCCGCCCTATCTTGTTTGTTCCTTATGCTTGTGTCTATTTTTTGTGCTGCGTTTTTTTTTCTGTGGGCTGTTGCAAATTGGAACTCTCTTCTTGGGACAATTTTCCAGTCTCCCAGTTTTAGCAAAGCTCTAGAAGAGTATTTCCTTGAGTAAATTAGTGCTGTATTTGTTGTTTTTGCTTACTGATTGCAACCGCATGAGTTGCCTTCTTTATTTTTTTTTTTCTCATTTTCTTTTATTATTGGTAAACTATTAATGTCTTTTATTGCACCTACTGGAGGGCCAAAATATCGTCCTGCAGAATGATGAAATAACAAAGGTTTAAGGACAACAAAGGTGAGTTGCACAAAACGTAGCTGCTTGCAAACTTTCAGAATATAATATGAAGGAAACGATGAATGAAAATTATAGATAAAAAAAACACGAAATCCTGGAGGAGAATTTTAGTTTAGAGGAGAGTTTTAGCATACAATATTTGTATTTTTTCGTATTTATTACATTTGGCATAAAAAGAAACGTATAAAACCCAATGCGGTTATCTGAAACTAACTGATTATGTAGCCTTTTGTTTTAAAAAATAGAACCTGCGCTCTGAACCTACTCTACATTTTTCTTCATCCACCTCTACATGACCCTCTTATTTCTCATCCGTTGTTAATGCTGTTTAATTTTATTTATAATGTGAATGTTTAAAACATTTGAGGTGAAGACATGCGATGGGCCGATTCGACTCTAAGAAGGGAAAGCACTAAAATGGGACTGGGAGCCTTTACGAGTTATGCTCCTGTCATGTTCTTTTTTTTTTTTTTTTTGCAATACGACGGAACTTTCAGCTTTCATACCCTGCGCTACAGGAAGAATATAAGTGCTCACTGAAGCGGTGTTAGGGGATATTATGAATGCAGAAAAGAACCGCCCTACAGAATCATCTTTTCCGCTGCAGTTTCCTTTCTTCTTTCGCACAGTCAGTGGATTTTAGGGCCCTCACTCAGTCTCTTAGAGAACTAGCGGAAAATCTTCCTCTCACACCTCGGCTTCCAGAAAGCCTTGTTTTGCATATAATGGTAGGCAGAATGAAATGATATAGCTATGCAAAAAGTTATTACAAAAAAAAAAAAAGGTTCAAGGCGGCTAGTTCAAAAAAGGATTCGAAGCAGACAGCTTTCTCATGGAAAGTAGTCCGGATTAAGGAAGCAAGAAAGAGCAGCGGGTCCTTTTAGATACCGTGCAGTTTTGTTCGCTTTACTACAAAAAAATCTGTTCATCTTCATTCAATTCTTTATACACCATGCTGATGGAGTAGTGCACAAAAGTAGTCATCTGCATTCATTTGTGCGTGTGACATCGTATAGACACAAAAATATGCATTAATAAATACAGGAGCGTAGGTTGGCTTTGTTTCTGTGAGAACACACGCCACGTACTTCCAAGTCGTTTCTGTGTCACAATGGATTAACGAGGCTCTGAAAGTGTGAGTCAGGCGATGATCGAACACAGCACTTGGAAAAAAACGCAGGCCGTATATCGGCACGTATTGCACATTCATGGAATGTACGAGGTACTCAGCATAATTCTCAAAACCACGAATGTTTTGTGCGCTGGGCCCACTTGCAGTCAGCCTTCAAGGTGGAAACATCTCTCTTACAGTGTTCTTCTCAGTAAAGTCGAAACTGTCGTTCGTGCTCGACGCTCAGCAGTAATCTTATATCGAAAGTGCTTATGAAAAATGCGTGAAGCGCAGTATTCAAAGACCAATTTAACATTGCATAACTTATGACAAACAGAATTTGCGCTGAGGGACTTTGCATGGAGCTTCCTAACGACGAGTTCAGCCACCATGGGCACCCAAAGAATCATGGACGGACAACTACCTAGTGCGGAACTAAAACTTTCGGCCAAAAATAACGCAAACATAAGCGCGGTTATGTAAGACAAAATGTTCCTACGTTCGATATAATTATACAAATTCCAAGAAACGAGCGAAACAGCATGTAAGTTTCAAATGTGTTCAGAATAAGCGATGGACATGTCTCTGCTACTGGCTAAGTATTGAGGAGTACAGAAACATATTTTTAGCATTTATTAGGCACACTTTAAGGAGACAAAAATGCTTTATATTATATACCGTTGCTCAGTCACTTCAGAGAGATTTTAGTGGTATTTCGGAAAACAAAAATCTTTATTGGCGTCGTCTGCTTCGCATCTTCGCTACGATGGCTTTTGCGCTCTACGTTCGTGCCTCGAGATGATGTTGATGACTGTGATGAGAAAGCTTAGTAACGCCACTCTGTGTTCCAAAAAAATCTGCTGTTTCGCGTCATGTAGCACACCGGCCCATGATTCTTAGCGCGCCCATGGTGGCTGAAGTGCAGCTCCCCCCGCGTTCCCTTTAGATAAGAGTAAGGAAATCTATGGGTGTGTACTTACGTACTCTTTCATGTCTGTGGACGGGCGACACGCTCGTGTCAAGAGCTCGTCGTCATCGCCGCTTCGTAGCGCCTCTGCGCAGACGACGGCATTAGTGCTGTGCTGCTAATTAGATCCCCGGCAAGTCCAACAGCCCGGTTAAGTGTGAAAGTCCTGCCAAAGCGCTTCATACCACTCAGGTAATAGCAGTTGAAGGAGTGGCAGTTGGAACGTAAAAAGGTGACACGGACGGAGAGAGACCGTGTAACGACGGCCGTAAAAATGCACGTTATGAGCTACTTCATATCATTGCTCGCCACTTCCCTGCCTCCGGGAGAAACGCACAAATCAGGGAATCAGGTTTGGCAGAGTAATGAACGATAGGTATGTCTTGCACGTGCTTTGTGAAATGGAATCTTTGATTTTGGCTATGTATGTATGTATGCACAACTTGATTAAGGAGCCGGCAAACGACGAGTTAAAGCGTCGTAACGTTGGCCAAGCATCGACCCGGGGTTATGCCCTACTCTGCACTTCCTCATTTGGCCCGTTTGTGGTGCGCCACTTGAAGGTAAGAAAATACAAAAGTAAAATCGAAAGAGTTCTGCTGCATTCGTTTCATTTTTTACGTCACCTAGCTGGAAACAGTGCACGCTGTCATCTCATCATTTCGCGAAAGAAACAGACGGCGCACACCAAAGGGCGGTCTGAGTGAAAAACTTCAAGATTGCAAAAAGTGACCGCAATGCTCTAAATAACAAAATAACAAAATGCGTTCGGATACATTGGATACAGGAAGACGCTCAGAATACAATTAATAAAAAACAGCCTTACGCACCAAGCCCCAAATATAAGTGCCTCACCAACAAGTGTCATTTGATCGCCCCTCTCCGCTCTGCCAATCAGCAACTCTAGTAAGGGAATGTACACGTGCTCTGATTCTCCCCTGGACTTGCCCTTCCGTCGTAACCTAACAAAAATGTAGTAGGAAGGGTTCCTTACAAGGATTACGGCTAAAGCAGCCCTTACACCGTCAGTAACGGTCCGATGGGGCTCTCAAGATGTGCCGAGCATATTCTCTAAGTGTGCAAGGCCAGACACCGAGGTGGAACTTCCCCACCTTTTATGGATGTTTCCAGGGATGCAGACACCAAGAAAAAGAAGACTACAAACGGTTGGACTGTCGGCCACAAGGGAGGAAGACCTGCAGTGGCGGCTAATGGCCAACGTTAAGAGCTAGAGCTTCCTTCGGTTTCTCGAACACAATAAGACGACAGACTACATGCATTACCTTACTTTAAAGACAGCCCTATTGTATGCCACACAGCAAATCTTCGAATAGAAAAACAATGTAAGGCAATTTGAGGCAATTTGTTCAGCACGCCTTTCATTCTCGAGTTAAAAAAAAAACATCGCAGAGGAGTAGATCTAAACACAGAATGTTCACTTGAGAAGCGAGTACAGGGCGTCGTATCTATTCATTTTTCTTTTTAACATGGTATTTAGTATCCCGAAGCAGGGTCCTGCGTACATGCACTATCTACAGATTATTATGAACACATTGCCAAATCAGCATGATATGCTGCAGCTGATCGACCCGCATGCAAACTGCTCCCGCTCCCGCGAAGTACGTTGCATATCGTCAGTCGTCATCAACTTCCGCCTGAAAGCAACATTTTTTGCAGGCCTACTTGGTTTAACTACAATAAAACATACCCCTTTTGCCGAATGTAGCACTCAGTTCCTGCCTATTTCTTTTACTTTTAAAAGAATGCTCTTGCAAAATTTGATGCCATTATTTATTTATTTATTTACTTAAAATACACTAAAGACCCAGTACGGCATTACATAGGAAGAGGGGGGATATGGTTAGAACAAAAATCAAGTTAGAACAAAAACAGGATAACTAATGATGTTATGGTGTTACGTGAGGGAAGTATATAACTATTCAAGTAATCAATGTGTGAAAGACAGACAAGGTAATGAAAGCTTTTTTTTTAGTAGCAAAGCAGGCTCGCCGGATAGAGCTTGATAAATAAATCCATTTATTAGTAATACTTCAACACAAAAACGTAAAGAAAGAAAGTGAAAGTGCGCGCGCGTGTGGTTACGGAAGATTATCTGCAGCTGTTCATGAAAATAACCCGAGCGGAGGATTTTGTGTCTCTGCTATCTACTGTACTGGCCATTTCCTCTCTTTAGGGGTAGCAGGGAAGTGAAACGATGTGAACGATATACCTTTCCGCGCAAGTGGTGTTGTTAGACGCTTCAGAAAATAAGTACCTAATCGCTCCGTGCCACCATGTACAAAATGTCTTGCTATCAATGCAGTTGTTAAGAATTTACGCGTCCTCGAGCGCGAGGGAACGTTTTTCTTGGTAGTACAACCTTAACTCTCATTCGACAATAGAATCAATGCTTGCTGCGAAGAATCCGCCTCTCGCAGATGTTGTGAAGCCAATTATTTATTTTTCAGTCTGACACGCGTCTCTGCGCGACGTTGGAACAAGGTAAAACACACAAGCTGGACTCAAACGTCGGCTGAACGTCAAGACAAATGTTTTTTTATGTTTGCAATAACAACGTCAAGCGAAATCCAGATGCTGCTTAAAAAACAGAAAGTGGTGTTGTGCAACTGGACAGAAGATCCAATTGCATGTCTTAAATAAAACAGAACCGAAATCACAACAAACGAACTGCCATGCTGAAATACAGGCATAACTAAATAAAGAAATTGCTTGTATAGATTAACAATACAAAAAGAGCGCAGAAAAGAACCTTTCGGCTTGAAAGCAGCAGGGCGACAAGAAAAATAAGAAAGCAAACCTTCGCAAAAAAATTGAATCGTACGTCACGTTAATAATGACAAGCTTAGATAGAAAGGAAGTAGAAACCTTTTGGCTCCCTCTATGGCCGACCAATGCCTATACCGCGCAAAGTTCTCCACCCCACCCTATCTTAGAGGAAAGGATAAGTGCTCATGGTTTTCCCTTATCTGAATTGCTAATGCCCTGGATAGCCAACCTCTCCAGCTCAGGTCGGCATTGTAGCACCCCTTTTGAGGTCTTCCTTTCTTTTTCAAATTCCAATTGGCATTGAAATGGACAAAGTCACGGAAAGACACCTTGAAAAATTGAAGCTTATAAAAACGATATGGAATAAGCTACAAGAAAGAAATTCAAGGTATTGATGGTTATTATCGCATGCCAAAAGGAGCGAGCGACAATTTCAGGGCAGTATTGTTACCACCGCTACATGTATTTTGATGACTTTCTTCGTCCTAGTAACATGTGACCTTTCTTGTGCAACTCACTTCATTCGCCTTCACGAAAGTTACTTTTAGCCACTGTATGCGACCTAATGTGAATTCGAACTCTCCGCTTTCGTTCTGGTCGATACTCCTAAAGGAGCACGGAGAATAAAAGTCGTGCGGAACACTTGAGCGGGTGCAGGATTCAAAGGAAAACTACTACCATTTATTTGCCTATCGTTTGGAGTGATTTCAGGGCGAGGCGAACGTTAGCTCAGTGCCGTTGATGGGGAATATTTTGTCCTATCACTAGCTGCCACTGCTGATGAGCGGCAGGCTTGTTTACGGTACGCTGGGCTCGAAATTAGTAACGTTTTCATAAGCTAAACATTCATTATATACAATTATTCGAAGGCATCAATAAGAAAGCAGCTAAGCATTTGGCAAGAACGTTTCTTCCAATAAGAATATCAAGAGAGAAAATGCAGAAAATTGTAATCCGCTAATTGGAAGTCTTCGCTGCCCTTGTGTTCTCTCCAGTCCCACATACCATACGAAAACCAAAAAAAAAATCTGGGCCTCGCTTCGCAGGGATAACATACTGATTTTCGACGCATTGCCATCAATACCACCGCCAGCTCTAGGCCGGATTATTTACTGACGACTGCTATGGTACCAAGTAGACATCATCAACTTGTGCAGCAAAGTGCTGCGTTAAACTATGTGTTGAAGCAAATCCTAAGCATCCGTACTCTGCGCAGTAGATGAATATTTGCAGTTGCTATTTCACTGGTTGACGGTAAGAAGCTAACGACACCAAGCTCGACAACTCTCGGCACGAGGATGAAAGTGAGGAAGAAGACGAGGTACGGGCGGGGCGTGGACGAGAAGAAAGATTGGAACGTGGCGACGAAAACAGCGGAGCAGTGTTACTAGAGGACTGTTGGCCTCCAAGAAGACAGGCGGCAGAAAGACGCTCCTTCCCAACCATTGCTGGGAAAATGTGCATTATACATTTTTGAGCCACTTTTAAACGCACATTGCAAAAGCTAAACACGAATATTATTCTGAACATTTCGATTACTTTTAAAAATCTAATAACCAAACCACGCTTTTCGAGTAGGTTTTTAAGAGGTCATCCGTCCAGGCCTCGCAAAATGCTATCTAAACAATAGAAAATACAATAATGCTAAACGATCAGAGAATCGCTTTTTGTCTGCATTTCATTTGACCTCACTGTTTGCAGATTCCTTTAAGTATGACACCTAAATTACACTTTACAACCTCATCACGATAGTAATGAGGTTGCCAGCTGCTGCTCATGGCCCTGAGTGAGTAACATCCTCTTTGATATGTCTCCCAGTTCTTTATTAGAGCTGGTTAATTACTTACATTTTGAATGAATACTAGCCAAAGTGATCTCTTTACTGCAACTCATTATCAAGTCATCAAGTTCGCAGGTATCTCTACACAGACGACATCGATTTGAGGCAGAGCCTGACATGCAATCCCTCAATATGCTCCGGCAATTGTACATGCGCTCCCTTGAGAATTGGTTTTGTGACTTGCGATTCCCGTAAAATGTAAAACAAAGTGCGCTGTCCTTGTTTTCCAAATTAAGTATCCTGAAAATCATTTTCTTACATTTCAGCAAGAAATGACTCCTCAAGTTAAGTCTTTAAAATATCTGAGTGTCATTTATATGATAATCTCACTGGGCACATATTGATCATGTTGGCGGGCTTACTAATACCTGGTTTGGAATGATTAATGTTTTATGTTATATAAGCCCGACCACTTTTAGAATTTGTATCTGTGTTGCTTATTGGTTCACCGGCTAAAAACATTCGCCCGCTCATTTTTTAGCTTGTGCTTAGCTTGTGATTTGGGCCCCCAAATTTGTAGCTAACATTGTACTTTACTTTGAAGCCGGAATTCCACCTTGGTTAGTTAGATTGCAATTTTGATCTATCTAGAGATATACAAATCACTTTTCTACCACTCTCTATCAGGTTTTTTGTCGCCAGCCGACCACCTTTTCTACATTTCACTATCCTAGGTTTCATACCCCGCAGGTAATAGTGGTGCAAGTTTTACTTGAACCTTTATGTGTATTCCTTTTGAGCATCATTCCCTCAAACATCAGGGGGTCTTCGTTTGAAATTGTCAACGGTGACATTTTCCCCAATACCGCTAAATATTTATCACCCTGAATTTTAATCGGATTATTAGAAAGATCATTGAAATCTTTTTAATTAGCTTAACGAAAGCAACTGACGCACCTCTATGTGATGAAAAAGCAAGCGTGGTAATATATTGTTCGCTTCTAGACTGAGTTTTTCTTTTCCGGATTTCACCCCAATATTCCAGTCGGAGTGTCTGGCGGTCGCTCTACCTTGGTGCAAAATAGACCCATATCAATCACCAGTGACTGTAATTCAGTCACTTAAACCAGGTGCCCTTAGTTTAATTCGAATATGAATTCTCCTAATTTAAGTGCCTTTCTAGAATTGCTCTCTTCCCATTTGAGCCTTGTATATATGGTGCAGGTACCAAGTCATATCAATGTGAGAGTCAATGGGGTTGGGGTTGTTGATAGCCTGGCTAAGGACTCTGTCAATGGCCTCGTGCTACATATCCTCCCGGCTACAGCGTACATAACAGCAGGGCTGTTTCGTATAGGCACCTAATTAGGCTAACAAACTAAACCACTTTTAACACCTGATGACTACCTGCATTTCCGATATTTATGAAGTAGAAAATCATGTAAGTATTAGCAGATTGAGGTCTCCCTATAAAGGCTGCGCTGCGATATCCCCCCAATATATTTCTCTATGCACAGGGCTGGTATGGCGCTTAATCATGTCTGCGCCATTTGAGCAGCTGCCGCATACATGGAACTGATTGGCCAATAAAAACCTCAGTTGTTAGTAGTCGCGCCTTTCACTTCGTTCCTTCCTGTGTTTGTCTCTCTACGCGAAAACTCAATTTCAGCATTGCATCCCCTTTCGGAACGTTCTCGCATGTCATTGAGAGCCCTTCTTTTTCCACGTTGTATTTTTACAGGGAAAATGTTCCCGAGCGACCCTGTTTCCACTCGCCGTACTGCATCAATGACGGCAAAAGAGACTGCCTCTACATCTTCTGCTATCCTGAAATCGATATTCAACAGTAAGTTGAATAGGAATAGATAAGTAGTAGTCAATGCATTGATTAATAAAGCATCAGCGTGATCTCGTTGACAATTCGTCATAAAAAAAACTTAATTTGTAACACTCGTCTTATTGAAAATTGTAATCCTAATCATTCATCTCAATGTGCATGAAAGGGGACTTAACATAATAAAATATTAACGGTGTACGAATATTAGGACTGCGTGGTAGAGGCGCATTTAAAGCACGCTCTCTAATCAAGTGAGCTACATTCCTTTGGCATCACACATTCCACTTAACAGCCTCAAAACGTACTGCTAACATTACCAGCCTAAACTCCTTGAAGAGAACGAAACACTCCACTGAGGATAATTTCATCCTCTTGTTCGATGCTATGATAACGCCTTACTGTCTTGAAATTTACTTCATAAAGACCGCTTGCCCTGAGAGAAGTAACCATTTGACTCCTTTGATCACCCGAATATCTCCGTGCATGCGTGAGAGCACAATGGATGATCCTTTTCTGTAGAATAAAGAACTATCTTTACGGGAGTACGTTAGGATGACTCATTTATATGTGGCTTTCTTTTAGGTTGTATACCCTCGACTTCGCAAACGCCCTCTATAGCAAAAACTACATATAAATATTTAGAGTACTTCCTATACTACAAAACGACATTGAGAGCCAATGCAACAGTGACATTGCGCCGCCTGTTAGCTGGACCCGAGCGCAGCTGACGCAGATGGCAGTAAGACTAATCGTAACGCATGCATCGCCGCATGAACAACATTAGGTGTATGTTGGAAAATAACAAAATTACCGAATTTGGCGCCATGAGCTTCACCCATTTCATCGCACGGTCATTTTGTAGGTCACGCAGCTAGAAAACAAGTGCTGTTTGCTACGTGTTTGTGAATGGACATCACGCCATATTCTAGTGCTCTTTAGACGCTGAAGAAAAACCACATTTTCTTCTATCATGGCTTATTCTAAAACAGGCTATTGCTAGTGGATTTTATACTAGACATTTTTCTCGATGTTATGTTTCTAGAGCGAGTAATGACATATGGCCTTTTGAATCAAAGCGGCTCTCGTCTAATACCTTTCATTTGCCGTAGGCTTCGTATGGTATTAGGGAGTTGTTTTTTTTTTACATTGTTACGCCTCATAATCCTTTTGGTTCCTTTATCTTCTAGCATAGGGCAGACTAACGAGTCTGCAAATCTTGTTCAGGCAGCTCTCTCCCCTGTTTTGTTATTGGTAATCGTCACTCTTCCTACCTTTTTTCGCGATCGCATATAAGACAGCATAAAATAGCAATGGGCACGCTGGAATTGAGCGGTAAATTCCGAAGCTTTTCGCGCCAACATGCAGATTTTTTTTATCGAGAGCATAGTCTAAACGAGTTTGACATCTTTATTTATTTTGTTTTTCATTTGCAGTGCCTTGCCAAGCCTGCGCACTGTGAATACAAAACGAATACAGCTTCGCTAAAATATATTCGAATTTTGTATTGGGTCGAAGTTCAACGTCGTCTTAAAGTCGACTGTAGTAATGAGGATAAGGGTTCCTCCTTGGGTTATTTACCTTACATTGACACAGGACAGAGTACGGGCGCCTTGCGCTTTGCCACCGTCGGAACACTGCGGCCGCTGCCAGGATAACCCGGGTCCTCTGTTTTAGCGGTCGGACGCCTTTACTAGTACAGCGCCGCCGAAGCTCTCGATTTATATTTTGGGTAATCTACAAGGCTCTCTTATCTGCCCATTACGTTCCTTTTATGAGCAAGAAATCGAATGCTTTGTGTCATACGCGAAAAGTATTCAGCTCGTTCCGCCAAAAAGCATTTGACGCTGCCGTGGCCATAGTCTAAATTTAGAAAAAGGTTGTGGGAGAAACTATACACCCGTGATTTCGTATCAAACTGTAAAGCAACCATATTTTGCACAGCGTTCACTGTGTGGTGTAATGCTATCTTGCTTCCACTTTTATCCAACTTCATTTCATTCATTTCATTTCATTTAATAATACTGTCAGCCACCATAAGGGGCTGTAACAGGAGTGGAAAATACAAAACGAAAAATGAGCAATATAGAACACGATGAAAAACAATAGCCAATCAAAAATTGTCTCTGAATGCACACACAAACAAAACAAAAACGAATTACACAGAAATCAGAACAACAGCCATCCTACACAACAGCAATAGAACCTCATCACCTTGTGGTAGTGTCATAAATGAAATTTTCTAAATGGCGTACAAATTCAGATAATGATGATGATCGAACAGCAGAGTCTGGAAGAGAGTTCCAGTCCTTACAAGTTCGCGGGAAATAACTAAACTGAAGCAATTATTTTTTATAGCCGGCAATGCAATGAACCTAATATGACGATGCCTTGATGTCTCATTAGTTTTGATCTCAAAGTAGTCTGATTTATTAATTTTTAGATAATTATTGATAATGAGGTAAAGAGTTTTTAGTCTTTCATACCTGGTTCTGCTTTCTAACATTGGTAGTTGGGCTTGTTGGCAGAGGTCTGTTGAAGAATGGTTACGGCGGTATTTATTATATATAAACCTTGCAGCGAGCCGCTGAATCCTATCTAGCTTGTGAATGTTAGTTGCTGAGTGAGGATCCCATACTACTTTGGCATATTCAATAATTGGTCTGACTAGGGTTTTGTAAGCCAGGCATTTTACATCCGGAGTAGCACTGTGCATTGTGCGCCGCAGGTACCATAGCGTTTTAAAAGCTTTGGAGATGACATTTTCAATGTGGGTATTTCATCGTAGGTCTGATGTAAAAGTTAAGCCTAGGTATTTATACTGATCAACTCTTTCGAGCATGTAACCATTTATTTGATAATTGAAATTAAGAACATTCTTTTTCCTAGTTACTGACATGAACACAGACTTTTTTAAGTTTAACTCCATCTGCCAGTTGTTACACCAATTGACTATTCTTTGTAGGTTTAAATTTAATTTAATCTGATCATCAATCGTATTTACGCCACTGTACATCACGCAGTCGTCAGCAAACAGTCTTATTGGACAATCAATGCTACTTTGCAAATCATTAATGAAAATGAGAAAGAGGAGTGGGCCTAAAACGGTACCCTGCGGCACACCAGAAGCAACAGGAAGAGTGCTAGATTCACAACCTCTAACAAATACATACTGTTCACGAGAGGATATATACGCAGAAAACCACTGTGTGAGTGTTTGATTTTTAAAGACCGCATTAACCTTATATAACAATTTTTGGTGTGAAACTTTATCAAATGCTTTCGCAAAGTCAAGGTATATAATGTCTGTTTGACCACGTGAATTTATTGCTTCTGCGAGGTCATGAACTATTTCTATCAGTTGGGTAGTTGTGGACAGTCCCTTTCGGAAGCCATGCTGGCGATAATGAAGGAATGCTGGTCGAGGTAGTTGAGCAGGTGTTTAGATATGATATGTTCAAGCAACTTCGAAACTGTACTAGTGAGCGAGATTGGGCGATAATTTCTAACAGAATTATTTCCGCTTTTATGGACTGGTATAACTTTTGCTCGCTTCCAGTCAGTTGGGAAGCATCCGCTAGTAAAAGAAGACTGAAATATTTTGGTCAAGTATTTAGATACCCATTCAGCGCACCTATATAAAAACTCGTTAGGGATACGATCTGGACCTTGGCTTTTCTTGATGTCAATAAGTAATAGCAGATTTAGAACACCTTGCTCATCAATTTGTAAGTCAGTAATAGGAGGTCTTTCAGTTTCAGCATTAAAAGGAGGCAGTACACCATTATCACGTATGTAAACAGGTGAAAAATATAAATTAAAATCTTCGGCACGTTTATGGGCGTTCTCCTCGGTCTCAGCATGGTGCAGAACCTTTGACGGATTTATATAGCGCCAAAATTTACCAGGTGACTCGCGAAGAAATTTCGTGAGCGTCACATTATAGAATCTGTCTTTTGATTCCTTAAGAAGTCTCTCTAAATCCTGGCTCACGCGGCGAATACAAAGTTTATTTTCGGGGTTTGGGTTGTGTGAGGAAGCCTTACGTTTACGTTTAATTCTTCGTTTGAGATGAAGAATGTCTCTAGTTATCTAGGGACTCGTTTTATTGGTGCTCTTAAATTTCTTAGGAACAAACTGATTAAGGCACCGCTCTGCTAATTCCGAAAAAAATTCCCATAGTTGGTCAGTACTAGCATCAGAGTCATACAGCTGCACAAAATCTTCATATGAATGAATAATCGAGGCAGTCAATCACAGCATCATCATCAGCGTCATGAAAATTAAAGAAATGTTTTTCGGACAAAGTAACTGTGGAATCTGGTGATGCCTTTAAGGATAACAAAACCATCCTATGATCGGACAAGCCATCCAAGATCTCACATTCACAGAGAGAGGTTTGTATACGTTAAGAAACAAAAATCAAATCCAGTATAGATGATGATGCAGTACATATCCTTGTGTGATCAGATACAGCTTGAACTAAATTATGACAAAAAGCCAGATCAAGTAACTGCTCACAACTAAGCACTTCTCGTGTTACAGGTAATTTCGAACACCAGTCAATGCCGGGTAGGTTGAAATCTCCCAATAATAGCATCCTACTATCGTGAGGCAGGTAGGAGTCCATAAATGTTCGCAGATTTACCAAAACGTCTACCGGGGCATTTGGGGCCCTGTAAACACCCCCGATGAAGACTGTTTGTTTATCTAGTTTTATTTTGACCCATAGCGCTTCTACGCCATTTACATCTGGAAGTACAGAAAAAGCTATGTTGTCCTTGATAATTAATGCAACTCCCCCCCCCCCCCTGTCTTCTCGGTCCTTTCTCACTATTTTATAGCTAGGAGGAGTCGAGTATATCCTTATGCAGCCATGTTTCAGTGACTACTACAATGTCTGGTTCATATTCTATGATTATGCTTTCTAATTCGACAATTTTATTTAATATGCTTCTGGCATTAACATTTATGACTTTGAACGGTTTTGATCCAGTGTTCCTGCGTCAATCGCTACTCCCAGAAGAGGTATGACATTAGTGCCTTTGTTTCGTAGTTTCGTCCCAGGCGTAAATGATATTGTTCACCTTCATCTTATCGAATACCACTTCATTTCAAGTTGAGCCTAGTTTGCGATAAGAGTTGGAACCGACGACATATGCCCCTCTGAAAAGTTTACATGCTCACAGAAACGTTACACACTTTACCTTCTTTACCCCAAACACCCATTTGAACCAAAAATATAAGAGTGTTCGCGGAGCGAAAAGGTGCTATCAAGGGCGCTTCGTGTTTACAATATAGGTGTAGCTTGAGCGTATCCCTGATTTGTTGATGTTCAGTTCAGTTCAGTCGTTCAGTCGTATCCGACTCTTCGTGACCCTATGGACCATATCATGCCACGCTTTCCGGTCTCTCACTATCTTCCTAACTGTTTATAATTTATAATGACGTGTTTATAATTTACTGCTCTTACTTCTCTTCAATAGTCGCAAGGGCATCAGTGAACATCAATGGCTTAATATGATAGTGGCATCGGTACAGTATGGCACAAAGAGCCCACGCGCATAATCCGTGGCAGAGAGACATTCACAAACGGCGCATAAAAACTAGAAGGGGTGTACAATGTATCGGGTATTGGTTTCAAAGTCGTTGGTGTAGAGTAACGAGCAGAAAATAAATAATTCCTACTGTTCCCAAAGACGCGGGTCGAATCCCGGCCTCGGCGGCAGCTTTTCGATGGAGGCGAAAGGCAAGGCGCCCGTGTGCTGTGCGATGTCAGTGCACGTTAAAGAGCCCCAGGTGGTCGAAATTACCGGAGTCCTCCACTACGGCGTCTCTCATAGCCTGAGTTGCTTTGGGACGTTAAACCCCACAAACCAACCAACCAACCAACCAACCAACCAACCAACCAACCAACCAACCAACCAACCAACCAACCAACCAACCAACCAACCAACCAACCAACCAACCAACCAACCAACCAACCAACCAACCAACCAAAATAAATAATTCAGCGGCAAAATAAATCAGGCCTTTTTTCCAGTGTTTTTAAATGCGTTGTTGGGACGTTATTTCAGCTTTCGGCTCAAGCAGTCATACAAAAAGGATTGGAAAATTTCTTGGTAGCTCTCTTTGCAACTGAAATCTATCCAGTCCTTATGTCGTTTCGGATTGCTTCAAAGCGGCAATGAGTACACTTTGATACTCCCAACCAGCATTCTACTTTAAAAATTATGCATGCATTTTGTTTTGCTTTTTGTTGGTTACCTTTTTAATTTGGTTCTCTTCGGGAACGAATCACCTTTCAATTCCGGTATAAGAAGCCGCATTTATTCGTGAACTTACATAGCTCCACTGCTCCCTGTTGTGTTGTATCTGTTTAGGACGAGAAAAGAACACAGCGTGGTCGTGCTTGTCGCTCCTAGTCAGCTGTCGAAGAAAGTTTGCGAATAGCTCTGCACAAAAGGAGTCAGCAGCAAAAGTTTCCTTTCGGTCATTTTCATATCTTTTTCTTTCTTCCCTGTGCAGCAGAATCTTCCCATCACGTTTTCGGTCTCTTCTGTCTGCCTTCACACCACCTGTCACCTCGTCCGAGAAGAATCATTTGTCAAATGCTCCGAGCAGCCTATTTTTCCTTTGTCTCGACAGCAATCTTTTTCTCGTCTGCGGCTATGGTAGACAGATTCACTCTTGTCCCTCCGAGACTTGGAATGACTCGCCCTGGTAAGCAGATTCAGTAGAGGATAGTTTGGTGATATCATACGAAACACCCGGAGAAGTTTTGGGTCCGGATTTCTAAACAAGAAGATCAGGACTGTAAAAAAATACAGCAAAACAATCAAATCAATTGTACCTACTTTAGTTGGGGCCTAATTGTTAGAACCAAAGAAGAGGTGATGAGTTTAGGAAAAATCATTTAAACTATCTAAACGCACACAAAATAGAAGATGCTGCATTGCAAAGTAAACAAATGGTTCATATTGGTGGCAAATTTTAAAACAAATCTATGTATCGGCATACTGCATTTTGAGATATCAGCTCTCGAACAGAACATAGGATCGGCGCTGGCAATAGGCTCACATGTATAAACGAATTCCCCGGCGAGCCATGTTCAATGGAGGTCCCTTTGCTGCTTTGTAAATTTTATTTTTACAACTTTCTCAATTCTAGAGGTTTCCTATCAACTGGTGTTGCTTTGTCGATAAAGAAATACCATAAACTGCAGCTGACAAATGTCCCAAAATTCTAATTACACTGTACAGAAGGAAACGTACCGAAAGTAGATGTGTATGTTTGCTTTTGTAATACGCTTTCGGTACAAACAAGCGCAACCGTTGCTGCGAGCGTGAAATATTCGCTCATCCTCTTGACAACCAAGACACATTGGCTTACCGTGCGCTGATCGGCTTCCGGCTTTGGGGCATGTAAACCTTCTACTATGGTGGCAAGTGATCGTCGTAGCGCTGGCATTGTTGCTGGAATAATGCGACAGATTGGTGCGTTGTTCAGCTAAAGCACCAACCTGACCACTGAGTATGAACGTGCGTGATATGCCAAAGAAAGATTGCCGTTTTTGTGCAGTAGAATTTTGATGAAGATCTCCCGCATGAGGGACGAACGCCAGATCCATCATCTACGAACAGAAAGGAGACCTATCCGAGCCCTAATTCTCATACACGCCCCTTTTATTTCTGCACGCGTAGATTATCGTTAAATATTTGCTATACCTCGCCAAAACATGACGACGTATGGACACTGCATTTCGCATTTCGCTTACTAACTTACTGTGAAACGTTTTATTGCTCGCACATCCCGTTCATTGTTTTTGTGTACTTCATTCCTGGATACATTGGTACAGAAACAACTGATCTTACATGCAACTACCTTTCCTGGTCAATTTACTTGATATTTTGAACTTGCAAGTGTGTTTAAAATAAGGGCAGTTTTGTTGTTTGCTGTTGTTCTTTCCCCCCTTTTCTTTCCTTTAATCCAATTCTACTGTACCATTTGTACCTTTTCTCCTCCCCTCTATAATTCTTTTGTAAACCCTGAGGGCAAATAAATAAATTAATAAAAAACACTGCTGCCTGAATTGCAGACGAGATTCCACCGTACATGACCCCATTGCACAGAGATTTCTGATCCCGATTTATGTGACATTTTTAAACATATAGAATGTGACTCGAACATAAAACTGTAGGAGCAGTATTGCAGGCTTTTATGTTATTCAGAAAAGCTCAAAGCTGCTCCGCTTCGAACGACCGTGCGATATCCCCTTTATGTAGGAGATTAACACTGCCTTCCAGAGAATTTTGTCGCCATTGGTGACCTGAACGCTTCCTACTTCCGTTGGCATCTCTGTTGCAAACTCTCGAACTTTGCAATTCGTCAAAGAAACAACTAATAACCATTTTTTGTTCACTTTTAAACTCACACAGATAACTTTTTCTTGCCGCCAGGTCAAATTCTGTCTTAGATTTCCTAAACAACAATTTAGCAGTAAATTACATCTCTTAGGAAAACTTACAGACGGTTTAACTCTGTTGATCGCGGAATATTGTGCAGACCCATGCCGTTTCGACAGGATTGTGTTTGCTGTGTCTTAATTATTAAACGTTATTTTGCTGTGTTAATCAGGCTGCTATGTTTCGAGACCATACACTGCATTTGTGCTGCAGCACTAAAGCTTCTAAAAGCACTACAGAAACAGCTTTGGAGAAATGCGAAAGCCTGAGCATTGCTGCTGCACATGGTACATCGCTCAAACCTTGTCGAACACAACCAGCGTTCAGTTGAAAGCATAAAATTTCAGCGGCGTTGTATAAATGGTTTATAGGAAAAGAAAGCCGTGTTAATTGTTACGCTTGTTTTTGTGGACACCTGAAGTCCCTCGAAAAGGTCAAAGGTGAAATCGGCTTCAGATATCGGGTTTTTTTGAGAATGCTGCTGCTGTTACAATGATGCATGCATTATAACAGCTCTTGTACCAATGCTCATTTTCCAAACTGATCCAGCTTTCACTGCCATTGTTCTGCCGAGCACTGGCAAATATGTTTAATGTCTGCGACCATGTCAAATGCATATCAGTTTATATAGTGCTGAAGCAATAAAAATTTATGCACGCTCACCTTTTAAAGGAGGTTATGTATTTCGTATTGCCTAATTTGTTAACAACTTATACGCTCACATGTACCACTGAGTATATTCTTTCGGATTACACCTTAGCTATAGATGCTTTTGTGGAATATTTCGGTATATTTTTCTCAATGACAGATATCTAGGGCATATTTTGTTTAGTTCTGAAGCCTTTTTGTACTCACTATTAAAAGCGTTGTTACTAAAGAATGAAGTATAAGAAATGCATGAACTGTGATATATTTTTTCAAATTTCCCGCTGCGTTAGCAGGCGAACTTAGTTTGCAAGTAACTCTCGCGGGCGTTCTTGCGCCATGCCCTATACTTTCCCATTTTGTGCAGATGTACAGCGGACTCCTGCACCGATATTCACTGCCGCCTCATAATCATTAACACACTGCTTCAATAACCTTGGTTAGACTTCCCAAGGCAAACAAGGAAATTGAGCGTGAGCAGCAAAGAGCCGAGGAATCAGCCGAATGAACTGCTAATAAATGTTTTCAATTATTGTGTTTCACTTTTATCTCGTCATGCTTCATATACTTAGCAGGGTGCCTAACGGTTTTTTCTTTTTCACTTATCGCGCTATATAATGATAGGAGTTTTACTCGTATTTGAATGCCAGCTTGTCTTTGATGTCTTTAAATATTAGTATACGTCTAAATAATTACTATTGCATAATGTTTACGTAAGCATTTCATTTTAAAGAAAGAAATTTAAATTAATTCGTGCAGCTTTCGTGGTATTTTTACGCATTGCTTAATCGTCAAACTCGGTTGATTTTAGTGCTGTTGTCTAAGTTTTACACCTTTTGTGGTGAACACTTAAACGCGCTTGCGCGTGAGGGCACTGCTCTCAGTAAAAGGCAAACGACATGAACATAATTCCTACTGGATAGTAGTGCACAATGCTTCGATGTCCGTGTTTATACACTGAGTCCTCTCAGAAGCACTTGGCTTGATATTAGCGCTCAGAGAAAGCTCTGCAGCGAAGGTCAAGCAAGTGAGGAGGAAGATGAGGAGGAAAGGCAGGGAGGTTAACCAGTAAAAGGAACCGGTTATCTAGTTATCTACCCGGGAAGGGGGTGAGTGGATATAAAAGTGGTGGGAGAGAGGGAAGGTGAAGTTAGTATAGTCAAATCAATGTCATATCAAGTCACACCACATCAACGTCATATCTCGCCAAATTAGAGCAAAATCACAGCCCATCAGTCAGGCCCGTGGTTTTCATGAAGCGGAGCAATGCCTGGCAGGCCTTCACTGCTGACGATTTCCGCGGCCAGTGACCTAGAATCTTGATTTCAGTAAGTAGGCGTCCATCTAGACGCTCCAGCACACAGCAGAAGCACTGTTTTGCCGTACTGTATATGGGGAATTCGCAAAGAATGGGGCTTATAGCTTCGTCACATATGCAGGTTGCACATGAAGGGCTATTTGTCATACCTATCACAAAAAAATAAGATTTTGTGAACGCTACACCAACCTACAGGCGGCGCAACAAACTTTCTTCGCGTCATGGTAGGCCAGGTAGAAGCCGGAGCTTCAGGTCAGGATCCAGGGATTTTAAGCGACAGTTCGCAAACTGGCCAGAATTCCACAGGGCGCGCGTGTTCTTCCGCCCAATCGCGCGAAGCCTGCCTGCTGCGGCTGCCCTGGAAAAGGGAATGCACATATAATCGCCGTCTTGGTGGGATGTGCAGGTGACCTCGTCCACACTGAGATTGCTCGCTATGCCACTGTCGTCTAGAAGCCATTGGTAGATGAGGTCATGTCCTTAGTGTATGGCAAAAGCTGAAAATATGGCCGGAGAACATTAGTTGCAGCCCGATGTGCGAGAGCATAGCACGCGCAATTCACTTTTTCGCCAGAATATATCTTCTTCCTCTATACCACTTGGGGTATATCTTTTCGATTTTCTGTTTACTTATTATACGCTTCGTCGAATAGCCACAAGGGATTCCAGAGAAAATTACAAATTAAATACTCCTTTCGCAGCGTCAAGTGTGCAATGGGAGGCACGTAGCGGCGACGCCTCCCAGGATGGAGAATCCCTACAGTGCATAATATTTCACAGGACGAGAACGGTTCGGGAGGCGGTGTTCATTCGCTCAAACTCAAACGTGATCTGAAGCCGTGCCTTTCACCAGCCGGGTTCTGCTTCGCTCTGTCACGAAAGAGGCCTCTCAGTCAGGACCAGCTTGGGCTATTGCTCATCTTTTAAAAACGTAACCACTTCAGGCAAAGATAATTGAATTTCCCGGAGCACTACTGTTTGGTAAAAATAAACATTTAATGACAAAGATAAGGGAAAATGTAACAGATCAGAAGTAACTATTATTTGTAATATAATGTGTAAAACTTATTTAGGAGAGTATAAATCAAAAACAAGCACAGCCGCTGCACTATTCAGCTGTTAATAAAATGTAGCGCAAAATAATACTTCCGTTACCAAAAATAACATTTCAGTACCCTTTACAATTATGTTTGACATGTGATACGGCTTTAAATCATGTATCTGATCGCTTTAATTATTGGAGTTGGTGTGCTAAGTATTTAAATGTATCGTATTAAGTAGAAACAATGAGCATTTTGCATCGTAAGCTAGTTTACGTCTGGACAAGATCCTTCATTATGTAATTCACAATATCAATTATATTATAAATGTAAGGCGCATAGTAAATCTTCGATATGTCTCTATTGACCGATGTTTGCTCGTTCACAAGAAATACAAGATTTTACTTGAGGGTAATCGCCTTCACATTACTGTTTCGCGCTAGTAAATATGACTGATTTCACTAACTTCAGAACAATAAGCATGGCTAATATCAGAAGCATTAGATTTTTCGTAGCTTTTTTATGGCTATCAATATCCTGAACAGCGCCGTAACATGGAAAATTAGTATTCAGCATTTGATGCCCAAATGACGTTTCTCCTATATTTTTTCAACTATGCATAACATTTTAAGCAAGATTTAGTCGAGTGGGGAGGCAAACTCAGAGCAACAAAAAGAACATTTATATTCTGACTTGAAACTCGCTCAAAACTAAATCTCTACATAACAAAACCATCCGTTTCAATCCGTTAACACCGGTCATCTACAGGATGAGCATTATTTGGGTAAACTCCGCATGAGACCGAGGGCGCGTGTATTTACATACGAAAAGCCACTTGTGCTGGAAGGTGAAGCAGATACATTGCGACAGCTTCGAGCTTAGAGAATGCTGATGGTCGACGTCAACTCTGCCCACCTAATACCATTATTTGCGTTGCCATACGCATATCAGTCGCGTTATTGATAAAATATATCAATGCGCAGTTCATCAAAGAAGTAGGCTAAGTGTTTAATATTGTATTCACAAATTTAGAAAACCCCAGATTCGATAGCAGTTTTTTTCGTTTATTATGTAAATATTAGAGCACATCTGCTTAAACAAATGCCTACATCAGCGGATTTGTTTGAAGAAGATGAAGACTTCCACTAAGGTTTGGATATAACGAGGCGCAGCTGAAGTTTCTATAACGCGTGGGTAAATTCCTTTAGAACGAAAGTTTACAGCTGCTCTCAAAGTCAGGCTTTTGCGAAATTCTCTTGAGTGCGAGTACGACTCATTTCAAAATTTCAAGCACGAAAAGGAAAACAGTTGAAGAAATAAAAGTAGATGTGGAAGGAAAGAAATCTGGCGATAGACCATGGTCGAACTTTGAGTGCAAAACAGCATAGGACGTACGAATATTGGGAAAGAAGGTTTCATTGCTTCCATGTAACTAGGGAGGTCGGCGGTGCAAGAAGGCATGCCTCGAGGGGCATTCATTTACTTTTTACTTGCAGAGCCCATTGATGCATTTACAGCCCTTATTAGCCAAGAATTGTCCCAAATTTCGATTGGGGTTCTGGTTTTCATGGTTTGGAATTTTAACGTGATTTAACACGTGATGGTGTAGCTAATTATTCCGCCAACCAGGACGTATTTATTCGGTACTGAGAACTGCAGCGCAGTAGCAGCAAGGACAAGAGCAAGACAGACGGACGAAAACAAGGGCGCTGACTAAACGCATCGATTATTTACTTCAACTGGCTCATATAGAGAGCAGTTCTATGGCAACACAAGGAGAAAAAAAAAACAAAAACATAAAACGAACTGTTGTAACCATGGCATGATTATCTTGTCACTCCTACCTATCGCTTTCAATCATATATCGTGCTCGGGAGCGCTCAGAAAGAGCAGCTTTTCTTACTTAGGGGTACAGACGGCATGCTTATAAATTAATCGGAGAACCTTGATATTACCTGAGCCTCTGCTATCACCCTTGTGGTGGCGTCACTGTCACAAAATCGGTGCACATTTTTATTAAGCCGGCGCGGTGCGAGGCCCACGTGGCGCCGCATAGAAGGTGAAAGAAAAACCTCCTTACCCGCGCGAGAGAGTGCGTAGCTTTGTACGCGTCGCCGTCACACTCTTTCCCATTGTCCGGGGATGACGGTGGCTCATCAGTCTGGAATATGCCAGAAAACTCCAGAACATTCTATGGGACCTAGCCACTGACGACGCGTGGCTCGACGGGAAGAGAAGGGAGCGCTCTAACCAGCGAAGCTAAGTGTGTGTGCGCGCTAGCCTTAGCGCGCCTTAACAGACAGACGCGGCGCACCCTATTTATTGAGGCTGCGCCGCTTGTGGAGTCAGTGAGACAGCCAGTGTTTGCGACCTGTTCGCTAGTGCTTCGACTGGACTCCCGGGGATCACCTGCTGCTGGCAAGCCCACAGACCTGCGAGGGAGCGGCGCTCGTCTTGTATGGCGGCCACATCGTGACTCTCGAGGCGTCGGACTGCAACAGTGCCCGGTGAACAATTTGGTGTTTCTAATTGTGACTCTCTCGTGTTTGATCTGTGTTGTAAAGCTTCTATGTTATTGAATACCTCTGTAGTTGCATGCTTAGCGTTTGTTAATCTGTGAACCTCTCGTTGGTGCAATTTTAGCGTTAGCGTGTTTTTCAGTATCGTCTCTTGCTGAGCATAAAGTTTGTTTTGTTTGTTACTTCTGACTCCGACCCTTACTCTGGCTTGAACCGGCGACAGCTTTGCACCAAATGGCCACCCCCTTCTGTCACTACAGGGTAGTTAAATTCCGGCTGAGCTTGCCACGCAGGTCAAGGACATCTCCTTTGCGACCGGATCTGCTACCCCCTCCTCACTCTAAGGGTGTCTGAGAGTGTGCGCACCGTTAAGGGCGCATCGTTAATAATCCCTTTAATTTTTAACGGGTGACAGTTGCGACACTTGCTTAGAACTGCAGTTTTTTCAGAGTCAGGTATACAATCCTCGCACAAGCTGCAGTGTTTGCTTATGGCTTCCTGGAGTTCACGTCTTTCAAGTTTTGTTTTTGCTCTTGCAGCCACGGGTTCATACACCTGCTTGTCTGACCGATGTAAACATTGCCGTATGATAAGGGAATGGTGTACACAGCATCTTTCTCGCAGCCTACAAGACATGGACGATGCCGATGTGTCATCACGCAGTCGGGCTATCTACTTTTTTGTGTGTTAACCTTCTTGCATAACTACCGCAATTACTATGGCTCTGAAAAGACCACTTCAATCCCATATCTGTTCACACTCTTTTTCAGATTGTGAGATACAATATGCAGGTGAAGTATGACAGATACCTTCTTTCAACATCCAGTAGCACTGGTTTGGTTCTTTGATTTTCTGACCATACATTTCGCTACCACAATTAGTAGATGTGATTTTTCTGAAAACCATTCTCCTTTCACTGCGTACACGATTTCTCAACGGTGTTCCTGAAACGATACTTTACTATGGCTCTCCGTATTATTTTAGAGCGTGCCGAGGCAAACGAAAAAACTGGCTTAATTAATACATACTATAGCTGGCTTGTTAGTTCATCATACTGAGGACTATAGTGCAGTAGCAACACGGACGAGAACGCGAGACGGGTGCAAATACGGGCGCTTACTAACAACATCGTTTATTGTCTTCAACTGGCTTGTTCCTCCTTGGGTCACAGGACCAGCACACATGTTGAGAGCCGAATAGGTGCATAAGTCAATAAATCTAACATGCCCATTGCATTCATGAGTGACCGCTAACGTTTGAAGGCAGTCAGTGAACATGCTAAGAAGTAGGACACTCGTGTGTTAAAGCACCCTGTAAGCTGCATATTTCTAGAATATACAAGGTGGGCGCGGAAATTACAAGCTGCCACTATGGCTCACGGTCGACGCTGTTCTGCTGGGAAGGTTAGCCGGGGATTAGCGTAGCATGCACTGAGGGAACATAGACGGTTCTTCCTGAGGAAAGTCGTCCAAAACTTTCAAATTTTCTGGTGTGTCCTGGCGATGTCTCGGCTCAACCACAGCCTAAAGGATATCATCTACGCTCGAAAAAAAAAACGGCAGCCTAGATGACCTACGTCCCTGTATGCTCACGACTTCACGTTAAGAGATGGGCAAAATTACGTTGGGCGTAATCACATTTCCTACTGACACTTTGTGTTATAAAGATAAAACACATAAACTAAGAGCTCATGATAAAAATGCGTTTACTGAAATTTACGTCACCTGCGATTCTAAGCCAACAACCGAAAACCCAAGGCCAACGATATTTAAAATATATAATATTGCTGTCTAAGCTGACTGGAAAACATCTAAAAATTGACAATGATAAGAGGTACAAATGGTAAACGACTTATTTACATTTATAATCTCTCGCTCATTCCTCGCGAATTAAATAGAAACGCAGCCTACCAGGTCAAATAGTGGGACGATGCGATTTGACATGAAAAATACCTACTCCATGAGGTTCTAAGTACTTCAGCCCGCTAATACTTGAAGTGGTGAGGGTTACAATTTTGTTGTTTTGAAAAGTTATCTCGGCGCACTACCTACATGCATGGCCATCAAGATGTGTGTGTCAAGGGTCCACATGACATGGCCGAGATGGCAGTAGCTGAAGCTCACGATTTTCCTATGAGGTGGAAGGGCAGATCGGAATCCAGCCATCAATGACCTCTCAATCCCAAGTCAAGACACGCTGCTTCTGAGCTACGCAAATACAAACCAAACTCCAAATAAGAAAAAAATTTAGGGTTTTCTCAGTACTCATTTTTATCGCCTTTGTGAGGTGGTCCAAGTTATAATTGAAATTTTGGCTGATTACATACCTTATACGACTTTATTTACTCTGAGCAATTTGCATTGAGTAATTTTTAATTTAGGCCATAAAATACATTGCAAACTTTTTGAGGGTCGATACCGCTCAAGTGGTCGCCAGCTAACGACAGCAGTAAATAAAATACAGCAGCCGCTGCATTTTGCTTCTTGGAATTGTGGACGCATCGTTTCGCTGGGGTCGAAATACGTAATTCGAGCAGTCTCGTTTATTATTGGGTTAGCTAAGGAGTGATACTGGAGTACCCAAAAATAGGCAAGGAGTGCAGGAACTGCCTGTAGTCGGCAATTATGGGGCGGCTCCCGTTGGTGCATTTAATATCGAAAGTGTTTTTACCGGTTATGTGGCCAACAACGTCATACTCACAGGTTCATTTAAATAGACGATAGCCATAAAACATCGGGTAACGTGACGTACATTTGATGCATTGCATGCACGGTAATGGCATGTGTCATTGCCCGATTCTTTGCATTATCGCCTTGATACAGCCAAATAGGAGTAGACTCATGAGCAGACAAACAGTGTGCTAGCTTCATATGGAAAGACCACAACACAAAACGAGATATCAGTCTCAAGATCAGTCAGTGGGCGGTCGTGGTAGGGTTTCATCAGAATGACGTGTACAACGTCAGTGAACTTGCGTCTTCAGCGGCTTGAGGGCTCTTGGGTCGCGGACTCAACTTCTTACGTAACTTTACTCATGCGGCGGAGGACACGGTATGAGCCGAAGTACCGGCGCAGCAATTATTCAGACAGTCCGCAACGACGAACAGGCGTCCAAATCCAGACATAGTCTCTAGGCTCGTAGGCAAGCAACGAAGCGCCATCCCTAGATGTAGCAGTCAGCGTCTAGTTGCTGTTGTAGGTATATGCGCTGCATTGCTAGATGCTGGGCTTCTTCCGCAGGCTGAGAAAAACCGGCGACGTCCAGGTCAAGCTCATGTACCCAGTCGGGGTATTCGGGCAGCATTCTGACCAGGGGAGTGGTCTCTCGACTGCCAAAGACAAGCTCAAAGGGAGTGAGCCGCATCAGCTCTGGAAGTGCCGTATTGACGCGAACGTGGCGTATGAGAGAATTTGATCCCAAATTTTATGCTCTATATCTACATACATAAACAGCATGTCGGCAAGAGTTCTGTTTAGCCGTTCCAGCAAGCAATTAGTTTGCAGATGGTACGCCATGGCCAGTCTATGGCTAGTGTGTGTAACATTAAGTACATTCTTAGGCGGGTCGTAAAAGCTGCCCATGGTCGTTAATGATAATAGTCGGCGCGCCATGACTCAATACGGTGGCATGGACAAAACCTCGTATATTTCGGTGGCAGCTTCATTTGTGACCGACGCGGTCTCAGTATACCTGGTCAAGTAGTCTGTCGCGACAACAATTCAATGTTTTCGTTTAGTTGTCTTCGGGAAAGGACAAAGATCCATCTCCACTTGTTAGAAAGGAGCTTTCGGTGGAGTGATGGGTTGAAGAAATTCCGCGGGTTTCACGGGTGATCTTTCGGCGTTGACAGTCATGGCATGTATTAAAGTAAGATTGTACTGAAGGTAATAATTTCGGCCAATAGCACTTCTCGCGAATTCTTGCAAGTGTATGACTAACTCCAAAGTGGCTGGGGGACAGTTCGTCGTTACAAGCGCTCAAGATGCCAGACCGTAGGTGCTTGGTACTAAGAGTAAGAATGCCTCTGTTGATCTTGCGAAATTGTGCTTGCAGGGTACTCCACCTTGAATAGCGTATGACTCCCAGCCACGACGAAAAACAAGCGGTACCCTACCACCACGTCCTTCCAGATACTCGATGAGCGGCGCCAGCTCCGGATCCTTGCGGTAAAGGTCAGCCATATGGGATTAGGTAACGGCTCCGATAAAAGGAAATCGTCGACGTTTTCCCACTGCAGTAGAGTCCAGGGCGCGAGAGAAGAAATCCGCATTTTGGTGTTTATGTTCCGACTTATAATAAACAGCAATAACGTCATACGCTTGAAAACGGAGGCTCCGTCGAGTCAAACATCCAAACGGGCAATTAAGGCTCACCAACCAGCACAACGACTGATGGTCGCTGACAATACGGAAGGGTCACCCATACTGATAAGGTCGAAACTCTGTGATGGCCCAGATTACCTCAAGACACTCTTCTGTGGTCGAATAGTTACACTCTGATCGGGATAGTGTTTGGCTCACGTAAGCGATAACTCGTTCTACTCCGTTTTGCGACTGGATGAGTACCGCGCCCTAAGGCAAACGTTGTTGCCATCAGTGTGTACGCCATTTGCGGCGTCTTCATCAAACTGGGCGAGTATTAGGATAATGTGTAGGCGACATCGCGGCTACTGGAAGGCTTGTTCTTGATCGCCTCCCCATAGGAAGAGTATGTGTTCTCTGGTTAGTGCTGTCAGCGGTTCAACTATCTTGGAAAAATATAGAGCGAAGCGTCGGTAGTAATAACAAACACCCATAAATCCCATAATAAAAAACACCCAGAACTGCCTCTTTGTCGATGGTGTGCGGAAACCTTGATACTGCGATAGTCAGGTAGTGATTAGGGAGAACGCCCTGTGCTCTTTCAATATAGCCGAGAAAGCGTAGTTCCTTGAAAGCGAAAGGGCATTTCTCATGCTTGATCGTTAGTTGCTTGCCTTTGATTGCTTGAAGCACAATGCGCAACTGGTTCAGGTGTTGCTGGACAGTAGCGAGAAAATAACGACATCATCTAAGTACACCAAGCCCGACTGCCATTTCAGACTTGATAAAACCGTGTCCATCATACGTTGGAACATGGCCGGCGCATAGCAAAGACCAAATGGAAGCACTTTAAACTCGTCGGGCGTCACCAATGCAGTCTTCTCTCGGTGTCTCTGATCCACTTCGATATGCCAGTATCCGCTTTTGAGGTCTAATGAGGAGAAGTATCTGGCCTCGCGTAGCCAGTCGAGGCCAGCATCTATCCTGGGGAGCGGATAGACGCCATTTTTGTCACGTTATTTAGCTTTCGGCAAGCGACACAGAATGTCAAGGTGCCATCTTTCTTTTTGACAACGACCACTAGCGACGACCATCGGCTCGTCTAAGGCTGTATCACGTCGTTCGTAAGCGTTTCATCCACTTGCGCCTTTAATGGTTTCACCTTCCTTAGGGGACATCCGGTACGGGCGCTAGTACACCGGTAACGTGGACTCATCAGTGATAATTCGATGCTTGGCGACAGGAGTACGATCGACGTTGCAGCCCGTGGCGAAGCAGTCTGCGAAATCAGTCAGAAGAACCGAGAGAAAATTCTTCTGGTCGGGCGTCAAGTCCGGGCTAATTTTAACGGTTTGAATAGCATAGCAAGGTGCAGCCTCTTCTTAAGGACTGGCCCCAGTGGTGCATAAACGAATCAAGACAGTAACATCGTGAAGGAAATCAACAGCCGTGACCTTGGCGAGGTGCTGCATCTCCTTAGCAAAATTGGTCAGGAGGACAATAGCACAACCGTGAAGGAGTTGAACGAGTCGTGTGACTGACGGCTAACTCCTTCTTGAGGAATAGCGGGAGATGTTCATTCGGGACACCCTCGTAGTCGCGAAATAAGTCGTGCCCCACAAGAGCGAGTTCACTAGAGCTCCTAGTTTTCAATTCGCGCCACGGCCTGTTTCGTCGAGAACGTCACACGCGCTTCTTTCACGTCAATGACAGCGCCGTTGGTGTGCAGGACGTCCAGGCCAAGAATTAAGCCTTTCAAACACTTAATTTTGTGTATGTCGTGTTGTTTTGTGTATGTCGGAGAATTCGATATACGACGAATTCTCCGACATACACAAAACAACGGATGCCGACCTGCGCTGTGCACTTGCCAGCAGGGTCAATCCAGTGACCCCCCACTGTGCGAATTTTCGAGCCAGACCAATGCTTCAAAACTTTCTTCAGTTGTCGAGCGAGGCCATGGCTCATTACTCAATAATCGGCACCGATGTCTAGTAATACAGTGACACCCGCTCCATCAATTGTTACGAAAAAATCGGAGGTAATTTGTCGGATGCTGTCTCTACCTGTCGCAAGCGAAATGTCGTCGTACTGGTCAGAGGTAGCACGTCGGATGTTGTCTTTACCTGACACCAGCGAAATCTCGTCGGATCGGCCTGACGATAACGGAGGATCTTCATATTTCCCATCATCTGCGACCCTGCCTCCGAAGGCCTCTGATATTAGTTTTCTAGGCAAGGGCTGGCAGAACGGCATCGGGATAGTTGGGACTTGACGAAAGGTAGCTCGTCGGGGACGTAGGCCGACACTCTTGGTAGCCGGACGTGATGGGATGTTATCGCGCAGCAAGGTGGCTCGCGACCTTAGTAGGCCGTTCGCCATTTCGATGGCAGGGGTCGCCTGGTGCAAACCCCGCATGCCGACGCGGCTGTACGGGCACGCAGGTAGAGGTGACTGGCTTCATCGCAATGATAGCGGAGGGTCGATTACCCCGGGCCCACCATTCTTTACTCTTACAGGGTTAGGTTGACGGAGAGTCTTAGCGAGGAGGACCCTGCGGCTGCATTGCTGGAGCTGCGGCGTTGACACTGTGGTCCGTGGTGGGAGCCTTACTTATGCCGGACGCGTAGGTTGGTCTGGTGTCGAACTGGCGGGTAACGTCACGCACTTGCGCAGCTGCCATGCGCACCTTGCCCCGGACGACTTCAGCCAGTGACGGATAAGACGGCGTGCTACAAGGCATCCGAAGGGCTTGCAATTCCTATGGCAAAACAGAACGGATGAGATTGCAAGGGCTCGGTGTTGCAGCAGCGTTGTCTCCATGGCGACAGCCCCACTGTGAAACTCCGCCACAGTGCGCGCTGGGCTGCGCACCAGTCCGGCGAAAAGTTCGTGCTTAACGCCCCGCATCAGATGGCGTAGCTTCTTTTCTTCCGAGATTTGTGGGTCTGCGCAATTGAAGAGACGTACTATGTACTCAAAGAACATACGCACGCTCTCATTCTGGTGTTGACTGTGCGAGTGTAGCACAACTTCTGCTGGATACCGGCGGTAGGCATTAGGAAAAGGGGCTTTTAAGTCACGACAGAAGGCTTCCAGGATAGAAAAGAAGCCTCATCGTTTTAAAACCATATCCGCGAAAACTCTTTAGGAGCGAAGTACACGTTGTGCAGCTTACGCTCATCCCCCCACCCGTTGTAACAAGCAACAAACACACTTATAGGTCTCAAGCCAGTCCTCGGTGTCCTCGAACACGTCGCCATGAAAAAACAGAGGTGATCGCGGCTGATGGCACGAGCTGTGCGTGGAAAGCTTTTCTCAGCTGTCATTTGAGCAAGTTCTACAGCCGTTTGAAGTGCCTCGTCCTGGTAGCGGCAGGAAGGGCTCCCAATTCTCGGGGCGCCCCAGGTAGGCGGCGGCCAAGGTGCTGATGTACAGGAGTAAGCCCGTAGTAACAAGTAGGTTATGCAGGCCTGGAATTGTATCCGGCACTGCCTCAACCATATCTTTAACCTAATATTACGCAGAAGGGACTCTGTCACTGTGGAACACCAGCAACCAGTCAGGTCAGCACGAGACGAAGCGCTGTTTCAGTTTGTGGTCTTTTCCCAATCAACCGCGCCTTTTTCCGCCGTCTTCTATGAATGGCATGTGCCAATAGGTAGCGCTGAAGAGCATCTGGCGCTTCATATAGTCGCACCTTGAGTATCATCAGAACAATTTGCAGCAGGATATGAATCAGTAGAAATTAAAGAACATATTCGACAGTCTAAGGTGTGCTATCCGAAATGAAGCCCTTCTGCGCAGCTCCATTAATCTGATGGAAGATCAGGCCAAAACATAACACATAATATGATTAAGTAAACCACTTTCATACTTTTTTTCCCTGTAAATGAAACTTTGAGCCCACTGAAAATAGCATTTACCTACTGCGATGTGCAGGCAAAAATATACTCAACACGAGGTTTGTTTTGTGCAGAAAAATCAAAGTTTATGTCCCACTAAAACAGGGATATTAGCCCCTTTGCAGTGTTTACAACACATATATCGCCACCATGGAGGCAATAAGGAGCGTTTGATTGTCGCGCCATTGGTACTCTGGAATGACAATTGCGGGTGGGAGAAGGGACGCTTAAATTGCACCTTTAGGAGTATGAAGCTACCTTCCTATTGGCTTCTGTTTTCCAGCTTGCCATGCGAGTGCTCCTTCAAGTCCATTCATTTCTCTGCTCGTTTAATTAGCAGTCCTTTATTTATGCCTCGATTATACACCACATACGCGCATAATAAAGTCGCAAGATACCACTTTCTGAGAAATACCATCCGATATAGATAGGAACTCCTTTTTAACCAAGCCGGCTTACAACACGTGCGCCTAATAATGCAAGAGTCATACAAAGCTGTATTCAGATTTCACCCTTGTTCCACAAACATGATTCCTTTTGCCAAATCGCCCTAGCCAAGTGGTCTTATGGTGTCACACTACACGACGACCAGACACTGCACTACCGTGTCATCTACCACCTGCGAGAGACATGCTCAAGTTTGTTTTGCTTACATGCGCCTAGACTGACAACATTCAGGGCGAACTTTCAGGAGAACGGAGCCTTTAACGTTAAGCTTACAACAAAGAAAAAAAGGTAGTGAGAGAGCGGCTCTGGAAAAATAATGGACCAAATAAAGTAAGCGAACTCTGCACAGGAAAGAAAGCATTCATTAGGCGCAGACACCTGATAAGAAACCATTCTTCTCCGTGTTACTTGGGTAAAATCACGCTCTCACAACAGCTGAGAAGGACGAAGTAGCAATTCAAAAATGTGCCTAATTTGATGTCAGCGTCTGAAATGACGCATGCAAGCAAAATTGCAAGCAAACAAATGGCACGTAAAAAAAATTTGCTCCCTGCATAATGAGAAATGCCTGTCCTCTTTGAGCTCTCGGCGCCAGCATTGAAATTGCACTAGGAAACGATGGTGCTAGGAAAAGGTTTGAGATAAAGAATACGAACTTTACTGCTTATTCTATAGATGAATCCTAATCTCTCTCATGCCAGAATATATTAGGTCGCAAACACGACGTAATAGAGATCTATCGTCAACTTTGGAGCGTTTCACGAATGATAAACATCGCCTCGAAACGCACTTGCCCTTCCAAACAGTGAAAGAAAGAAGAGATGTGCGAAATACTTGCTAGTGTCTTGAGCCGGGGGAGTTGAACTTATGTGGATTCTCGCAGTGCAGATTAAGGGGTAAACGAGGAGTAAAAATGGACACCAGCCCATGAATTTACCGCTAACATGAAGGAAAAGAGGCCCATTCCATCTACAATGCTAAGATATAGAACCATGAAGGATGTAACATTTAGTGTGCTTACAAAGCAAGGCAAACCAGAAAATAACGTGTTCCCATGAAGCCTGTCGGTGTTCAGCCCCGTGACTCGCCCTATAGCCCTATCGTCTGTTCGACTGTTTTGTAATTCTTATATTCTTCATTTATTGTGAAACCAATTCGGTAGTTCCTGCACTGTCGTATTTATGTTTATTTTGTTGCAACAGACTTTTGAAGCGAATAAAATAGACAGTATTAAAATTACTCTAATAACTGTAATTTATTTATTTCTCTGCAATTTGTAATGTTTATAACTACTTTTCCGATCTGGTATTTTAGTAATTTAATGAATGACTCCTGAGAGTAATGTCGCCGAAAAAGTAATTAATTCCTTTCGCAATACATTTTGCTAAAGTGCGCCACTGCTTTTTCGATAGACAACGCTGAGAGAGTGCCGCGAAAGCAGGAACGACGTAGTAAGGTGAGTCTGGGCCAGTGTAACGGATAGGCAAAAGGAGACCGAGTTGAGCAGAACTCTACGTCTGAGCCCTTCTTTGTCCTTTGTAGGCGGGTATCTTATAGTGCAGCTATCATATACAACCATTGCCCAAGCAAGAGGATGTCGGGCGTCAAGGGCTACTGAAGGGACAATTCGTTCAAGGTGGCCGGAGTTCAAAACTAGTTGGGAGAGTGAGTGGAACTCCGTGTTGCATCGCCTAGAGCACAGTGGTGCCTGGTTACACTCGTGGACCTCCCAGCGAGAAATACGCTGGCTTCGCCGCTCATTTTCGAATGTTCGACCATGCTTCTGTTCCCTTTATTTTTTGCCGTTGTCTTATATTCGTAAACGCACGCAGTAAAGATGGAGGGAAAAGTTGTCTGGGGCGAAATGTGGCTGGAAAACGAATTAGTGTGTGCGTCGCGTCACGTCTATATAAAGGAGTTGTTTTGTTGGCTCGCTTCCCTTACAAAAAAGATTAATGAGTTTCTGATTAAATGATAATTACATTCCTCATCATGCACATTAACATTTCTATACATTTTCTTGATGCATTTTTGATGAGTTTCACAAGAAAGTTGGCCACCGTGTTTCTGGTTGGTACCTAATGTGTGCATTTCTTGTGTGTTGTTCATGAGTGTTGACCAATGAGCACTTTTGGATAAAAAGTAAAAGCTAAAACGTAGCGAAGCACCTCAACTACATTAAAAAAAGCTAAAAAATAAAAAAAAATAAAACTAAGCGAAAAAAAAAACTGCACCTGTGGCGCGATTCGAACTCGGTACCTCTTACTCCGTAGCTTTCTACGCTAACCACTCGGCCACTCGGGGAACTGGCAATGTTGGTAACGTATTTGCTTCTTATGTCTGGACTGCATTCATAAGATTGGGACAATGTTTCGAAGCATGTTTCGAAGTGTACAGGCCATTGCGGCTGCTCTAACAATTACAGCTTCTTGACCATTAGAACTTGCATCTAATGTTCTAGATACCTATGCGCACTATTTTGTCCACTGCAGTCATTTTAACATGTCGAGTTTGGCATCGCTGGCAAATTTATCAGCGCTGGCTCTTCGGTGGTTGCTACCTTGGGCGTAATTTTCGCTGAACACGGAGCTGTAGCACGAACCTTTAAGGAAAAAAAGTGCGAGCAAGCTTCAATACCGGCAAGCGCAGCAGCGCCAACACTATTTTACTGGTAACTAAATCTTATTTGTATCTAAACATTTCGGGAAGCGTTGCGATGACTGAGGGCTCGGCTAATCTATACGCAGAGCAAGAAGGAGCTCGAAATCTTAAGAAACACGCAAAATATCATGCATTATAAACAAGGCATTGCTTCTCGTGCCCTGGTCGCGCACATGCTCCCAGGACGGTCCAGTTCCGAGTCAACGGACGGCTCGGGTTACGTCCGCGCGTCGTCGTCGGCGCAGGCCGGGGTACCCCTGCTGGTCTCTCCAAAACGGCCTGCTCGCAGGTGCAAGGAGGCATTGGAAATGGAGCGGCCTTGCGTCCGTTAGCTTGGAGGCGGTGTGGCAGTGCGTCGGTTCGCGTACACAACAATATCCTTGCCCGTAACACCCTCAAGCATATTGTCCAACCACAGCACCCATTCGCTTGGCAATAAGTGATTTGCAGTGGCACAAACACCCAAGACGCAGGGTGTAAGCGTGTTTTGAATGAAACAAATGTCGAAAAAGTTGTTTTTGTTTTTACAGTGCATGCTAAACAGAAATGAAAACATAGTAAAGAATATACATTCGCTTAGTGATGTATAATTTCCCTCATTTGAGAAAGTCAATGTATTTCCACATTTCCACATTTCCACATACAAAAATACTGTTTTGTTTTCCAAGTACAAAACTTCTTGCGTAATCTCAAATGAAAGTCTGTTGCGGATCTCATGTTAAAACACATAAAAATTGTTTCTTAGGCAACATCCTACATATGCTAATCAGAAATGAAAACATAGGGCTCTGAAAGTGTGCAGTTAACAAAGAAATAATATATATTCACTTAGTGATGTATACATTTCCTCATTTGATAAAGTCAATGTATTTCCACATTAGATCCTACCCAAAAATACTGTTGCGTTTTCCAAGCACAAAACTTCATGTGTGATCTCAAAGGAAAGTCTGCTGCGGATATGAAGTTAAAACACATCTAATCTTGAATCTCCTTTGAGTGGTTGATGACTCATCAAAAACACATTACGTGGGTAACAGAAATTCAATATCCATTTTTCTAAGGGTTTACTCTGTTTTTGCATGGATGAAAACAAGAAAGTATTTTAAATTTAATTAGATCACTCAGCAGAGTTATTTGTAATATAATTTCGTTACTTTTTGGGAGCAGTAATTAGTAATGTTATTTTTTCCTAGCTAAAGTGATTTTGCTATGTATGCAATGGAGCATTGGCGGAGCAGCTTGCGTCGTAGGCCTTTAAGGCCGCTCAGAAGTTTTCTTACCCAAGCAGCGGTTATTTCAATCTCTTCTCCCTTGCTGGGATAAGAAACACATGGTATAGCATGGTTGTAATGATTATTGACAAATATATATAATTAGACATTATAAATATTTGCATGGACATCAATGATAGTTTGGGGCGTTGATTCAATATTCTACAGTTTTGGTATAAGCAGAATGCTTGCCACTTCACCGTTAGAAGCTCCATTACGGTTCAGTAAATCGACAACGTATTCAAATTTGATTTAAACGCCAAAGTGTGACATCATAAGCTTTAAAACTACTTTCTCACACAACTATGATATTCTAACTCGTTGATTTAAATTTTACGACGTTTCAGTATATGGATAATGCTTGCCAGTCTTGCCGCTCGAAGCTCCTTTATTGTCAGTAAATTGCCCAAGTGTTAAAATTTAAATTACACGAAAGGTGCCCCTACATAAAGGAAACCAGGGGTTAACGGTCGCTTACCTCAACAGCTGCCACGTCTGATTTGACCCAGTGTGCAGAGCCTGATGCTTTTTGGGCACGTATTTCGGTGTTTTCAGTGTTTTTTGATCATTGAACAGGCCTGTAATTTTGCGAAAAGCAACGCCTTTCGGGCACCTGGTGAACTTCGTACGCAAATAAAAAATATTTCTCTAGCAATTCATATGACTTCACCTTGTCATTTGCATGAGGCAGATGCAGGGTACTGACTCATGGCGATCAGGTGGCCACATTATTTAAATGAAACAAAGGCGACACCTCTGAGAGGCAGTGTGAGAGGCAAATAATTTGAACAAGAAGCGCAAATGGCTCCGGCGATTGCTGAGTGATCTATATAAGTGGAGAACCAGCTGCGTTTTTTTTTTTGTAATCGGCGCTGATTTAAGACCTTCTTCAGGATAGAGTGTTAGTGTGTCTTAAGCTCTCGTTTACAACCGAAACGTTTCAAATTTCGGGGCAACTTCGCTTAGCGCTTGCCTATAGGTTAGCCTTGTTTTCCGAGATGTGATGACATGTGATGACTTCATGTTTCTGACAAAATGAGGTAAACTCATTTCATTCCTAAATACTGACGGTCCCGCATTAAACTACCAGAAACTGCAGGCATGCCACGTCGCGCGGTGGTTCATTGGCTAGGGCCGTCGACTCCGAAACATAAGGACGTGGGATCGAATCTGTCTCGGTGGCAGCCTTTCGATGGAGGCGACAAGCAAGTCATCCGTCTACTGTCCGATGTCATGTTCAGGCCGTTAAAGTAGGCCAGGTGGCTTAAATTTCTGGACCCACCCACTACACCATCACTCACAGCCTGAGTTGCTTGGGGCGCTAAGCCCTATATAAAAAAAAAATCTTTTCAAGCACTCTAGTTAACAGTCAGGAACGGGCGTGGTGCTTCCTGTGCAAATGCTGTGTACTGACGTCGTGGTTTCAAGCAGAATGGGCAGGTATAAATTCACCCGGTAATTAAGGAAAGGAAGGTGCAGTTCGGTACAGCCTGCTGTAAAACAAAATATGTTTTGGGATGTAGATCAATGCTGCTGATATTTACACTTTGAAAGCGTCCAACTAATTGATCAAATGAAACCAACGACATCAACGATGTTTTTAGCTCAATAGTTCTCTCTCTGCAGCTGTCTATCGATATTTCTATCTGCGGCAAAAATCATTTTATGCCCGTTCCTAAAATTTAGACAGGATCACATACGAGACAGGTAGAGGACCGCAGGAAGCGTGCAGTAAAAGAATTTGTGAAACACGGAAAGCATTAGCAACACACGGGGTACAGTGCTGCATGTCTGCAGCAATACTAGCAGCGCGCTTCACCCGCGAAGTGTCCGCTTCTCTTTCCTCGCGCAGTGCCACAAAACAAAAATATCTTATCGGCTATGCACCAATGTTCCTCAGAGCTTTGAGCAAATCTCCACTCCCATTGCATCGATACATTGTGAGCGGACGCGGGCGAGTTGCTGTGAAACAATGTAGTAACGATAAAACACTGCTCTCATCAGTAGGAAGGACTCTGCTCCTTCGTCGATAGCTTCAGCGCCCCAGGACGGCTGATGCCCTGATGGTGATGGAGGTTCCACCTCCGCGGCAGCCATTTCCGTGATGTTCGTCGACGTAGTACAGGGTCTCTGAATGCGATAACAATGGTGGTGCTCGTACTGCTTTTACTTCTTGCACACTTTCGCCGCCACTGAAATTGCACATTAGGCAGCATCATGCAAATGGCGGCAAAGGACGAAAGTGCCGGAATCGAGAATAATTGGTCACGTTATAATTAAAAGGAAACAAATACTCCCTCTTCGTTTTCGTTGACATTGCGGCTTTCCCTGTTCCTAGTATCCAACAATTTTTTCCTTTGAATCAGTTCTTTCTCTCTTTTTGTTTGCGCGCATGCTGTATAGGTCTAAATTATCCTTAAACAAGACTCCCGTTTCATGCGGACTGTGTGTGTTTTAATTCTGTGCGTGCTCGTCACGTTATCATTTTTCATTTTATTATGTTCACAGCCGTTGCAGTGCGGCCTGGTTTGTCAGGCAGCGCCTGCGTGACATTATTAGCCAAGATTCCTGACATTGGTGTATCGAATATTTGCGTTTAATGTTGCAGCATCAACCAGCCCATCTATAGAACATTGTGGCTCTTGCAAACCTATTGTGCCAAGTGGAAAAAAAAAAGAAATGTGGTTAATGGTGCATCAGCATTGATTTGTGAAAGGGTTAGTTTTAAAATCTCGGATTCGTTGGGAGATTTTGAAGTAAAGTGGTGCACTGATTCGATTGTGTTTGCGGTGAAAACCATTTTTGGCCCTATGCACCCTATGCCAGTAAAACGTTTCCCAAGGCTCCTATTGCTTGCCTGTTAGCTTGGTGTGGTGCTCCTGCGTCAACATGGTGGCTGTCAATTGAGTCCAGTGCCGGCGCACTGCTCATCGTGGGGAGAGGGGCACATCGAGCTGCTTTCACTTTCCTGCAGTGTCATGCAGTGCTTTGAGTGTAGTAAAGCCATCAAAGAGAAGGATCATACGCCCCACTTTACATTCTTCATGTAGAGTGGGGTGTATGGTTTCAAGGAGGCTAATGAAGGTAATGTAGGCGTTACTTTAGAGCTTTCTTTGATACGTCTTCATTGCTCATGAGATGTTTGTGTACACTGGAGTAGACCGAAACTTTTCGAATGCAACTTATGTGACTGTGAGCCGTCCTTCGGGGCACAATTTGAATACCTCAGAAAGATGAGTGAGTGCGCTGGTTTCCACTTTGGCAAAACTGGCCAGCAGTGCAAACATGATCGATATCCGGTAACTGACCTTAATCGATTTTACATTTTGTTGTATTTTATTTATGCACTTTGATTATTTATTATTCCCTCTGCATTTTTTATTTTATTTTAGAATACAAACCAACAGATACTCAACTCCAGCTTGGTTACATTGGTGATACCCTGCATTATACTCTCCGCAGTCCCTTACTGTCAGGAGGTAGCAAGCCTATACTGCATCCCATATTTCACTCCATTCCAGACCCCGCGGAAGAGCAGTGGATGGCTATTCCGCTCAGAGTTGTTTTGGTCCGCCATATTTGGCTTTTGGGAAGGATCAACACGGCAGCGGACTACGAGGCCCGCCTACATGACCTAACAGGACTCTGTGTGTATAGATGTCTTCACTCAGACAATAAATCAGTTGATCTTTTTATAAGGGTTAGTGCTCGTGGCAGTAGGCCGCTTGCAAGCTGGAAGCTGTTTCTCCGTGGAGGTTAGAGGCTACAGTGGTGGAGAAAGCTGTCCGTTCTTCATCCAGAGCGCTGGCGGCGCCTATAGTGCGGCTAGTTACTCCCTACAGAAAGCGACAAACTATTCTGAACGTCAGTGCGTACCGTGAAGCACAGTTCGCCACATAGGTACCTCTATATATAGCTTCCTATAGTGCCGCTGTAGCTGTATTGCTTACCCGTGCCTCCTGTCTGCCTAGTTTCGACAAAGATGCTTGTTACTGGTATGTTACCACAATCGCAGAAATAATTACCAAATAGAACAAAATTAGGTAAGTGGTACTTTGAGCGCGGACAAGGTGGTTTCCCTTATTGGCTAGCACTGTATGATTGGCAATGTGCGGAGAAAATGACGAAACTATCACTTGATGCATAATATATATTAGTGAATAACTTAATTTCTCTACTCGAGATTGTGACGTTGATGTGGGATTTGTCTGTGGTGGCATTAAAGTGAAAATTGTTCCAAAAATTGCATTGTGATTTTTAGTCTGATTGAGAAGTTCTGGAAAGCTTGTAGGACGATTCAAAACTGAGCACGCGTATCCAGACTGGGCGCTGTATGCAACGCAGCCTATTTAAAACTGCAAGACCTCACTAAGTCTGAGAAGAGCGCCAATGGCGATATCCGCTTGGCAGGACTGTGTTCACTAGCTGCATCCTCATTTTCATCCCTACCATCATCAACGTCACCAGCGCTATCCTAATTATCAGCACAGCATCTTCGTCGTTATGATCGCTACTACCGTCATGATCAATATCTATAAATGCATTGTTATTGTCATCGCTATTATCATCCTCACGCTAGACAAGGGGAATTACGATTGGTTCCTTGTGAGCGTGGCGTATATATATTGTTACGGGGATGCACTTAATGTAACAGCACTGCCGAGGGGGGTAGTGTTACCTGGAAACGCGGTACCAAAGTGATGTGCTCACTGACGAAGACGACGACGACAAAGCGTTCAGAAAGAGGACGACGCTCACAGAGTGGACACTGCACGGCTACTGAAGTCTCAGCGCCGAGTTCAGCCCATCGCAGTGCTGTTACATTAAGTGCATCCCCGTAACAATATGTATATATATGCGAATGTATGCAGTAAAAGAAAAATGTGGCGTGGCGTAGCAGTTAGCGCACTCCACTGGAGACTCGGGGGATGCTGGTTCAATTACCAGTCGCGACAGATTTTTTCTGAAGGTGACGTTCATATCGGTTCGCTGGATATGTCCGCCGGGAATGTCCGCTGCATGAAATAAACAAGCCACTATCAATCCGAATCCCGAACGACACCCTAAACCATCTCACCACGACTAGATCATTAGAAAACGATAGTAATTATCCTTCTCTAGCGTGAGGATAATAGGAGCGAAGCCAATGACGATCCAGCTAATTATAGTGATAATGAGGGAGTAGCGATGACAATGACAGTGCTTTTCTTCGATAATGATGACACTAGCACTAGCGGCGATGTTGATTGTAGGGGTGAGATGACTAAGCAGTTAATGAAAACAGTGCTGTAAAGTGGCTTTCATCAATTCAGCTTTTAAATAGACCTAAAGGCAGTCTTGCAATTGTTTCTTAATAATTTTATGCAGTGAATACTTCCGGCCGACACGTCCAGTGAAAGAACACGAACGTTGCAGTGAGCCTAGAAAGACTTCTGCCTTAACAAAGAGCCTGTATGGCTACCCTTGGAACCTGACCGTGTGGTACTCGCTGCCTTCGTTGACCCTGTACATGCCAAGATCCCTCCCAAAAGAAAGAAAAACAAGGACATTGCTCCTTATTGTAGTGTTCGCACGTAATTTATGCCCACGTTCAATGAGGAGCTTTTTTAGCGTCTCCGCACACACTAGTACGAAGACTCTGTGCTTCTTTTTCGAATAACAGAGCCGCATTTACGACCATCAAGAAGTCACTCGTGGTGATATCCATGTCTCTCGTGTAACTGCGGCTACTATACGCTGAACTTGAACACCTTTCAACAATAAATGATATTTTATTCATGCTTCTGGCTAGTCATTAATCAAAGGGCGCTAGCAAACTTGCCAATTCTCATTACTAATCCTTCTAGGCCGAACCACTACACACAGGAAAGCATAGGATGAAGTATTGAGACTTCAGTGTTGTCTAGCTCCACTCTAATAGCATTTCTGCAGCGCAAAAAACGGAAACTGAGTGATTTCTGAACCACCTGAACAGTTCTCAAATTACAACCCTAAGATCTGCTTGGTTAGGTTGTTTTTTTTTTTTTCATACTACTGACTCAGGCATTATTCTATATCCACACATACCTGAGTGAGGTCATCTTTCAACTATTTAGCGTTGCCGGACGTGGAGAACTATCAGGGTGATAGCCTTGAAGTCTCTTTTATGCAATAAATGCGTGATTGTCAGCGTTAAGATCGCGAAATATTGCAAATCCGTCCATGCTGAATAGTTGATTTCAAAACACGTCCAGGCGGGATGTATTGTTCCTTGAGCCTGCTGGGCACTTCATGCGTCTACAGTAAGGTATGTGTATTATTATTAATTTATTTGCACCATTCAGTCTTTGCTTGGGACAGGGCAGACTGATTTATGTAATTTGATTATAAGAACCACGCAATTAAAAATAAACTCGCAGAAAAAGGCGGTATAATAATGTTGAACGCCTTTCGCAGTGTAACCCGCCAGGAAGCTCATGCCAGTTTTGTAGAGGTATGTCTTCTTTCCCACGTCTTATTACGAGAAAAATGTGCCTAGACATGACAGACGTCAATATCAATGCCTGGCGTAAGGAGGGCATGAGACCGGTATTGTTTGTGCTTGCTACACGATTCGTCTATCCGTTAAATATATAGCAACTGTTTTATGATTCTTCCACAGTGCTAAATACACATATGTTCGTCCACTTCTCCGGTGGGCGAAAGTGCAATAAAAGCAACCCATTCCACATTATACATTGGCTTTTTTAAAACTAAAGTCTCATTCGACGCCATATCTCTCAGTTTTAAATACTTGCCCAATGAACTATACCGCAGGTTTAGGAGACCTTAGTCATAAAAAAATGTATATAACAATATTTGTGACAAAGATCAAAATATTCCGTGGCGGCACTTAGATATCTATGACTTGCGATAAGACGAAAGCCTTGCTTGCGAATCTTTGCGTTCATTTGCTTTTTTCTTTTCTTTCTTATTTGTGTATTTTTGCATTTCTACTTTTCCACTTTCTTCTCTTCTGGTTCTTTGCGCTTTTTTTATCCTTTTTTTCTACTTTACTACTTTGTTCCTATTTTTGACGTTGAAATGCAATGGCGAGACCTGAAATTAAAGCTTTGCAGCTTTTATGCACGTTTTTTGCTCAAGTTGGACGTACGCAGGACAATTTCGACGTTATTAGCTGCTTTGATACCTGTACACTATATCGACGCCATGGCTATTTAGACGTGGGATACACTCTCTTGGCTCTAATTAATTAATGAAATCGTTATTACTTCAAACCAAAAAAAGTTTGCAGATAGTGATACTGTTTCACTCTCTACCTTATACAGTTATTTGTTTACACATGAATTATATCATTCTGCGGCAGGCACAATGTGACCCCTCGATGGAAGGACACTTTCTGCGCACACCAATCAGCCTATGAAGACTGTCGCCTTAAGTTCGAGGACAAAATGACTAAATTCAGTTTTATAAATCCTCTGAAAGCTGTTGCCGTCGAAAAATGTTTTCCACCACTGATTGGCCGAATGAACTGCCGCAAAACCGTCATTTCTTGGAATTCAGGATTTCGGTATTCCTACAATGAGGTGCTTGCAGTTTGAACCCTGCAACGTTGCACTATTTAACCCAAACTGCGAATTTGTAATTAGCTTACCCTTATCTTTGAGCAATAGAAACGTGAACACTGGGGACTCCCGTGTCTGGCGTATACGAATGAAATGTTATATACGCCAGTGGAATGACACATTTGGTCGAAACAGAGGTCTGTACAGTAAAAATGCCGTGGGCACGCTCACGCGGTCATTATCTGCTGACGTTTTAGCAGAAACCGATGACGGTATGAAAAGTATTTCGTTTTCCCGAAAGTTGTGCATTCACCGGCGTGCACGAAAACATAGGCAACAACCAAAAAAAATGATTTCCTTGGAGTACCAAGGCTTGGTAATTATATCAGCCCGGCTTTCGCGCTGCTGAAAATATCTTGGTGAGATATTTGTGGCCGCTGAAACTGTCGCGCCGCCTGCTTTCGCTGCTTGTGATGGATTTCCTCCTTGTTTGTCAGTGAATACTTCGCCCGTAGCTTATTACTTGTAATGTGGGGAAGGTAGAACATCGTATCATCTGCGGCAAGGGAGCAGGATTTCTGCAAGGGGCAAACGGACAATGCTAAAAGCAAAATCCTTGTTCAGTTTCTTGCAGAAAACCATTTACATGACTTTCTATAGTATGCCTTATAGGAAGTTGGCGAAATTAATAAAAGAGAATCGTATACATTATTCTTCGAATTGTAATTACTTTGTATCCAGCAGACTGTTTTGGGAAATCTATTAGGCATTTGCTTTTATATGCAAAATGGTAACGTGAAACAACGTGCGAATGAAGATCACTGGTTCTCCGAGAAATCTGCGATGAAAGCGGATAAGACCATTTTCATTACCATGCTAATCATCACCGCGTGACACATGCGCGCACTCGTTATTAACACAGCTCCTCTGCATGAGGGAGAGGGGTTCATTTCAAGCACTGCTATTAAGGTGATCCGTCTGCACCGGGTCTATAGATACAAATCGCCCCTTTACGGATAGTGCGCCATAAGACGCAGAAGATAACTACTGTTTCTTAACACGGAAATGAAAACCGTAACCATTATAAACAACTGAGGTTGCCAATTTGGTATCTGAAATTGGGAGACAAATTGTTTGTGGAAAATTGTTCAAAGTAGGAACGTTTTTTTTTCTTTAATAGCGCTACAAGAATAAAAATACTTAACAGTTCGCAGTGCCGGCTCTTTATAATAATGAGCGACTGAAGGAAATCCAGTGCGAAAATCTTAACTTCTATTTCTAGCGAAAAGTTTGCACTATTGAGATATTGAGTTTTCACGAAGAAGTACCAAGAGCTGTCATGAAGCGTGATGACACATAACAAAAAGTGAACTCCTGCAGCTTTTTTGCATCTCTTTTTCAATATATGTGTGCGAAAACTGCACAGATCGCGCAGATTAGTGCAAGTGGCTGCTTTGTATTTTCTAAATCCGTAAATTTTCTGCAGTAAGGTAGAAAACTAGACGAGTTGGTGATTAGATATGATTGAAAAAATGCACTGCGCTAAAAAAGACGGCGACTACACACCTGAAGAGCAGGACAAGAAAAGATGAATGAATGAATGAAGCCTTTATTGAAAGGAAGGGATGGCTCTCGGCCGCTGTTTGGGTTCTTGGGGAGTTAGGAGGGATGGGAGTGTAACTTCTTCGTCTTAACGGTTCTTCAAGCTGTTGCTTGTTGCTTGCCATGCGGCCGATCTTCGCGCTGTGAGTCGACCTCTCTCACACTACTCGAAGCAGGCCGCTCTCACTGCCGTATGTAGCAATGGAGTGTTGTATTTCGGTGCTTGATATAACCTGACCTGCTAATGTGGGCATGTCGTCGTGTGGAATATGCGTAATTTTGTTTCTTCCTTGTGAAAACGATGGACATTGCCATATAAGATGTTCTAGGTCTGCTGTACACTGTTCCTGACAGTGCGTGCATATGTTGTGTTTGAGTGTTTCGTGTCTTCGGAGCAACCACTTGTCAAGTATGTGCGGTGTGTAAGCAGCGTTTGTTATTACTTTGTTGAGAAATATTTCTCGTGGTCGAGTGAGCCCTTTCGTGTCCTCAAACACCGGCGTTGGTGTCGCTTCATGTAATCTAAGCTTACTGTCGTGTTTTATTTTTGTGCGTACATAGTGCATCATCGATCTGCCAGAGGAGCCTTTAGTGAGCATTGTTTGGTAAGGATTTAAGTCTGTCGGTGTAGGCATGGAGTTGGGGTGTGGGGCATTGTACGTTTCAGCAAGCCCACCCGCTTGCGCGGCGGCCGCTTGCGCGGCTGCGTTTCCCCCGTCCGTGCCAGTATGTCCCGGTGTCCATATAATTTGAATTTCTATTCCAACTTCCCGCATTCCCTTCAGCCTCTTTCTGATGTCCTTGGCCACTGCGTCGTCTGTAGTTGGTGCCGTCAGCTCTGCAATCGCTGCATATGATTTGGTTAAAATTCGATAACCATTGAAGTTATCTTTTCTGGCTGCAGCGGTCGTAATGGTCGTAATGGTATGTTTGCGAGACCTGCGGTTGATTACCCTGCGGAGCAGCCAAAGGCAATCATGCGTGCCCATATTCGGCCGGAATCCAGCCTGGGCTGGATGCAACCCAGGCTGTACGTATTCGATATAATGCTGTATTCTTGCGGCTATCATTCGCTCAATCAATTTGCAGATAGTGGATGTGAGAGCTATTGGCCGTAGGTTCTCTGGTTTTGTGTGGTCCTTCCCTGATTTCGGTATGGGATATATCAATGATAGCTTTAGTGCATCTGGCACCACTCCTGATTCCCATGAATCGTTTATGATAGTTAAGAGCTGATCTTGGGCTTCGTCGCTAAGATTTCTGAGCTCCTGCCATGTTACTCCGTCGTGTCCTGGAGCCGATTTCGGTTTGCCGTGGACTAATGCTGCCAATAGTTCGCCAAATGTAAATGGTTTTTCAAGTTCCATCACTGTGTTGTCAATCGTGATCGCCGGCAATGGTGGCGTGGGTATCTCAGAAGCATGCGGGAAGAACGTGTGGATCACCTTTTCCTCGAGTGCAGCTGGGTTCTCGCGCAGGAACAGCTCTGCCAGTGGTGGTGTGCTTTTCTTTTTCCCCAGCAGGCTTCGTAGAATTCCCCACAGCTTTTTAAGGCCGGGTTTGCGTCCGAGCGTCGCACAAGTGCTGTGCCATGAATCTGTTTCGAGCTGTTGTTGGTACTCCTTGATGAGTCGATATTGGCGCTTAAGGCTCATGAGATCCCTGTGGCGCTTTCCTTTATATCTGTATTGTTGCGTAAGGATATTGACCTTTCGCCACAAGTTGGCAAGGTGCCTATCCATGTGTGTGGTAGTGTCGTCACATATTATTGTGTCTTGGGACCATGGCCGTGCTTTCGCAACCATGGCACTGAATTGCGCGAAGTCCATGAAGTTGCCGCCAGTGGCTGTCCGAAACTTTTCCCAGTCGATGGTAACCGTTTGCCTTTTTTCACGAATCTTTTTTCGGTTAAGGGTGATCAAAATTGGTAAGTGGTCGCTTCCCCATGTTGTCTGTTCGACTTCCCATTGTCTGATGAATCCTGGTGTGGCCAACGTCAGGTCTGGTGTCGTATCTCGTTATCGGGCGTGTAGTCCTATGCGCGTTGGTGTGTCCGGGGTGTTGTATATGTACAGACCAGACATTTCTACAGTGTCGTGCAGCATGCGTCCCCTTGGGTCAGCTGTGGCGTAGCCCCAAGTCGGGTGCTTAGCATTGAAGTCTCCTCCCACCAGGATGGGGAGGCTTCCTGACAGGGCCAGGACTTTGGCGAGCCACCCGTATGAGTCGGTATTATGACTGCCAGTCAGAGGCCTATAATACACGGAGACTGCCACCATGGGCCGCTGCCCAGGAGGACACATTTTAACAGCGATTACTTCTCTGAACTCATTACTTAGATCAGGAATTTGTAATTCGGTTGCTGTGCATTCGTTTCTGACAAGGAGAGCAGCTTGACCCTGTGCATGTTGGTTTCCTCTGTTCTGGTGAAGTATGGTAGGCTGCTGAAATGTACGGTAACCCCGAATAGTGCAAGGTCCTCTTGTTTCTTGCAAAAGGATGACCAGAGGCTTCAATTTTCTAACTTGTTCCCTTAGGGTAGGTCCAGTCTGCCTGAAACTTCTGCAGTTCCATTGTAGACATATTGATCTGATTCTTATTGCGCCTCTGCGGGCTTACGTCTTTTTGGCTCATCGTTCTGGTGTTGGATGCTTTTGTGCAACTCTATAAAAATTGCCTCAATCTGAGTCTGTATCGCGTTTGTTATCGTTTGAAACTCATCCCGCAGGCTTTTTTCTAGACGCTGTGTCTCGTTGTGTCGCTCTTGCCTCATGATGCTCAGCATTTGCGCATACGCCGAGTCTTGTGCGGTAAGTGCCTTTGTCGTCTGATTAGTCTTTGGCGTTTGAGTCAGTGATGTTTCGGTATGTTGGTGCTTTATGGAGTTTGCAGTTGTTTTACGACTGGACGACCGTCCGGGCCGGCTTTTCGAACGCACGCGTTGCATCTGCCCAGTGGGCGAGGCTGAAGCATGTTGCCGCTGCGTCTGAGATGCATGAACGTCTTGTTCCGGTGGTAGCCTTGCAAGGACTTTCTCCAGCATTTCTCTAAGTTGCTGATTTTCTTTTCGCAACTCTTCCAGTTGTTGTTGGTAAACAGGGGGCAGCGCAGTTTCTGTCGACGAGTTCTGTCGCGCCTTGTCTGCCCATGTAACTTCTCCCTTAACTGCATCAGGGTTCTGCTTATTTTCTTTAGGCTCTTTTGGTACACGACTAGGACAAGCCGAATTGATTGAAATGTGGCCCGGTTTCTGGCAGGCGACGCAGAATAACTCTTGATCGCATTCTGTGTCTCAAAAACCTGTTCTTTACGTGTGCAGTCGTCGTCTTTTTCATCGCAATGTATATTTCAATCAGGAAAGGCTTAGTTGCATTCATAATGACGATATTGTTTCGGAGATGGTTATAGCACATATAGGAGGAAAGTTAAATATTTTAGACAGTGGTGTTGTCTAATCTGTAAGACGGGTAAATCTTCTACTTTGATCGTAACTTAGAGCACAGCAACTTCAGCGACTAAAGCAGATAAAAAATTGAAGTTTGGTACAATTTTGAAGGTAAGGATATATAATCCTCCTCGTTCACAAATGTCAGCGTGTTGACTGTACATTTGGTGCTGCAATGGAATAACTCACATATTATTGCTCACACCAATCATAATATATTGGGTGAAAATGCTTGAATTTAATAGCCCTAATAACAGAGTAGTGTCGTTGTTGAACATCGTGAGGCGAACCAGCCAACCAGTAACCTGCAGAGGTACTACGAGCCAAACGTATTGACTCGAGTATCAAGAACTGATATTCTCTATGTATTTCCGTGGACAGAATTTCAATTCAGGCTACTGCCCCTTAAGCGATGCAAACTGCATGTTATGAATAATATAATCCAAAGAATGAATTACCTTCTTTCTGAACAAGTATATAAAATGTGGTAGGCCTGCAAAGAAGAGCCGATTCCCTCGGACTTGACACTAACCTATTGCCAAAATCAATTCATATGATAGCGAAGACGTTAGAGTTGTCTTTGTCTCTTCTGGGCAGGGTTTCTTGTTCCTGCATTCGCACGCAGACGTCACGCTAAACAAGATCAATCTGATATTTTTCCTTGACAGGCACTTGCTGCGCTACGCCTCGATCCGTGACACATAGACGGCCGGCAAGAAACAGAGAAATATTTGTGCAGGCCCACACAAGAAAATGAATTGGTGCGTCTACAGCACGGACAAGGACTTATGTTCTTCCAGACACGTCTTCTTTCCCGTCCACTGTGTCGCATCCCAATGCTGGTTGGACTAATAGGAAATCAATACAAGCACACGTGGGGTGTGTCTGAAACAACGCATCTACTTTGTTCTGCGATGTCATTGTACTCTTGTGCGAAACCTGTTCTGCGCTTCGCAATGGAAAGAAGCGGGGAATCTTTGTAGACCACGCTGTCCCAAAGTTATCCCGTAAGTAGGTTGTGCCCTTAGGTTTCCTTGTTTCCAGAAGCCTATTTTTTATCAAAAAAAGGCTGGATAAATTGAAAGTACGGAAAATAGCAGGCCCGGCATTAGACGAACAACCAGAAACGTGTAATAAAGGAGAGAAGCAGAAGGAATAACCATCAGCGGTGAGAGCAAGACCTTGCTGATAAGATATTTGTTTTGTAATAGGTAGAAATGTTCCACCAGAAAAAAAATACCAGTAGGCACTAGTTCTATCACTGGTTATTTCTCAGCAGCCTGGGCTCTGAAACAGATAACATTTGTCACATGCCACAGGTCGTAATCCACTTATTGCAAGCACATAAATAGGTTGAAAAAACATTTGGAAAAAGAGCTGGCGACCGTAGAAAAGTTTTCCTTACTAATATAATCCATAATGTGTACGTACGACAGCTACGATGGAGTTGACAGTAGAATGCTACCACCAGCACTAAGCACTACTCAACACTCAGTAACCTGACAATGCACAATTTCTCGTGCAGAATGTTTTAACTTGTTTTGAAATTGCGGTTATTTTCGGCATACGTTCGTCATTTAGCACGGGTCCAACTAGTTTGCAGGTGGCGTTTCCACCTGCCCTTGGACAACGTCACCGTATTTCTTTTCTGTAGTTGCGTTATTATTACACGCAATTCTAATGGGAGAGCCGGGAAAGATTTGACTTTGTTCTCTCTCTGTAACATGCAATGCACCGGGAGTTATAGTTTCAGCTGCACCTCTCAGGGAAGGCTTCCAATGAAGTCCAGTAGGTGGTGTGGGTCTATTCGCCAATAGGTCGTGCACCTCAAACTGTTTCCATATGTAGGCTAGCTGTCTTTCTGATTGGGAGCCTGAAATGCGAGGCAACTGATAAGCGACGCCCATAAGCGACTCCCGTATTAGTCCGTTGTCACTAAGAATTTCAATCTCAAAGCACCAAGTGACCTCTTGAGTGCTTCAAGGTTATTACCTTTAAAAACCAACATGTATGTCCTCGATTCTGGTGTGACTGTTCTGACCTCGCAGCCGCGCAATGAGGTCCGATTCGCTATGCACGATTGAAAAACCGTAAATAAGACATGCATAACTAAAGGAATAATACATTAGAAAAATATTTTTTCAATCAGTAAACGCGAATAGCAAGAGAATCTAGCATAAGATAAGGTACCCATGTATTCTAATAAAGAGAAATAGACACTTCATATTTGGGCTCGTGTTTTTTCTGTAATGATGCATAAAACATTACTGCGTACGGATCACCTCGTGATATTCTCCTACGGCCACTGAATTATTTATAACCGAATTGTTTTCTCACCGGTTTCGGTTTCAAAAGCCTAACGATTGCTTTGACGTCAAAGTGAAGTCAAGGTCACGCGAAGAATGAATAAAGCCGTGATATAATCGTTTCTGTTTCGTTTTAATTCACCAAAACACTAAAGCCAGCCTGTTTCCAGGACACGAATTATGAAACATGAAGAGGCAGCTATTATATGGTTATTTAATCATGCCGCACGTGACATAGACTTCAATGTAACGTCACAGCCACCTCTCGGATGCTGAAACCGAAACAAAAACTGGCGAGAAATGAAAATTCAAATAAAATTATTTTGCAGTCATAGACAAAACCTGCGTACTGATTCATATGCAGGAATGTCTTACACATCATTAACAAGAAGAAAAAAATCATTAATATTTGGTTCTTATACTCATTTAGGTAGCAAAGCGATGATTGGTAATTAATATTGGGCACATGTTTACAACGTTCAATGCCTCCACAACCTCCAAGATACTATCACCAGTGAGACTGCAGCCTGGTTAGTGATAGCTTGTTGTAGGTTAACACTTGGCACTGTTCGATCACTGGATGGCGTGAGCAACCACGGCAAGAGCAGCCAGCGCAACTAAGCGGGTTTGATAAGCATTAGAAATTTCGCTCGGGACATTGTATTTCCACGCCGCGATTGGTCTTGCCATCCACTCGTAGAAAATTGCAGAGTTGCAGCTTACAAGAAAGACACTATCACTAGCGAGACTATTGACACCTTCAAAATCGGGACACTAGGCTCGGAATGCCATAGCACATCTTCCATTGAAAAAAGATCATGGGTATCTTGTGTTATGCTAGAATCTATTCCTGTTTGCTTTCATTCAATGAGCAAATTGATTTGCCATGTGGTACGTAGCCTGTTGTTATTCACGTTTTCTTTCCGATTTTTTGTTCGCGCTTGTGACTTCATAGACAGTGGCGCTCTGAATAAAACCATATCAGCTTCAGTCAGCGCTGCGTCTCGTCCCTTCTTCCTTCGTATTTGACCTGGCGCAAATATCGAAACATCGAAATGAACGATCCGAAGACAACGAACTTAAACGATGTACACGGGGAAGATTGAACAGCGTGCGCATCTCTACGAAGCCACTGAATATCGCATTAACAGATATTTCCGAACGTCTGAAGCTAGCGCTCTTCCACTTTTCTGGATTTTATATCGCTGTGAGCTATTTGTGATCTCGACATCCTTCGGGATGGCGGGCGCACGACCCCTGCGCCCACCCGCCACCATCGAACAGGCTACAGCGTACTCGACGGATCACCTTGACGTCGCGGACGTGGAGCTTCCAGACTCGGCAGATGACTCCACAGTGACTGAGATGGATTCCGACAACAGCTACACGCCTGTACAGTCCCGCCGCCTGAAAAGAAAGCTGCGCCGAACGTCAGTAATGAGTGAGACACCAAAGAAGAATGCTGAGAAGCAAGGGATCTTTTCCGTGGCCTTCGTACCAACAACGGCAACGGCGAATTTGAATGTGATAAACAGACAGCACCTGACCCAGTTTTTCGACCAGCTGGTTCCCGGTGAAGTTGACGAAGTCAGAATTAATCCCTGGAAAAATGTCCTGACCGTGGATGTCAAATCCCAGGCTGCAGTGGACAAGCTGAAAGGAATTGGTGCGCTAGGCAACATGCCGGTCCGTTCCTTTCTTGCACATGGGAAAAAGACTACCGCAGGTGTAATCACCGACGTTGACCCCGAGATAAGTGAAAGCGATCTCTGCACGCTGATCAAATCTACGGCGCGCATTGTGGATGTTCATCGATTCGGCCGCTCAAAGTGCGTTAAATTAGTCTTTGAAACTGAACCCCTCCCATCCCACGTTAAAGTGGGCTACGTGAGACACCCAGTTAGGATGTATGTTCCAAGACCTGTTCAGTGCCACAAATGCCACAAGATCGGACATGTGAGCGCCGTTTGTCGAAACGAGGTATCCTGCCGTCGATGCGGCGGTACACATCCTCATGACGCATGCCAGACGGAGACTGTCAAGTGTGCGAACTGCTCGGGTGCCCATGAAGCGACGGATAAGGACTGTCCTAAAATTCGGGATGAAAAACGTATACTAAAAAAGATGGTGAGAGATAACTCGACTCATCAAGAAGCGGCCGCGTCTATTCGTCGTCGCAAGCACCGTTCCCGACGCCGACACAAGGAATCGGAAGGCAAGCCTAGCCTGGATAAGTCAACTTCAGAGTTAACGTCAGCTCAGGTGCCACAACAGATTGAGTCTAATCCTGTTAAAAGTACTCTTGCTGTAATGTCGCAGACAGTGTCTCAGGCCATGGATCAGACAGAGGCTGTTGTATTACCTACCGCCTCTGATGCTGAGTGGCCAGCTCTACCACCAAAGGCCAACGCCAGGACTAATCCCAGTTTGGTTGCCACACGTACTGAAAATTCCGACAATCCCGACAGCCAGCAGGTAAAAGAAATGCTGAAACAGCTGGTTCGTTCAATGCGGGTGCTGCTCTCCAGCATCAACACGCAAACAGCAAAGTTTGCTGTTCAGTTTTTGGACGCATTTGAGCCGCTCTTGGCGGCATTGCAATAATTCACAATGGCGCAACAAACTAACCCCACCTCTGTGACGATGCACTTGCGCCGCAGTGTAGTGATGCAATGGAATGCCCGAGGCCTGCGTGGTCGGCTGAGTGACTTCCGACAGCGGGTACAGAAGTACCGCTTTCCTGTGATTGTGATCTGTGAGCCCAACATGCCGGCTGCTTTCCGCCTTTCTGGATATGTTCTGCTATGGTCTAGAGAAGCAAACGAAACAAGCAAAGTGCTGGTATGTGTACGCCAAGACATTGCGCACGTCCGCCATGCTCTGCAGCCCCACAACACGAACCACTACATTTGTTTGACGTTAACCCTGAAAGGACGAGTATGTTCTGTAATAGGCGCTTATATTCCACCGAGGGATGGCTTGGACAAATCATATCTATTTTCAACAATCCAGTGTTGTGCAGCTCCTCGTATTATTGTGGGGGACTTTAATGCTCACCACCCTCAGTGGGGTAGTGCAATAATGAGCAATAGAGGAAGAGACCTGGCAGACTTTATGCATACACAAGACCTCGTCAATATAAACGACGGCTCACCGACGTTTCTACGCGGAACAACCTACAGCAGCTGCTTGGATGTGGCGTTTGTTTCCAGAAGCCTCCATCCCTCCGTTTCTTGGTGTAGTGATGTGGAAACACATGGGAGTGATCACATACCAACGTACATATGCATCAAGTGGTTTGCACCTGCCACTTCACCTCGTGTGCAATACACAGACTGGCCCGCCTTTAGGGCAGCGGTGGAGACTTCCAGCGTGGACCTCCAGTCACCATCTCAAATAGAGGGACTCATTACTTCCTCTCTCAATGAGAACACTCGCTATGTTAGTGTGCCGGTGTCAGTGTCCAGCATCGACGTGGAATTCGAGCGGCTTCGCGCGATCCGTCGGCGGGCTGAAAGGAAGTACAGGAGAACGAAATCCGCGCAAGATCTCGCACTTTCTCGCCGAGCTAAACGAAAAGTTTTGCGTCACCTGGAGAGGTTAGGACGACAACGTTGGAGACAGTTCTGCTCATCACTGGATCCCCGTAAGCCCCTGTCGCGTATCTGGCATGTTGCGAGAAGCTTGCGCACACCTCCGCGAGAAAGGCACCCTTTTCGTGCCCTGGCCCTTTACCAACGCCGCAATGAAGTTGACGTAGCTGAAGATTTTTGTAAAATGGTTGTGGGCACAAACCAGGCACAGTTACCAATTTCAGAGGTTTTTGCACCACCTTCGCCGAATGATCAATACGACGTGCCCTTTACAATAGCTGAATTAGACGCCGCTCTTGCTTCTTGTCGGCATTCATCTGCACCTGGTCCTGACGGGATTACATATTCAACCTTATCGAACCTAGGCAAGGATGGTAGAACTGCACTACTTAATTATTTCAATGATATATGGGCTTCTAGTACTGTTCCTCAACACTGGAAAATTAGCCGCCTGGTTGCTCTTTTGAAGCCTGGAAAGCCTCCTCTCGAACTTACCTCATACCGGCCAGTTGCCCTAGCAAGCTGTGTTGGAAAGGTTATGGAGCGCATGGTGCTGGCAAGACTTGAGTGGTATCTAGAGAGTAATGATCTTTATCCGAATATGATGACTGGATTTCGCCGCGGACGCTCTTCCATTGATAGCGTCATCGACCTTGTGGCGACAGTAGAACACGAAAAGCGTCACCGTCGACTAGTAGCTGCTGTCTTTTTAGATATAAAGGGAGCTTACGACAACGTCCTCCATGAAGCTATTCTTGATGGACTTGACGACGTGGGAGTTGGTGGCCGGCTGTACTTGTGGATTGTAAGCTATCTCAGCGGCCGCTCTGTTTACATGACTACGCCTGAAGGAGATACTACCCACTTTCAGGTCAGTCGTGGAGTTCCACAGGGAGGAGTTCTCAGCCCAACTTTATTTAACGTTGCGCTAATTGGCCTGGTGAGTGAACTTCCAACTAACATCCACATAAGTGCATATGCTGATGACATCTGCATCTGGGCCTCTGGTTCGACGCGCCCACAACTACGTGCGAGACTGCAACGAGCTGTGTCATCAACATCGATGTACTTACGGCGTCAAGGTTTATTTTTAGCGGCAGAAAAGTGTGCAGTGATCGCGTTTACGGGAAAATGTGTCAGCCGCTACCCGATTACCCTTCATGGAGTCGTAATACCATACGTCTCCAGGCACAGATTCTTGGGAGTAATTATCGACCACCGACTATCTTGGTCGAAACATATTGCTATGGTGAAGAAGAGGCTAATTAATTTTTGCCATGTACTTCGGTACATAGCTGGCATCAAATGGGGTCCAACTGAGCGCTCCTTAATACGGCTTTACGAGGCTCTGTTTGTTGGCTACATCCGATACAGTCTCCCAGTACTCTCTAGTATGAGCATTTCCTGCTTGCGGACTTTAGAGAGCGTGCAAGCGCAGGCACTGAAAATATGCCTTGGACTGCCCAGATGCACCTCTAACAAAGGCACAATTGAAGAGGCACACGCTCGCCCAATGTCCATATACTTGTCCCACGAACCACTTCGTGTATATTTACGAGCACTTACAAGACACCGTTTTCACCCACTCAGCAAGATTCTGGATGAGAGGCCGGACTGCAGTTTTACAAGTGCACTCCGCTGCCATCAGTCGCAAGTACCGACAGGATATGCCCTCCCATACCGTCCCACCCAACCACCATGGACGATGGATAAACCTTTGGTGCACCTTCGTGTTCCCGGAATATTAAAGAAATCAATGGTACCAATTAGTGGACTCAAACAACTTACTCTGGCACACATCTGGTCAGAATATCCCAGTTATATTCACGTATACACCGATGGATCTGTGTCAGCACAGGCATCCGCTGCAGCTGTGGTCATACCAGCTCAGAAAACGACTCTGCATTTCCTTTTGGGACATACCTCTACATCAACCGCTGCCGAACTTGTAGCCATTCGAGAATCTATTCGCTATATATGTGGGGAACCACCTCAAAAATGGTGTATATTCACGGACTCGAAGACTGCATTACAAATTTTGGAAAACTTCTTACGCCACACTGCCTATCAGTCCCTGGCACTAAACATTATGGAGCTCATCACATCTGCTCAGCTGCAAGGCCACATGATAATGTTTCAATGGATTCCTGCCCACTGCGGCCTCCATGGGAATGAGCAGGCCGATGTTGAAGCGAAAAGCGCACACATCAATGGCCTCCAAACAGCTGTGCCTTTTTCAAGGGCGGATACGACGTGTCTTCTAAAGAGTTATATGAATATTGCTACAGCAACTTACTGGGCTCAACCAGACGCCCGACACATCCGTCTGAGAAGGCTCGATCGAACATTTAAATTTATTGTTCCGCGTGATATTCCGCGTCATCAGACATGCTTGATACATCGACTTCGTTTAAACGTGGCTTTCACGCGCAAGTACCTACATTTAATTGGACAGATGGACTCACCGGAATGTTCAACTTGTGGCATCCCAGAGACTGTGGACCATGTATTATTGGTGTGCCCAGAGTATGCGAACGAAAGAAATGTGCTAGCTGCTTCCTTGAAGCGTTTAGACAAGAGGCCTCTGTCGGAGGAACTGCTGCTGGGCGCTTGGCAGGACAAGGGGAAGGGCGTCCAGGCAGTGCGCGCTCTTTGCCGTTATTTGAGTGCCAGCGGACTTGATTCACGTTTGTAAAACAAGCTGCTGTGTCTGTATATATATTTCATATACCTTCTCCCACATCGTCACCCATCATGACCTTCTTTCTTCTCTCCTTCACCTTCCCCAGTGCAGAGTAGCAGGCCAGATTTGAATTATTCGGGCCAACCTCTCTGCCTTTTCCTTTCAATAAATCCATCTATCTATCTATTAACAGATATGCACGTTTTCACAAGGTTCGTTTCATCTCATAGAAATGCAGCCCAACTTCTCATTGCTTGCACTTGGTTTTCTACATTTGTCCTGAATGCTGCTCACAAATGGCGAGTGACACTAGGAATTTAAAAGCTTTTGTAATTCACTCTCTGCGTAGGATTAGTAAGATTTCATATTTTAGCCCTTGCCCGACATTATTACTCGTCTTTCAGCAAAGTGCGAGCGCTGTTTAGGCAGTGCACCGCCAGTCACTGATGAAAGTGCAAAACATTTGTTCTCGGCGAAAAAAATGAGATAAACCTAGACCAGATTAACCTATTTCCTAAGAGATGAATATTATGTTAAATTTATTTTAAGAGTGGCAATACTAAAAGAAAATTTAGAGTGGGTGCCTAAATATTTCTTTTAAGCTAGAAGATAACATCCCGAATGACTCTCGTTGATCTATGCATGTAGGCCTATTTCACTTATGAAATAAATAAAAACAACATTGACATCGATTTGGTATGCGTTCCGGCTTCATTCGAAATCGATGCCCTCGATAGCAATGTGGAACAAATGAAAGTATTCGATTTATATGCACCATTAGCCATACTCAAGTAATGGTTCCTTTCAAATCGATGCAGTCGCCTACGACGGCATAGCTCCGGTCGAATTCACTGTTCTAGATATTGACAAGAGACGCAGAAAATCATTCAAATCACTTTGTATATAAATATGGTCATTCACTGACCTCCTTCGAATCGGCAAGACCGTCTTGGTGTTCTCCTATTCATTGGTGGTCTCCTATTCGGGAAATGTCCGTTTATTCAGACTTATTCACTTGTCGCACTCGATAGCGTTACCTGTATACATTGCGCGCAGAAAAAAAAATCACTGCCTTTTATGAAAAAACATAATTATTCTACTGTTTGCTTAAAGTGCACTTTTGCCTTTCTAATAACGTATTGTATATGAAACCTTAGAAGTGATTTCAAAAACTTGTGCGCCAAAACATACGCCAGTATATATGACTTGAGTGAAACAGCGCGAAAGAAGCCCGAAGGCGAAGCGAAGAAGTTACAGGAAAGAAAGCCCGAAGGCTATTGGCAACTTGCAGTCGACGGAAGAGGTGGCGAGAAGACCACATTCGTCACACAAGGTGGCCCATTCAATTTCAAAGTGATGACAATCGGTATATGTGCCGCACCGCCCACATTTCAGTGGGCAATAGGCAGTATGCTGGCGGGCAGTGAAATGTTGTGAAAAGTTGTGATCCACTTCCTGATCCACACTGAACCTTCCCACAGTGTATTGGCGTCGACCAAATGTTCTTTTAGAATTCAAATAAATGTAGTGGTCCACGTTTATTCCAATTTGAAATAGCTGAATATTTATTCAGTGTCAACAAGCGAGACCATGGTTATATAAAAATCACCTTCATGACCAACGTCTTACCGGCAGTGCCAATACAAAATTACGAGCTAATGTTATATTATACGAGTTGGCTGACGTTCTGGGTAGAATACTCGTGTAACTGGTATAGAAGCTATGAGTAATGCCTTTGATTGATGAATATGCTCTGCACTCGGACGTCTCTAGATTGCCTGCAAATGTGGGAGTAGCCGCGCATATTCTTAACATCTTTTTTTTCACCTTTTTCATGCAACAAATTATATATATATATATATATATATATATATATATATATATATATATATTATATATATATATATATATATATATATATATATATATATATATATATATATATATATGTATATATATATGTTGTATTGAAATAAATATATTGGACTACAATTTACAAATGCGCTCTCAAATAAATGATGTTCATCGGATGGTAGTCGTGGTGTAGCAACAATTTGAAGCACAGTACCCATATAATGGGCGGTGCTTCTTAACACTTCTGTCTAACATTAAATTCCAGAATTTCAAGACTATCTGAGACAAAACTGAAGTATGAATAAGTACTTTCCGTTCTTAGTGTCAATGTGATCTCTACCTTGAAGTGCTTACTGCTTTGTTTGTGGGATGTTAAATTTACTACTTTTGCATTATTATACTAAAACACTCTGTTATAATAAGTTGCTCCACGTGAATATAACTTCCTCCAACCTATGATAGTGGTACTCAACTAAAGCTCCCTAACACAGAATTACTTGTATGCGCACATCACGACGTGTCAGGTTGCAATGTTTGCAGTGAATCGCCACCGGTCAAAAGTCGTAAAGCTCGTATGGAAGAAGAGCATAAGCACTGGGTGATATAATAGTCCTTGTTGGTATTTTTTCGTTGCTTGCACATTTGTCACTGTGATTGTGGCCGGTGGTAAAAGAGCAAGGCTGCGTAATTGAGGGGCATGTTGGCTTCCAGCTGGTGTCCTCGCTGAGCTTTGTTTCTCATTTTATCATTTCTTCTTCTCATGGAGGCACCCACAAATCCCACCGGGTCCATGCGCATCTGCTGGAGAGAAATACGGTCGTTTCGCACACGCCCTCGGTTCACTGATAATACGTTCTGCTTTGACCAATTCGACAACGGGCTGTGCTCTTTACCGAGAGTTTTCGAGCTGTCGTAACACCGAAGTCAAATAATAGTTGGCTGTATGGCCCCTTTGAAAGCAATCAAGATTAACGTATACGTATGGCGATTTTTCCCGCTCAGAAATGGAGTTAAGCATATTGCCCTGTGTCATCGCGTCAAATAACCGCTACAGTAGACCTAGTGCCAAGTGTTTTAGCTTTATCACTTAGAAGAGGTCTTAAGTGCCTCCCATATTTATCATTAAGGTGTTAATAAAGCATGAAACAATGAAGCAGAGGTCCAGCTTTTGGGAAGAGGTATCTCCGTTCGCTTAAGAGCTAGCTATGCACTCGACACGAATTGAATATTGTAACACTGTCGCCATGAACTGCATGAACTGAAAATTCTTTAGGTGCTCATCCATCTTGCATTGACGCTATCTTGACACACACACACACACACACACACACACACACACACACACACACACACACACACACACACACACACACACACACACACACACACACACACACACACACACACACACACACACACACACACACACACACACACACACACACACACACACACACACACACACACACACACACACACACACACACACACACACACACACACACACACACACACACACACACACACACACACACACACACACACACACACACACACACACACACACACACACACACACACACACACACACACACACACACACACACACACACACACACACACACACACACACACACACACACACACACACACACACACACACACACACACACACACACACACACACACACACACACACACACACACACACACACACACACACACACACACACACACACACACACACACACACACACACACACACACACACACACACACACACACACACACACACACACACACACACACACACACACACACACACACACACACACACACACACACACACACACACACACACACACACACACACACACACACACACACACACACACACACACACACACACACACACACACACACACACACACACACACACACACACACACACACACACACACACACACACACACACACACACACACACACACACACACACACACACACACACACACACACACACACACACACACACACACACACACACACACACACACACACACACACACACACACACACACACACACACACACACACACACACACACACACACACACACACACACACACACACATGTGCTGGAAAAAATGAGGAGTGTTGCTGCGCTTGTTTCTCTAATATTTGCTAAATATTTTGCTAAATTTTCTATAAATTTCTCTTTTTTACTGCAATCCTCAAGTTTTGAAGAAGGAAGGACTAAACCAAAGACGCATTACTCCAAGAAAGAAATAGTACAATGCACACAGCATGAAACATCTGAATATTAATGATACATTTGTTTGTGTAATAGGGCCGTTTTTCATTCTAGAGCCTGTTCGGGGTCATAAGAGGATTTAAGTTTTTTGCCAGAACGCTTCTGCTTATCTTGGTAGCCGCATGAAACAATGACACTGTCTACATAAATTGCATGGATTGCGCAAGCATATTTGCGGTTTACATCGCATGCGAGGAAACAATCATCTCGACTTGTGCTATAAGGCTTTCAATCTGAATATACATATAGTGCGTAATTCTGAAATACCCTATTTTGCATAACATCTGATGTGGTGATTACTGAATCCGTTACATTTTGGTTTTTGCAGATTTTCAAAAAAGCAGCAGCACATGAGCCTTCGAATTACTTGTAGCGCTTATAACGAATGCCGAATTTGGTATTGAAGACGAGGTTGTGCTCAGTCGTTTCATGTAGAGGTGGATGTTTCGGTATTTCGGCGTTCACTGTTCTGAATAATCATCAAGTTGGTAATTGATGGTGGTGTGTTGTAACAATTATTAATTATTTAATTAAATTCAAGAAAACAGTCCTACACCCTATTATACCAGTCTGGAATGAGTAAAATTTGGATAGAAAACGTTGTGTTCGGAAAAAATTGGGATGTAATTTTCAACAAGCACCCGCTAATGAAACATTTACTAAAGAGGACTTTTTTACGGTTCTAGCCTCTGCCTTTAATACGGGAGGCACTGGGTTCAATCCTTAGAGCTTCCTGTGAAATAGCGGTTTTGAAATCGGTATATGCTCTCCCCAGTACCATTCACAGCTTGCTTAGATGAAGTATTCAGAGACATGGAATGGGATCAGTTAGGGATAAGGGTTGATGGAGAATACCTCAGCAATCTGCAATTTGCTGATGACATTGCCTTGGTAAGTAACTAGGGGATGAACTGAAAATAATTATTGATGACCGAGACAGGAAAACTAGAAAGGCAGGCTTGGAACTCAATATGCAGGAGACTAAGGTAATGTTCAACAGCCTCCGGAAGGAACAGCAGTTTACGTTAGGTAGCGAAGCACAGGAAGTGGTAGGCGAATATGTCTACTTAAGACAGGTAGTAACCGCAGATCAGGACCATGAAAAGAAAATAACCAGAAGAATAAGATTGGGATCGGGCGCATTTGGCAAGCACTCGCAGATTATGACTAGCAGCTTACCGGTATCGCTCAAGCGGAAAGTGTACAAAAGTTGCGTCTTACCTGTACTCACCTATGGGGCTGAAACGTGGAGGCTAACCAGGAGAGTTCTACTTACGTTGAGGACAACGCAGAGGGCTATGGAACGAAAAATGGCAGGGGTAACATTAAGAGATAGAAAACGTGCAGAGTGGGTCCGAGAAATAACTCAAGTTACTGACATTCTAGTGGAAATCAAGAAGAAGAAATGGGCATGGGCTGGACATGTAGTACGAAGAGAGGATAACCGATGGTCGCTTAGGGTAACAAACTGGATTCCAAGGGAAGGAAACCGTAGTAGGTGGCGGCAGAAAATTGAGTAGGCGTTTGAGGTTAAGACGTTAACAGGGGTCAAGTGGATGCAGCCAACAGAGAACCGGGTTAATTGGAGAAATATGGCAGAGGCCTTCGCCCTGCAGTGGGTATAGTCAGGCTGATGATGATGATAATATGCTCTCTCCACGTCCAATGTTCAACTTTCTTTGGTCTTTCGCAGATGTGTAAGTCCACGTAAACCGATTAACACATGCGAAAGCAGTCTTTGGCCTGGTTGCATCAGGTGGACTAGCATTGAGCGACGAGCAGTTTTACAAATTTTGCCTTCCAAAATTTATTAATAGTTGCTTCTGAGGAAAGAAAAGAAACGCGCATTCCCCGTCTGACTTCTCATCGCATACCACTTCACTTTAAACGCTAACGGCATACAAATAAGGGTGTGTATTACTTCGGTTATAATCGCCAGCGCAAATATCCTCGAACTTGACTTGCGGATGTACGATAATTTGAAAGCGATGTGGCATGACATCATAATGAATGCAGCATAAAGAACGCCGACGGCAGCACTTTTAGGAAAAAAACGTCATTTTTTTGTCTGGCTGCCATGGTCAAGGCCACTGAGGAAATTTAAGGCTCTCTTGCCTTGGTAGTAGTTTATATAGCTAATGCCATAAAAATATGACGCTGATTTAAAACTGCTTAAACCTGGTTATTCGGCGTGGTAGTTCAGTGGACAAGAGTGTTGTCTACCGACCCAGAGTGTCCGGGTTCGAATTAAGCCATTTCAAATTCGCTCCGATGTTGTTGTTTTTTTATTCTAAAAGAAACGGCACAAAGCAACAAATATCGGACAAGATCGTCTGTCGTTAAGGTAAGCCGTATAAGAGCTTTCGCCTTGTTCCGATGCTGTGTGCGATGCAGAACATGCCTGTTCTCTTCAGACTGCCAATCAGCACCACGCAATTCTAATTACGCATACGAACGCTGTGCAAAGATCGCAGACTGAACAACAGATTGCACAGGGCTAAAGCCATCTCGTCAGCAGATAAAGTGTACCTGCCATTCGAATACTGACTTATGATCAGCTGAAATAAGCCATTCTAATTGGCAACAAACTCTTGTCACAGAACAAACTAAAATGGGACCACACGCTAAATCTCATACGTGAGGCAGCGCAGCGCAAGCGAAATAAACGAAACTATAAATGCCCTTCTGTGTTTAAAACGCATTGAGCATCTAGCAGACATTCAGGTCTTCATATTCGCCTGGCATACTTCCACAACATAATATCTATTTTAGCTGAAAGATGAAGACTACTTAACCGGCAGTTTTGTTTTGTGGGATATTTCCTGTTTAAAATTTTTATTATTACTGTTATTATTTTTATTTATTTCATCATTATTTTCTTTCTTTTTCTGCTTTAAATGCTTTTTTATACGCCGATAGTTAGCGTCAGCAAGCATATAGGCTTTTCATTCTGAGGAGGTTCATGGTTTTGAACGTATTTTTCTTTTTTCTTTTGTTTAGGTAACGGGTAAATTTCACACTCTAAATATTCTTAATTAGCACAATAGATCGTTACCTTTTAATTATGAGCGTTTCGACACCTTTGAAAGCCAGATTCGTAATTAGCACATTAAAGCATTACCTTTTAATTCTGAGTCTCTTGACACCTTTGAAGCCCATTTATTTATAAATTTTTCATTTCTTATTTGTGTGATGTATTAAAGTTCATTTATTTACAGCGAACTTCATAACTACTGATGGTATATCATACACCATTCAATCATCAATCGCTAGTACCACAAATTGCGAAAATATGCTTTTTTTATGCAGCCCTGATTATTTCCAACACGTGGTGCCAATACTACTACTACGGCGATGACGATGACTTTTCGGCCAGACAATATTTATCAACTATCGCCTAAAACTATAAGAATTTAGCCTATCGCAGTTCTGGTCTACGGAATTTTCCAGTAATTTCAGCTATTCCCTGCAGGATAAGTTTAATTAGGGAAATGTCAGCCCTGTTGAAAGTATGGTGGTAGGCTGGGGACCTTAGTAATGGCTTATGTAATGGCTCTGCCTCCCTCACCGAGACGAGAAGTTAAATTCGATTTAGCTCGTTTATGGTGTACACATTCTTGTGTCATGTATAACAACACGATCTGCTTTAAACGGCAAAATGGAAAGTAAGGCTGGTGAAAGGCTGGGGAAAGGAAGTAAGGCTGGGGAAAGTAAGGCTACTTCATGTGCGGCTGTTCATGATGAATAAGTGGGTGCCAACGGAACGTGTCTCCTTTTCCGTGTCTAGGTTCTGTTGGCGCCTACTTATTCATCATAAACTGTGTTAAACCAGCCCAAACAACTTTGTCGACAGTCCTCCATTACAACGCCTGCAGTAATCTACGTGCCGCTTATCGACGCCCTATGTCACGATAACTGAGCCAATGGCCCATTGTAAACAAAATAATACTTATCATCGTTGTAGCGCAACACACACAAATCCACAGAGCGAGAGGAGACATATACTGTGTTAAAACGTACTAAATTAATATTCTCAGTGGGAGGCAACCTGTCTTGGGAGCATTATTGTACAGCTATTGCGTTCACGGTCTTGAAGCTTACTTTCCATGTCCTGCTAAAGTTTTCGTCAGCAAGAACTTATCTTGCCGCTTCCCGTTTTTTTTTTATTCAATCCAAAAGAAGATGTGCTGAGACTATTGTGGAAATCCAATCCTTTTTTTTTTTTGTTCTCTCCATTCTCCGCCCGACCTCGTAAGTCAAGCTGTTGACAAAGGTCCGAAAGCTCCGGCACAGTATAGAAACCGTGCCTATATAGGCACCTCAGTATTTCAACGTAATTCTCGGGATACCCTGATGATACTTGCAGTGAAATAGTATCATAACCTCCTTTTTATCTGTATTCCGATGAATCATTGTTGCTCTTATTGGACTCTCCTGCAATAACACCAGAAAGAGGCTAAATTCGCGAAGCCAAGCGGAAGGGACTAGTATTGTACGCTCGCCACGGCTGGCTACTTCATGTGCGACTGGCGTGTAGGATTTGTGACTCCTTGGCAATTAGGCCAGGGGCTCCGACAATTCCCTGTGCAGCAGGAATCAATATACTTCCTGGCAGGCCGGTGCAACAGCTGCGACGATGCGGTCAATTTCGCGCACCCCAAACCCCATCTCATTTTGCGTGAGCTTGTAGGGAGGAACGCTGTGGGCTGCGTATCGTGCTATCTTGTTCGGTCTCCTATGATGCCCGAAGCGCAAAGCTATGACAAAAGTTTGGGCAATCACATTCGACGCGGGACTCGGCAACGTCTGCTCTGCATTGTGGCGCAGGTGTCGCACGAATGGCGTGCCAGTGGTTTATGTGGCCTCGTAGTGGAAGCACTGTAACATTCGCCGTGGCTCGCGTTTACTAAGCTTGAGAAGATATGTAATGACTCCACAGACTAAACAAGTGAAATAAAGTGTTTCAAGCGATTGCCTCCTGCATCCTGATTTTGACAGCTGTTGCTGATTTTTGACGTTAACCCCTGTCTGCTACTGCGAAGGCAACATAACATTTAGCACGAAGGAAGAGAAAAAAAAGAAACTAGGTAACAGTGAGTTGGGTGTTGATATTGGAAGACAAATCATGCAAAATAGTGTTACCGGGAAACGCGTGACCGGGTGGTTTGCTCACAGACAACGCCTACAATCGAGGAACGCGTGGACGACGAAGTGTTCTGAAAGACGACGATGCTGACAGAGTGAATGCTGGTCGGCTCCTAAAGGGCTTCCGCTGAGTTCCGCCCATCGCAGCGTCGGTCACATCAAATACATCCCCGTAACATCTTAGTGGAGGTCACCGGTTCGACAAGATCTGAGGCTGGATTTCCGCAGCGGCCGTCACCTCGGAACCGTAACCTCGGAACCGTCACGATGACAACCGACGCGGCTCCATCTACCTCCTCAACTCCAACTGTCGAATTTTCGGATGCATTAATTTCCCGCATCTTTCAGTAAATTTCATTTTTCTGACCGAATAAATACAGGGGCCACTCAAGCTTCTAATACCTACGTACTGATGAACTGCACTTTATAACCATGTCACAGCCTCTGTTTTCAGCAATGCCTCGAAAGATCGGTGGCCATATATAAGTTTCTATGCTACCTATTCAGGTTACTGAGCAATCACTGATGACTGAAAATAACGTTCATCTTTAAATGAAGAGATAATAAGGCAACAGGAAGTAAAGCAAAGGAGTTTAGATAAGGAATCGAAATTATATACAACGCATCATGCGGCGAACAAAACTAAGTTAATGTTTAACGTTGGGAGCTCTGCAATTGCAATCTGCAACATTTGATCACCTAATGCTGCGGAGTTAAAATGCATTGCATTTCATGTAGCAAGACATTAAAATCAGTAACATTTCTGTTCTGTATTTACCCTACAAACAATGCACGAAATAAGGTTTCAAAAGAGACAATACAAATTCACATGCGTTACCATTGTACGCCCGTACTTGACAGGCCAAGAAAATAAAGAAATACGCCTGTAGGGTTGATTGTTGCTAGGATTTCTTCCGTAGAACCACAGCTGAAGGGAATAGTTCGAACCGAAATGTCATGAAGTGTGAATGTCTCCATTTACATTCACTATTAGCAATAAATGTCCTTCCTCAATCGAGATCCTCAGTTTAGTTTGTTTTTAAGGCGAAACCTTCAATGGCTCATGCTTTCGTGGCAAAGTGTGTCTCGCTTTTGCGGCGTTCTGATTGGCCGAGGGGAGATGCGTCCATGCCATCTGCCAGTGTGCGTTTGGTTGGTACTCCATCGCTCCTATTGCGTGGCGTTCCTTTGCGCGTGTTCAAGTGTGGGATTGCAGATGGCAGGAACGCAAGACAGGATGAGACTTCTCAGGCTTTCGCCTTTCACTACTGAAGTCGCTTTAGTCCCTCGTATTTTTTTTTTTTCATTTTGGCTTGTTGCCTTTGCAATTATGACCCTCCATTATTCTAGACTTCAATTTTTGCTATTTTTGCGTTCGTGCGCGCACGTCCGCCGATACGCTGTGTGGCTTTAATCGATGCCGTGTTTCACGCTTTTATCAATTTAGCTTTGGTGTTGTTTACTGCTTTATTATGCTTGACTGTCGGCTTTGTGCGTATACGGTCAGAGCGTGAGCAATGCAGTGGTTGTCTTTTCACCATGCATTTTACACTTTAACAAATGTTGTTTCCATAAGGCAGCTTCGTCCCTCTTTTTCCTAACCTGCATTTTTCCTGTATATTCATTATTTTGGTGCACTATTCGTTCCTGCCTAAATGGTGTTTGCGAATGCTGGTGGTATTCAAGAAAGAAAAGAAAAGATTACGCAAATTCTTTGATGTGATCTCGAGAAAATAAAGGGATAAAGATAGGCTCCAATTTACTGAAGGGTTATTTTCGGGTAAAAAAAGGTTATGAATAAACTTCCCAGTTAGAATAGCATAACGTAAGTATTACAGGTGTGTTATCAAAAAGTGAATTATCGACGTCATGTTTCGATGCAGAGTTTCCCGCTTTAAGCCCGTACTCTCAGTTTGCATCATTTCCAAAAGTATTGTTCGCGCCGTTCCCGCCCTCCTCTAAATAGTGGGAATGCCGGAATTGGAAGTAGTGGCAACCAAACACATCCGATTCCACTGCTTTCAGAAGTTAGGCTTCTCGAAAGGAGATCGAAAGTCACATTTCTGTAAATAATGCAAACTGAGATTTCTGGCCCAAGCGGTGCTTCTAATAGCTAGTTTCGCATTATTGACTCAAATGCTCATGATAGGTAGAAGTTGCAAAGCAGTTTCGCGATGCAGCTGCGAATGAAGCCACGTCTCCGTCGTAATGAGGCTCCAAATAATTTCTGATTAGATTGAATCTACTGACTGCACGAGGTGGCTGCCGTTTTCTGGTTCCATGACGCCAGTTTAACTGCACTAACACTGCAGGTTTCCACAAGACTAAAAAGCCGCTTTCTGTCTGTCCGATTCTTCTCACTACCAGGTGGCAGGCGGTAGTTTTAGGTGGTATGTTCGCCTCAATGCATCCAATCTATATCGCCATCCAAACATCACATGTTTGGTGCATGCTGGTGATTTTCATGTCATGGATGCCGCCGTCTTCCGCCTTTGTGTATTCAGACATATAATGCTTTCGGATTAATATATATGGCAACAGAGTTGGAGAAGAGCGATGCGAAGGGAAATAGGCTCGGCTTCATAGATTGCGTGCTGCGTATAACGTGAGGTGCAAGCATTCAAATCCCTCACAACTCGCGTTTTCTACGCTCTAACATCGTTGAAGCAAACACACAAAATGAGTTAATCCCGAAAGAGAGCTCATCAATGGGACAACACGAAAGACATCTCAAGTTTCGCACAGTTTTAAACGTATTTCTTTCCTTTCACTCGGTTCCTTGCAGTGCGTAAAATGGAGCCTGTACAGATGTCACTACGAGGACAAGTGCGGAGAGTTGTAACTGTAACCCGCTAATGAATTCAAATCTTTTTAGATAGTTGAATCATAGTAAATATTTATTATATTGATAGTTGACAACAGTGGGCTTTTGTCAGGGGAACATTACAGTTTGTAGCCCAGTACGAAAGGCGTTAATTAGATAGAGACAGCGCGCTTCATTTACTAATGCTGATATCCGTACTTTTTTTTTTGTACGCAAGCTTGCCTTACGGCATATTATAGAAACTCATGTAAATGGTTTTCCGTGGGGAACCGGAGCAGGCTCCCGCTCTTAGCATTGTCGGTGAGCCATTTAGAAAAGTCCTCTTCCCTTGTTGTGGTTAGTCCCACTTCGCGCAGAATCTGTGTCCTTGATGCCCTTGTCCCTGCACAAGTCCACAGCAGGTGGCAAACATTCACTTCTGCAGCTGGTGTGACACCTCGGGCATGTGGTTTGTCCGATGTCTCCTCGTACTTGTAAATACTGTTTAATGAAAAAGTGCGTACGTCGGTTCGCCACGCTGCTGTTTCTTCATCCCGCTGATTTGCGCGTAATATGCCAGATGTGGATATAGATTCCAGTGCGTGGCATTAATAGCGTGCGCAGAGAAAGCAGCACCAGCACTTGGCGGCGTAAGAGGTTATTACGCCACGACAAATTTTGATGACAATAAGGAAGTCCAAAATGCCTGCAGAACAATTTCAACAGTACCGATCTAGCAGGGGCTCAAAATTAGGAACATGATATTATTGGTTCAAATGAATAACACAAGCCGAGCATGTCCATCATGACAAAACAAAGAAGAAACAAGGTCTGCGAGGTGGTATGGTTGGTACAACTGACCAGGTAGAATTCACGAGGAGTCTGGTTGAATTTGTGTAGTCATCAATGTTTAAATTTTTGCTGGTAATTTTATTCAGTGTTTTCTTTAGTCCGAAGTGAAGTTCTTTTTCATGGTTTTGAAGTTAGTTTTTCAGAAATGTATAACTGTATGCCAATGCTGCCAAGAGATTTCAAAGATGTGCTTTTAACAGGACTTAGACGGCGTAAAACACTTATCGTATTAATTTAACTTCTATATTTAAAGCAGGTTTTAAACATCGCCATATAGAATTTGATTCTGAGACCAAAAATAGATTTCAATCTTAAAGAAGCATATCACTTTTACAGGTCCTCATGAAAACTGTCACATTTTAATGTTTAATTATTGACATTACTCTCAAAGTTAACACTTGTAATGATCGTGAGTGCCCAAGAAATTCATAGCAACCGTTCTTGTCTTTCTATTTCTCCAAAGTAAAAAAGGAAATAAGAGAGAAAGAGAGAGAGAGAGCACAGTACCGGGTTGATTTGCTTTAGAAAACCTACTGCTCTCAAGCGTGCGTTTTACGGCGACGACCAAGAAAAGCAGTCGTGTGTTTATAGCCGGAGTTTTCACTCGTTTCCGTTGTGTGCCCAGCTCTCAGGAAGCCAACATTATCGCTTCACATCAGGAAGAAAAGTTTCGGGAACACTTTGCAGTGCAATCACACTTTTGCGTTTACATCTTTGCAACAAAATGACTTCCGGTCGATAAGATGGGTAGATGAATACTCTCCGTTATGGCCCTACTTCGCGATTTCAGGCCAAACTCAAGAGCTCGATCGCTGATGTTGCTACGCCGATATTACTTAGCTTAAACTAAAATGCAACAAATGAAGTGGAGTATTGCAGCTGGCGGAACGTCATCTGAGCTGCCACTCTTTAAACTTCCGGAGGGAAAGGAATATCTCCATAAAATTGGCCGTAGGATTTCCAGGTATTGAGCGCCGGAAGCTATAAATATGAAAGGCGATAGCTTCTTTGGATCGTATGGTGTTCCTGATTTCAGTGTTTTACACTTTACTGACAATTTCGCATCCTTGACAGCTCAGAAGATAAGGGCTTAGAAGAAACCACTTCATATATAACTAGAGGCACAGAGATTTGGCGTTGGCGCTAAAAGGCGTCGAGGCATATTTCGGGAGTTGAAGTGCCTTCGTGATAAGCAGCCGCAGATTGATGTGTAACCATAAATAGGCGAAGCCACACGATTCACGCTACAAACAACGTAAACAGAAGCCTACCTGTAATCGACTTTAAGAACCATCGAGGAAGCTATACTGTGATTTAGCAGAGAATATGATAACATTCCATATTAAGGACCTTGCATCAGAGCATGCAAGGATGCGGGTGATTTAATCTGACGTGGAAAGAGGCACTAAAAGGCCGACTATGGCATTGTACGTGATGCCTCAGGTTTTACTGAAATTTTCATGGTGCATTATACGCAGCCTTCAAGTGCTTCTTAGAAATATCGCATCGGTACAGCATTTTCGTGCATAAAAATTAACGTCCTTATTTTCATTTTACTGCTCCATTGAGCTAGATATCTACCGGCAACTATGCGCTTGAAATATTGCTGGACCTCACGGCCAGCGATTATTACGGTTTTTTTTTTTTCAAGACAGCTGCTTTTGTAATCACAGAAGCACAAAGGACTGTACGAAAAGACCAACGTTCACTATGTGGCAGACTAAGCAGAAAGACGAATAATAATTAAATCAACTTATTCACCTCCCATTTAAAGGCTGGTGATATCCTATTGGCATTTTAGGCGTTTTAAAATCAGTGATAAGCCTTGTTTTAAAGTTTCTGAATTGACATGATGGTTTCCGGTATAATTATTCAATTTTTGAATAAGTGCTTTTGAAAACTGTCCGAGTTGGCTTTACCCCAATGCAAAATGATAAACTGCTGCAGTGTAAATGCAATTGAGATCCACTTAAATGCGTTATGTCATAGAAGGTGTTTACGCATCAGTGACGATACCACGCGCAGATGATTGCACACTGCGACAAAGTTAAATTAGCATGTTATAAAAATTGTATTTTTATATTCGATGTTTTAAGTTCTGCCACCTATTCCGGAATCTTATAAACTAGGGTGGTCCTAATTTTGCAGGCGTTCAGTTGCGCAATGTCATGCAATCTAAAATCAAGAGATAAAAATACATTAGTTTGTATATTTGGCCAAATAACCGCCATTTTACTGCACCCGATCAGGCATTTTATCTCTTCCGTGTCATGCAGTCACCTGCAAAAACTGCGCCAGCATATCTTTCACGTTCTTTAAAAAATAGATCTATAGCGAACAACTGGAAACAGATAGATTGGCATATAGCGAAACAATTCAGTGGTTCGTCTATTGTCCGAGAGGCGGATGAAATTTTTGATCGTGATTTAATAAAGTCTTAGTGTCCGGACGTATTCGTGGCTCTGGTCCAGATCACGGCATCCGTTCAGCTCACAGTTATGCATCTGCTGGGCGCTCATGCGGTCCTCGATCTGCCCCGAATTCAGTTCCACACTGCTGTTTGGTGTGGAAATGGACAGCCTCGTGCGGCACCCCAGGGTAGTACTTCTCCTCGTAGTTGTACAGGGTAGACGCCGTGCCGCGGTCTATGGCCAGATGTCCAGCCATATGGTTCAGGACGACCTCCACGTATACCCTGACTCCCGCTTCATTGCAACGACGCACCATATCTGCCAGCTGCGTCTTGTTGCCACTCCGAGTATGTACCTTGTAGCTGACCGGCTCGTAGCGCTCTGCCCAGGGCCGGTTCACAGGCTCCAGGATGACGCCATGTTCGGTCACCGGTGACGTCTGTACGGCGCCGAACCCGTTAGGGCCGAGGAATGTCTCGCACTCTCGAGCGATGTCTTCATAACGCCACTCGAACAGCTGCACGATGACGGTGCGGTTGGGCAGCATGTGCGTCTGCGGCGGCCCGGTGTGTCGTTTCGCAGTCGTTGGCCTTAGTGGGATGTGCGTCATTGGTCGTAGGGTCCCGATACCTCTCGCTACTGTCGCATTCGGTAAAAACCCACCAGGGATGAAAGGCTCGAGGGAACCCTCCGTTTTTTGGGGCTCTTGGTCACGATTACCGCTGCTGAGGATAATGAGGAGCAGGACGAGTATAGTGGTGACGAGCAGGATGCACGACGTAGAGAAGCAAAACCAATAGGCACTCTTGTTCGTTTCTTCTTTCTTGTCTTCGGATTCCTTGTACAGGGTCTTGAATATTTGGGGGCTGGGATTTAAAAAAATCCTATGCAAAATCTACTACCCCATTCGAGCTGAAATAACGTTCACAAAGTAACAAAATATAGTCTACGTTATCTGATAAGTGATTCAACATCGGCACTTGCCTAAATTTCCCGAAATCGAGAAAGAACTGCTCTCGGTGGCGTGCACAATTTTCGCAGAAGAGAGTCAAAAAGCTATTTTGACATGATACGTCATCTGTCGAGCAGTGAGACAAGCTCCATCCCGGCCGTTGGCGCGCTTGCCTCGCTACCCGACAGATGACGCACCATGTCAAAATAGCTTTTCGATTCTCTTCTGCGAAAATTGTGCACGCCTCCGAGAGCAGTTTTTTCTCGATTTCGGAAAATCTAGGCAAGTGCCGATGTTGAATCACTTATCACATAACGTAGACTATATTTTGCTACTTTGTGAACGTTATTTCAACTCGAATGGTGTAGTAGATTTCGCATAGGAACTTTTTAAATCCCAGCTCCAAATTATTCAAGACCCTTGAGAGGTTTTCTGCGGCTGCTGGGGAGTTTAAAGCCATGGGATCTTCATTGAAAAGCAGTCCATCAGTGGAAGCCATATAGGTGTACGACGGTTGAAGAGGCAGTTGGGCCATCGCTGGCAGCGGATTCGGAGAGAACATGGCGCCTCCGAGCCCATGTTCTTCATGGATCGCTGCCTTGTCGTGGCGGAGGGGCTTGCGAAACTCGATGAAGTCGTGAGCTCTGCTGTGTAGGGCCACCCAAGATAGACAGGTCACGGCAGAGAGTTCTGACAAAATGTAATTCACTGGAGAAGGTAATGGCAACCCACTCCAGTATTTCCTGCCAAGAAAAATCTATGGCCAGTCACAATACCATTAATGATATGGAGCCGGAAGATGAGCCCCCAGGTTGGAAGGTGTCCCACATGTTACTGGGGATGAACAAAGGGCGATTCCTAGTAGCACCAGGACGAATGAAGCGGCTGGGCTAAAGCCAAAAGGACGCTCAGTTGTGCATGTGTCGGGAAGCGACCGGAAAGTCCGATGTTGCAAGGAGATATATCACATAGCAACATGGAATGTAAGATCTATGACGCAAGGTAAACTGGATGTCGTCAAGCGAGAAATGGACAGATTGAACATTGATGTCTTGGGTATCAGCGAGCTCAAGTGGACCGGAATGGGAGAATTCAACTCCGGCGACCATTATGTCTTTTATTGTGGGCACGAATCCAAGAGAAGGAATGGGGTCGCTCTCATAGTAAACAGAAGAATGGTCAAAGCAGTGCTAGGGTACAACCCCAAAAACGACCGAATGATTTCACTTCGGATCCAAGGTCGCCCTTTCAGCATAAGAGTTATCCAAGTCTATGCACCGACAACTACTGCTGAAGAAGCTGACGTTGAGAGATTTTATGCGGACCTACATTGCCTTTTAGACCGCACCCCATCATCAGACGTCGTTTTTCTCATATGAGACTTGAATGCTAAGGTCGGGAGTGAAGAAATATCCGGAATTATAGGCAAATTCGGTCTTGGCGAGCCAAATGAAGCTGGGCAGAAGTTAGTAGAGTTTTGTCAAGGAAACAACCTGACCAGAGCGAATACTCATTTTCAACAGCCCAAGAGGCGCCTGTACACATGGACTTCACCGGATGGTCTGTACAGGAATCAGATCGATTATATTCCTTGCCGGCAGAGATGGCGAAGAGCTATACAAGCAGTAAAAAGAAGGCCTGGGGCCGATTGTGGCACCGATCATCAGCTTCTTGTTGCCAAAATTAAGCTTCGATTGAGAAAAACGCAGAAAACTAGAAGGCCTTTCAGGTATGATCTGGATCAAATTCCATTAAAATATGCTGTGGAAGTGAGGAATCGACTTCAAGAATTAGATCTAGAAGACAGAGAGCCCGAAGAGATGTGGACTGGTGTTCGTGATATAATACAAATAGTTGATACTAAGGTAGTTTCAAAGCAAAAGAAATGCAAGAAAGCAAACTGGTTATCTGAAGAGGCTTTGCAAATAGCCGAGGAAAGGAGGATGGCAAAAGTTATGGAAAGAGAAAGATACAAGGTTCTCAATGCGGATTTTCAGAAAATAGCAGGGAAAGATAAGAATGCCTTCCTGAACATACAGTGGCAAGCAGTTGAGGACAACAGCCAATTAAGGAACACAAGAGCTCTGTATAAGACAATCAAAGATATCAAAGGAAGCTTCTGTGCTAAGCTGGGCATGATAAAGGACAAACGAGGCAAGGACCTCACTGAAGCCTCAGAGATAAAGAAGAGGTGGCAGGAATACACAGAAGAACTGTACAAGAAGTACCCGAATGTGCAAACCCAACATAAGACGGTTGCGATTACTGATCTCGAGCCGCGCATGCTGAAGAGTGAAGTTGAATGGGCCTTAGCCAGCCTTGCTAAGAACAAAGCTAGTGGAATTGATGGCGTTCCAGCTGAGTTGCTTCAAAACCTCAACCATGACGTTGTTCACATTCTGCATACATTATGTCAGAAGATTTGGACAACCCTGCAGTGGCCATAGGATTGGAGGAGGTCAGTTTACATCCCCATTCCAAAGAAAGGCAGTGCCAAAGATTGTTCCAACTACCGCACGATCGCGCTTATTTCGCATGCTAGCAAGGTGATGTTGAAAATCCTAAAAAGTAGGCTGGAGCAGTATGTGGATCGGGAGCTTCCGGACATGCAAGCTGGGTTTCGCAAGGGCAGAGGAACTAGAGACCAAATTGCCAACTTTCGCATGATCATGGAAAAAGCAAGAGAGTTCCAGAAACCCATCTAATTCTGCTTTATTGATTATGCGAAAGCGTTTTACTGCGTAGATCACAGCAGATTGTGACAAGCTCTCCAAGAGATGGGAGTTCCAATTCACCTCATCTGTCTCCTCAGGAACCTGTATGAAGGGCAAGAGGCCACAGTCACAAATGGGCATGGTCTTAGTGATTTACTTCCGATTGAGAAAGGAGTGAGGCAAGGCTGCATACTGTCGCCCTGCCTATTTAACCTATATGCTGAATGCATCATGAGGAAGGCCGGTCTGGACGAGTCTTCAGCTGGAGTGAAGATTGCTGAAATACGTATCAACAACCTTAGATATGCGGATGATAGCAATTTAAAGGCAGAAAGTGAAGTGGAACTCGAGACTTCTGATGCTCGTACAAGATGAGAGTGAGAAGTTTGGGCTTAAACTGAACATTAAAAAGACAAAGATCATGGCGTCTTGCCCTATCAAGTCCTGGAGCATCAATGGACAAGAAGTGGAAGCTGTGACAGATTTTCTCTTTTTGGGCTCCAAGATTACCTCAGAAGGAGACTGCAGTCATGAAATTAGGAGATGCCTGCTTCTGGGAAAGAGAGCAATGGTTAGCCTTGACCACCTAGTAAAGAGCAGAGACATATGTCTGCCAACCAAGATCCGTATAACTCGTGCTATGGTCTTTCCAGTTGTGATGTATGGATGCGAGAGTTGGACTGTGAAAAACGCTGACCGCCGAAGCATTGACGCGTTTGAATATTGGTGCTGGCGAAGACGCTTGAGAGTTCCTTGGACTGCCAGAAGATCAAATCGGTCGATATTGTCGACCATAAACCCTGACTGCTCATTGGAGGGTCAAATTCTAAAGTTAAAGCTCAGCTACTTTTGTCATCTGATGAGAACAGAGGAGTCGCTGGAGAAAGATTTGATGTTGGGAAAGGTTGAGGGTCGCCGAAGAAGGGGTAGGCAGCGAACGCGATGGTTAGATGGCATCCTCGAGGCACAGCAGATGAAGATATGTGATGTTAGGAAGATAGTGAGAGACCGGAAAGCGTAGCGTGACATGGTCCATAGGGTCACGAAGAGTCGGACACGACTGAACTGAACTGGTGTATATAGCTTGCATAGCAGGAATACGTTGTAGTCTTCCAGTATTTGTTTCAATGCTTTTCTCGATAACATTTTTACCTGTTCTGTAATTCTATTCTTCTGCAAACGTACAGCTCACTGTAAAGCTAATACTGTCCGCTGTAGGAATCTCCCTCAGATTCTTAATGGGAGTACTTATGCTATCCGAATTTACGCTTGCTTTCAGCGGTTGCTTTTATTAGCATATGTCTTGAGCTGTTGATTTGTTTATTACACGGTCGATATGCTCAATGTGCAATACTGTGCACGAAATAGAGAAAAAAAAGTCTTTATTTTTACCGACTTTTTCCCTCCATTTTTTATGCCAAATTTTTTTTTTTCCTATTTTGCATTATTTCTAAACGAATTTCAATTCTATATGTTAGAAAATATCATTGTCTTTCTGGTTCAGCTCACTCGGACTATGTGACCTTCAAAGCCTCATATGCAATAAGATTACCCAAATTTAAACTTTCTGCCGCAGCACCTGATTTGTAATCTTTACTTTCAAGAAGGCGAAATTCGATTACGTCAAGTCAGCAGCTTTTGCAGGAAATGAACAGTGCGCATAATACCGGCATACCCATATTAAACACCAATGCTAGTCTGCAACCACGACAAAGAAGATTTTTGTTTACAAAGTAACTGTTATTAATCCAGTCAAAACTAAACCACAGGCAGCCTTTGATTTACCATCTAGGGGACACAAGAGGCAGTTTACATTACTAAGGTTAAGTTTTCTCTGCAACACTGCTAGCTCCCGTGCTGTCTCGACCTTCACGTCCACCGAAACGAGGGCTGCATTTAGAATAAAGCATGCACTTAAGCATCTGCCGGTCACCTTACGGCAGCCCTTCATACCTATTTTATAATGAGGACAAAGCGTGTATTTACGCTACTGGAGGACGGCGAATAACAGACTTCTTTCGGCTGCACAGTATATTGTCATTGTGCCTAACGGTCTACCACTGTTTGCTTCTTTCAGGCATGCCAGCTGTTGCATAGAGCCAACAAGGTCCGACATGTTCTTATCGACTCCCATTCACGAAGAGGTGTGGCCCGTTCTCAGCACACGCCACTGCTGCACCCCGAGGGTTACTTATGGCGTTACCCCTGTAGCAGACGCCTGACGTCGAACTCGAGTCTGCTATCTTAGCTTTAACGCAGAGTGTTATATACATGTGCTCAGGGCCACTGGGGAAGTACGTTTCACTGGTCGATAGCGTACACTTCAGGGCTCTCGTTGCCGGTGGCGGCAGCTATGATTGAACGGCAGGTTGCTAGAATTTATTCCTTTGTCATTCCAATAGCGCTGATGGAGTGCTGCCTCCAGCCAGCAGAAAAGGTATGAAGAATTACCCTTACGCTGCGAAAATCTAATAAAAATCCAGAACTGATGAAATAGTTCTCTACTCGCTAGTGCTGCTGCTGGCGACCCTCACAAGAGTGCAATCAAAACTGCATCCCTAAGAAATTTTTATAGTGATGCATTATTTAATATTAGCCGGCCCTTAAAGCAAGTATACATACATTCTGCACTTTGTTATATTTTGGGCCGGTTTAATGGGCAATGGAAAAAAAACAAATGCCTTTTAAATTAAAGGTTTAATGACTACGCTAAACGACAACATCAACATACCTGTTATTTTGAGTGGATGCTTATCTCGCTTGCCAACATTTCTCTTGGATGACAAATTGATCTGACAGAAATGGGGCTCACAAAGATCATTTTCAAACCACAATTAACTTAAAATTTTTAGAAGCATATTTTGTTTACACAAAATTCGAAATGACCGCAATTTCTTTCCAGTTGGAACAATGATCCAATGAACATATCAATAGGTTCCGCTTCAGGAGGGTTTTTGATATTTATTTTTAAATTGCGCCCAAATTGTTTCGTACCCAGCTTGGCTCTTCCTGTCATGAACAACAAAGCACGTATTTCGAGTTTGTGACATTTACGGAAGTGGCGGTTATTACCTCTTCGCGTCCGTGTTATCAGTGGAAACGCCGTAATCTGAAGTGGTAGCAACCGAACCAACCCCAGTTCCGGCTTTCCAGCAATCAGGCAAGGACGATAACGACAAAAAAGACACTTCTGAAAATGACGCAAGCTCGGCATACAAGCCCAAATCTAGAAGATAGTTGTATTTTTAAACTACTAATTCCCTCTGTTGAACGACCCAAGGTTCGGTAGTTCAAATAGTTATTAATGAAGAACCTGGACCTGTTGCAGTTGTGTGAGGAGTTGAAAAGTTGAGACAAGGGGCTTGAAGATAAAAACCTTTACTACAGAGACAATCTTAGCTACACATAATGAGGGTACCTATATAGATTAAAGCGCCATCGAGGAAAAAGGCACAGTGCAGCACACAAAGTAGTAGAAAATAAGAGTGAAGAACACTCGAGAAAAGAGCAAGAGCCTGAAGAAGAAAAAAACATTTCACGAGCGTGAAGGGTGGGGACGCTGCCTGGAACGGCACAGTGAATCATAAAGGCTGGAGCATGAAGCAATGCTCCACAAGTTGGAAGTGCATTTCAATAACACGTCAAACAATTTCCCCCGAAAGTGGTATCTCTTCTCAACAAGGAAGGTACAGCTCAAGATGTATAGAATCGTGTGTGTCATCACGATATATTCGATTCTATATTGCCAAATAGAGCAATCCTGCGATACGTAGCTTTTCAAGCGAGAGGCCATGGTCTCGATGGCTGCTAACGGCTTGGCCTTGTGAGGCTATAGTGATTGTCGCGAAGGTCAGCGTGGAAGAGTTGGGCAACTACCAGAAGGTCATAGTGTGCCTTCTCAGGAAGTACAAACTAAGGAACGTTTCAAGTAAGCAACGTTTCAAGTCGGCAAAAAGTCGTGGGATGAGAGTTAATCAGATCTCGTGTGTGATTAGAAGGTGAGTAGCGGTGCTGTAGAGATAGAACATCCGCCCCGCATGCAAGAGGAGTTCAATTCAAATCCAAGTGCTGCGAAAATCTCCACCGGAATGAAAAAAATCACAGGTCGATGGAATGGCATAAAAAGGTTAGAGGTACAACGTGACGCTGGTGAACACCTCCAGCAATGCCCTCCCTCACCAGAACAGGAGTTAGCCACCCTCGTGCTGTAGTTTGCCGCAGCCTCCCATGATTAGTCTTATAAATTCCCGGCGCGTCAGTCACCAGCGGCTGCGGAACAACTGACCACCGCGGTTGTCGAGCCTGTGACGTCGCGGTGGGTGCTAAGAATTTCTTGCTCTGCTGGACAGGCCGCCATTGGAAACTGACACTGGTACCGTTTAATGCTAGAACCCTAGCTAGTGACGCCAGTTCAGCAGTGCTGTCAAAGGAACTAAATGATATGAAATGGGATATCACATGGCTTAGTGAAGTTAGGAGGCGGAAAGAGGTATATATACTGTAATGAAGGATGGGCACATACTGTATTATCGTGGTTTACCGGTGAGGCGAGAACTTGGAGCCGGTTTCCTTGTCAATAAATTTATAGCTGGTATTATAGAGGAATTTTATAGCATTCATAAGATGGTGGCAGGCATCATAACCATGCTTAGAAAGTGATAAAAACTGAAGCGTGCACAGTCCATGTATCTACATGTAGTCATGATAACCAGGTAGTTAAAGCTTCTACGAAGATGCAGAATCGGCAGTGATGAAAGGGAATACGCAGTATACTGTACTAATGGGCGATATTAGTGCCAGGGTAGAGAAAAAGCAGGCAGGAGACCAGGCAGTGGGTGACCATGGCACTGGTTCTAGGACTGGCAAGGGAGTGTTACTAGTTGTGTTTGCAGACCGAAATAAATTAAGAATCTTGTATACCTTTTTCAGCAAACGAAAGAACCGGAAGCGGACATAAAAAATCTACAACGGGGAGACTAAAAATTGAATAAGCTTCTTATTGTGTTCTAACCCCGCCAAACGGAGCATGTAGAGATAATCGGGAAAGTGCGATCCAGTAACAACAGAATGGTAAGGTCTTTAATTGGTCTATATCTGAAAAGGGAACGAGACATATTATTAAGAAAGAAGTCCATCAACGAATTAGCAGTGAGGGGTAGGGTTGAAGAGTTCATGATCTCGCTAGAACAAATATTCAGCTCTAACCGACGATGACGACATTAGCCTAGAAGCAATGAATTATAATTTCAGAGATATCAATACTGAGTGCGCTGTAGAAGTAGACAGTAGGATAGTTACCGAAGATAGCTGTGAGCTGTCTAAGGAGACGAAAGATTTGATTAAGAAATGCCAAAGTGTCAAAGCTTCCATACCAACGGACCAGATAGAACTGGCAGAGATATAAAAGTTAATCAATAAGCGTAAAGCGTCCGTTATAAGGAAGTGCAACATGGAGAAATTGAGTATGAGCGAATTTTAGAAGTATGGTCTGAGGGACAAAGCGGGGAACGTCATCACCAATATGGAAAAGATAGTCAAAGCATCCGAGGAGTTCTATAGTGATCTGTACAGTAACCAAAGTAGTCGGGACAATAATGAGATTTGCAGTGGGAAAAAGCCGTCAGACATTCCGCAGTGTGACGAAGGACGAAGTTAAGAAAGCTTTAGAAACTATGAAAAGGGAGAAAGCAGTTGGAGAGTATTAGGTAACTGCAGTGTTGCTGAAAGAATGGGGGATATCATGCTAGGAATAAAGGCTACCCTGTATACGCAATGCCTTATGTCATCGACGGTACCGAAACCATAGAAGAACGCAAACGTTATCTTAATTCATAAAAAGGGGATACTAAGGTCCTCAAAAATTACAAGCCAATCAGCTCACTATCTGTTACGAAGAAGCTAGTTACTATGGTAATGGCTATTAGAATCAGGACAACCGTAGATTTCAAACAAGCAAAAGATCACGCAGGTTTTCGGAAAGGGTACTCAACTATCAATGATATCCGTGCCTAAGAAACTATAGTTCTGTATAAAGGAAGTAAAAAAATGCTTTAAGAACGGCGTTACGTATGGAGACAATATCACCCCCATACTATTAACAGCTTGCTTAGAGGGCTTGTGTGTGTGTAATCCGAAAATATTTGGTCTATGCGAGTGTGGCACCTCCTTGCGAGCGAGCCAGGCACACCGCAGCGCGCTTGTGAGGTTTGTCGCTGCTGAGCAGCGACCTGATGTATGCTGAATGATGCTCCATTCAGAGCCCGTGCACGAAAGCAAACCAATTGCGACTTCCTCTACGGAAGTTATGTGCCACCTGAATGAAAGCCTCCGATTTATTTTTTATCGCAATTGTTAAGTTCGAGACTCTTCTAATGGTATCCACAAATTGAAGAAAGGAGGCGCTCTCCATTGCAAGTTGGAATAGCACTGATGCATTTTTAGGCATGCTTACCTTCCGAAACAGTGGTACGTGAAATGTATGTTTTGGCCACACCATTGACGCTACAGACAACGTAAACAGAAGCCTGCCTATAATCGACTTTAAGAACCATCGAGGAAGTTATACAGTGATTGAGCAGAGAATATGATAATATTCCACATTAAGGACTTTGCATCAGAGCATGCAAGGATGCGGGTGATTTAATCTGACGTGGAAAGAGGCACTAAAAGGCCGACTAGGGTATTGTACGTGATTCCTCAGATTTTACTGAAATTTTCGTGGTGCATTACACGCAGCCTTCAAGTGCCTCTTCGAAATATCGCATCGGTACAGCATTTTCGTGCATAAAAATTAGCGTCCCTATTTTCATTTTACTGCTCCACTGAGCTAGATATCTACCGGCAACTAAGCACTTCAAATATTGCTGGAGCTCAGGGCCAGCGATTATTACGTTTTTTTGTTTTCAAGACAGCTGCTTTTGTAATCACAGAAGCACAAAGGACTGTACGAAAAGACCAACGTTCTTTGTGTGGCCGACTAAGAAGAAAGACGAATAATAATTAAATCAACCTATTCACCTTCCATTTAAAGGCTGGTGATATCCTTTTGGCATTTTAGACGTTTTAAAATCAGTGATAAGCCTTGTTTTGAAATTTCTGATTTGACAGGATGGTTTCCGGTGTAATTATTCAATTTTTGAATAAGTGCTTTTGAAAACTGTTCGAGTTGGTTTTACCCCAGTGCAAAATGATAAACTGCTGCAGTGTAAATGCAATTGAGATCCACTTAACTGCGTTATGTCATAGAAGGTGTTTACGCATCAGTGACGATACCACGCGCAGCTGATTGCACCCTGCGACAAAGTTGAGTTAGCATGTTATAAAAATTGTATTTTTATATTCGATATTTTAAGTTCTGCCACCTATTCCAGAATCTTATAAACTAGGGTAGTCTTAATTTTGCAGGCGTTCAGTTGCGCAATATCAATACATTAGTTTGTATATTTGGCCAAATAACCGTCATTGTGTTGCACTTGATCACGCATTTTACCTCTTCCGTGTCATGCAGTCACCTGCAAAAACTGCGCCAGCATATCTTTCACGTTCTTTAAAAAAAAAGATCTATAGCGAACAACTGGAAACAGATAGATTGGCATATAGCGAAACAATTCAGTGGTTCGTCTATTGTCCGAGAGGCGGATGAAATTTTTGATCGTGATTTAATAAAGTCTTAGTGTCCGGACGTATTCGTGGCTCTGGTCCAGATCGCGGTATCTGTTTAGCTCACAGTTATGCATCTGCTGGGCGCTCATGCGGTCCTCGATCTGCCCCGAATTCAGTTCCACACTGCTGTTTGGTGTGGAAATGGACAGCCTCGTGCGGCATCCCAGGGTAGTACTTCTCCTCGTAGTTGTACAGGGTAGACGCCGTGCCGCGGTCTATGGCCAGATGTCCAGCCATATGGTTCAGGACGACCTCCACGTACACCCTGACTCCCGCTTCATTGCAACGACGCACCATATCTGCCGGCTGCGTCTTGTTGCCACTCCGAGTATGTACCTTGTAACTGACCGGCTCGTAGCGCTCTGCCCAGGGCCGGTTCACAGGCTCCAGGATGACGCCATGTTCGGTCACCGGTGACGTCTGTACTGCGCCGAACCCGTTTGGGCCGAGGAATGTCTCGCACTCTCGAGCGATGTCGTCATAACGCCACTCGAACTGCTGCACGATGACGGTGCGGTTGGGCAGCATGTGCGTCTGCGGCGGCCCGGTGTGTCGTTTCGCAGTCGTTGGACTTAGTGGGATGTGCGTCAATGGTCGTAGGGTCCCAATACCTCTCGCTCCTGTCGCATTCGGTAAAAACCCACCAGGGATGAAAGGCTCGAGGGAACCCTCCTTTTTTTGGGGCTCTTGGTCACGATTACCGCTGCTGAGGATAATGAGGAGCAGGACCAGTATAGTGGTGACGAGTAGGACGCACAACGTAGAGAAGCAAAACCAATAGGCAATCTTTTTCGTTTCTTCTTTCTTGTCTTCGGATTCCTTGTAGAGGCTTTCTGTGGCTGCTGGAGAGATTAAAGTCATGGGATCTTCATTGAAAAGCAGTCCATCGGTGGAAGCCATATAGGTGTATGACGGTTGAAGAGGCAGTTGGTCCATTGCCGGCAGCGGATTCGGAGAGAGCATGGCGCCTCCGAGCCCATGTTCTTCATGGATCGCTGCCTTGTCGTGGCGGAGGGGCTTGCGAAACTGGATGAAGTCGGAAGCTCTGCTGTGTAGGGCCACCCAAGATAGACAGGTCACGGCAGAGAGTTCTGACAAATGTGATTCATTGGAGAAGGTAATGGCAACATACTCCAGTATTTCCTGCCAAGAAAACCCTATGGCCAGTCACAATATCATTAATGATACGGCGCCGGAAGATGAGCCCCCAGGTTGGAAGGCGTCCCACATGTTACTGGGGATGAACAAAGGGCGATTCCTAGTAGCACCAGGAGGAATGAAGCGGCTGGGCTAAAGCCAAAAGGACGTCAGTTGTGGATGTGTTGGCAAGCGACCGGAAAGTCCGATGTTGCAAGGAGATATATCACATAGCAACATGGAATGTAAGATCTATGACGCAAGATAAACTGGATGTCGTCAAGCGAGAAATGGACAGATTGAATAGTGATGTCTTGGGTATCAGCGAGCTCAAGTGGACCGGAATGGGAGAATTTAACTCCGGCGACCATTATCTCTTTTATTGTGGGCACGAATCCAAGAGACGGAATGGGGTCGCTCTCATAGTAAACTGAAGAACTGGCAAAGCATTGCTAGGGCACAACCCAAAAACGACCGAAAAATTTTCCTTTGGATCCAAGGTCACCCTTTTCGACATAACAGTAATCCAAGTCTATGCACCGACCACTACTGCTCAAGAAGCTGAAGTTGAGAGGTTTTATGCGGACCTACAATGCCTTTTAGACCGCATAACATCATCAGACGTCGTTTGTCTGACAGGAGACTGGAAGACTAATGTCGGGAGTGAAGAAATATCCTGAATTATAGGCAAGTTCGGTCTTGGCGAGCCAAATGAAGCTGTGCAGAGGCCATTAGAGTTTTGTCAAGAAAACAACCTGACCATAGCGAATACTCATTTTCAACAGCACAAGAGGCGCATGTACACATGGACTTCACCGGACGGTCTGTACAGGAATCAAATCGATTATATTCTTTGCCGGCAGAGATGGAGAAGCGCGATACAAGCAGTAAAAACAAGGCCTGGGGCCGATTGTGGCACCGATCATCAGCTTCTTGTTGCCAAAATTGAGCTTCGATTGAGGAAAACACAGAAAACTAGAAGGCCTTTCAGGTATCATCTGGATAAAAGTCCATTAGAATATGCTGTGGAAGTGAGGAATCAATTTCAAGAATTAGATCTAGAAGACAGAGAGCCCGAAGAGATGTGGACTGATGTTCGTGATATAATACAAGAGGTTGCGACTAAGGTAGTTCCAAAGCAAAAGCAACGCAAGAAAACAAACTGATTATCTGAAGAGGCTTTGTAAATAGTTGAGGAAAGGAGGATGGCAAAAGGTATGGGGGAAAGAGAAAGATACAAGGTTCTCAATGCGGATTTTTAGAAAATAGCAAGGAGAGATAAGAATGCCTTCCTGAACATGCAGTGCCAAGCAGTTGAGGACAACAGCCAATTAAGGAACACACGAGCTCTGTATAACACAATCAAATATATAGGAAGCTTCTGTGCTAAGCTGGGGGTGATAAAGGACAAACGAGGCAAGGACCTCTCTGAAGCCTCAGAGATAAAGAAGAGGTGTCAGGAATACACAGAAGAACTGTACAAGAAGGACCCGAATGTGCAAACCCAACATAACACGGTTGTGATTACTGATCTCGAGCCGGGCATCGTGAAGAGTGAAGTTGAATTGGCCTTGCCAGGCTTGCTAAGAACAAAGCTAGCGTAATTGATGGCATTCCAGCTTAGTTGCTTCAAAACCTCAACCATGACGCTGTTAACATTCTGCATATATTATGTCAAAAGATTTGGACAACCCTGCAGTGGCCACAGGATTGGAGGAGGTCAGTTTACATCCACACTCCAAAGAAAGGCAGTGCCAAAGATTGTTCCAACTACAGCACGATCGCGCTTATTTCGCATGCTAGCAAGGTGATGTTGAAACTCCTCCAAGATAGGCTGCAGCAGTATGTGGATCGGGAGTTTCTGGACGTGCAAGCTGGATTTCGCAAGGGCAGAGGAACTAGAGACCAAATTGCCAACCTTCGCGGGATCATGGAAAAAGCAAGAGTGTTCCAGAAACCCATTTACTTCTGCTTTATTGATTATGCGAAAGTGTTTGACTGCGTAGATCACAGCAGATTGTGGCAAGCTCTCCAAGAGATGGGAGTTCCAATTCGCCTCACCTGTCTGCTCAGGAACCTGTATGAAGGGGAAGAGGCCACAGTCAGAACTGGGCATGGTCTTAGTGATTGGTTTCCGATTGAGAAAGGAGTGAGGCAAGGCTGCATACTATCGCCCTGCCTATTTAACCTATATGCAGAGTGCACTATGAGGAAGGCCGGTCTGGACGAGTCTCAGCTGGAGTGAAGATTGCTGGAAAACGTATCAGCAACCTTAGATATGCGGATGATACCACTTTAATGGCAGAAAAGAAGTGGAACTCAAGAGACTTCTGATGCGCGTACAAGAATAGAGTGAGAAGTTTGGGCTTAAACTGAACATTAAAAAGACAAAGATCATGGCGTCTTGCCCTATCAAGTCCTGGAGCATCAATGGACAAGAAGTGGAAGCTGTGACAGATTTTCTCTTCTTGGGCTCCAAGATTACCTCGGAAGGAGTCTGCAGCCTTGAAAATAGGAGACGCCTGCTTCTGGGAAACAGAGCAATAGTTAGTCTTGACCGCCTAGTAAAGAGCGGAGACATTAGTCTGCCAACCAAGATCCGTATAACTCGTGCTATGGTCTTTCCAGTTGTGATGTATGGATGCGAGAGTTGGACTGTGAAAAAGGCTGACCGCCGAAGAATTGACGCGTTTAAATTGTGGTGCGGGCGAAAACTCTTGAGAGTTCCTTGGACTGCCAGAAGATCAAATCAGTCGATATTGTCGACCATAAACCCTGACTGCTCATTGGAGGGTCAAATTCTAAAGTTAAAGCTCAGCTACTTTGGTCATCTGATGAGAAGAGAGGAGTCGCTGGAGAAATATTTGATGTTGGGAAAGATTGAGAGTCACCGGAGAAGGGGTAGGCAGCGAACGCGATGGTTAGATGGCATCTTCGAGGCACTGCAGATGAAGTTATGTGATGTTAGGAAGATAGTGAGAAACCGGAAAGCGTGGCGTGACATGGTCCATAGGGTCACGAAGAGTCGGACACGACTGAACGACTGAACTGAACTGAACTAGTGTATATAGCTTGTTTCAATGTATATGTCGATAACATTTTTATCTGTTCTGTAATGCTATTCTCCTGCAAACGTACAGCTCACTGAAAAGCTAGTACTGTCCGCTGTAAGAATCTCCCTCAGATTCTCAACGGGAGTACTTATGCTATCCGAATGTACACTTGCTTTCAGCGGTTGCTTTTATTAGCATATGTCTTGAGCTGTTGATTTGTATATTACACGGTCGATATGCTCAATGTGCAATACTGTGCACGAAATAGAGAAAAAAACAGTCTTTATTTTTACCGACTTTTTCCCTCCATTTTTTATGCCAAATTTTTGTTTTCCTATTTTGCATTATTTCTAAACGAATTTCAATTCTATATGTTAGAAAATATCATTGTCTTTCTGGTTCAGCTCACTCGGACTATGTGACCTTCAAAGCCTCATATGCAATAAGATTACCCAAATTTAAACTTTCTGCCGCAGCACCTGATTTGTAATCTTTACTTTCAAGAAGGCGAAATTCGATTACGTCAAGTCAGCAGCTTTTGCAGGAAATGAACAGTGCGCATAATACCGTCATACCCATATTAAACACCAATGCTAGTCTGCAACCACGACAAAGAAGATTTTTGTTTACAAAGTAACTGTTATTAATCCAGTCAAAACTAAACCACAGGCAGCCTTTGATTTACCATCTAGGGGACACAAGAGGCAGTTTACATTACTAAGGTTAAGTTTTCTCTGCAACACTGCTAGCTCCCGTGCTGTCTCGACCTTCACGTCCACCGAAACGAGGGCTGCATTTAGAATAAAGCATGCACTTAAGCATCTGCCGGTCAGCTTACGGCAGCCCTTCATACCTAATTTATAATGAGGACAAAGCGTGTACTTACGCTGCTGGAGGACGGCGAATAACAGACTGCTTTCGGCTGCACACTATATTGTCATTGTGTCTAACGTTGTACCACTGTTTGCTTCCTTCAGGCATGCCAGCTGTTGCATAGAGGCAACAAGGTCCGACATGTTCTTATCGACTCCCATTCACGAAGAGGTGTGGTCCATTCTCACTACACGCCACTGCTGCACCTCGAGGGTTACTTATGGCGTTACCTCTGCAGCAGACGCCTGATATCGAACTCGAGTCTGCTATCTTAGCTTTAACGCCGAGTGTTATATACTATCATGTGCTCAGGGCCACTGGGGAAGTACGTTTCACTGGTCGATAGTGTACGCTTCAGGGCTCTCGTTTGCGGTGGCGGCAGCTATGATTGAACAGCAGGTTGCTAGAATTTATTACTTTGTCGTTACAATAGCACTGATGGATTGCTGCCTCCAGCCAGCAGAAAAGGTATGAAGAATTACACTTACGCTGCGAAAATCTACTAAAAATTCAGCACTGATGAAATAGTTCTTTACTTGCTAGTGCTGCTGCTGGCTTCCCTCACAAGAGTGCAATCAAAACTGCATCCCTAAGAAATTTTTATAGGGATGCATTATTTAATATTAGCCGGCCCTTAAAGCAAGCATACATACATTCTGTACTTTGTTATATTTTGGGCCGGTGTCATGGGCAATGGAAAAAAAAACTAATGCCTTTTAAATTAAAGGTTTAATGACAAGGAGACTACGCTAAACGACAACATCAACATACCTGTTATTTTGAGTGGATGCTTATCTCGCTTGCCAGCATTTCGCTCGGATGACAAATTGATCTGACAGAAATGGGGCTCACAAAGATTATTTTCAAACCACGGTTACCTTAAAATTTTTAGAAGCATATTTTTTTTACACAAAATTCGAAATGACCGCAATTTCTTTAAAGCTGGAACAATGATCCAATGAACATATCAATAGGTTCCGCTTAAGGAGGGTTTTACGCTTCTGATATTTATTTTTAAATTGCGCCCAAATTGTTTCGTAAACAGCTTGGCTCTTCCTGTCATGGGCAACAAAGCACGTATTTCGAATTTGTGACATTGTCGGAAGTGGCGGTTATTACCATTTCGCGTCCGTGTTATTAGTGGAAACGCCGTAATCTGAAGTGGTAGCAACCGAACCAACCACAGTTCCGGCTTTCCAGCAATCAGGCAAGGACGATAACGACAAAAAAGACAATTCTGAAAATTACGCAAGCTGAACATACAAGCCCAAATCTGGAAGATAATTGTATTTTTAAACTACTACTTCCCTCCGTTGAAGGACCCAAGCTTCGGTAGTTCAAATAGTTATTTATGAAGACACTGGACCTGTTGCTGTTGTGTGAGGAGTTGAAAAGTTGAGACAAGGGGCTTGAAGATAAAAGCCTTTACTACAGAGACAATCTTATCTACACGTAATGAGGGTACCAATATAGATGAAAGCGCCATCGAGGAAAAAAGCGCAGTGCAGCTTACAAAGTAGAAAAAAAAAATCAGAATGAAGAACAGTCGAGAAAAGAGCAAGAGTCCGAAGAAGAAAAAAAAAAACATTTCACGAGCGTGAAGGGTGGGGACGCTGCCTGGAACGGCACAGTGAATCATAAAGGCTGGAGCATGAAACAATGCTCCACAAGTTGGAAGTGCATTTCAACAACACGTCAAACAATTTCCCCCGAAAGTGGTATCTCTTCTCAACAAGGAGGTACAGCTCAAGATTTATAGTATCGTGTGTGTCATCGCGATATATTCGATTCTATATTTCTAAATAGAGCGATCCTGCGATACGTTGCCTTTCAAGCGAGAGGCCATGGTCTCGATGGCTGCTAACGGCTTCGCCTTGTGAGGCTATAGTGATTGTCGCGAAGGTCAGCATGGAAGTGTTGGGCAACTACCAGAAGGTCAAAGTGTGCCTTCTGAGGAAGTACAAACTAAGCACCGCAACGTACCAGAATTTCAAGTCGGCTAAAAGTCGTGGGATGAGAGTTAATCAGGTCTTGTGTGGGATTAGAAGGGGAGTAGCGGTGCTGTAGAAATAGAACATCCGCCCCGCATGCAAGAGGACTGCAGTTCTATTCCAAGTTCCGCGAAATTCTTCACCGGAATGAAAAAAATCACAGGTCGATGGAATGGCATAAAAATGTTTGAGGTACAACGTGACGCCGGTGAACACCTCCAGCAATGCCCTCCCTCACCAGAACAGGAGTTAGCCACCCTCGTGCTGGAATTTGCCGCAGCCTCCCATGATTAGTCTTATAAATTCCCGGCGCGTCAGTCACCAGCGGCTGCGGAACAATTGACCACCGCGGTTGTCGAGCCTGTGACGTCGCTGTGGGTGCTGAAAATTTCTTGCTCTGCTGGACAGGCCGCCATTGGAAACTGACACTGGTACCGTTTAATGCTAGAACCCTAGCTAGTGACGCCAGTTCAGCAGTGCTGTCAAAGGAACTAAATGATATGAAATGGGATACCACAGGGCTTAGTGAAGTTAGGAGGCGGAAAGAGGTATATATACTGTAATGAAGGATGGGCATATACTGTATTATATGTGGTTTACCGGTGAGGCGAGAACTTGTAGCCGGTTTCCTTCTCAATACGTATATAGCTGGTAATATAGAGGAATTTTATAGCATTCATAAGATGGTGGCAGGCATCATAACCATGCTTAGAAAGTGATCAAAAATGAAGCGTGTACAGGCCATGTATCTACATGTAGTCATGATAACAAGGTAGTTAAAGCTTCTACGAAGATGCAGAATCGGCAGTGATGAAAGGGAATACGCAGTATACTGTACTAATGGGCGATATTAGTGCCAGGGTAGGGAAAAAGCAGGCAGGAGACCAGGCAGTGGGTGACCATGGCAGGGGAGTGCTACTAGTTGAGTTTGCAGACCGAAATAAATTAAGAATGGTGTATACCTTTTTCAGCAAACGAAAGAACCGGAAGCGGACATAAAAATCTACAACGGGGAAACTAAAAATTGAATAAACTTCATATTGTGTTCTTACCCCGCCAAATGGAGGATGTAGAGATAATTGGGAAAGTGCGATCCAGTAATCATAGAATGGTCAGGTCTCCAATTGGTCTATATCTGAAAAGGAAACGAGACATATTATTAAGAAAGAAAGCCATCAACGAATTAGCAGTGAGAGGCAGGGTTGAAGAGTTCAGGATCTCGCTACAGAACAAATATTCAGCTCTAACCGACGATGAGGACATTAGCCTAGAAGCAATGAATTATAATTTCAGAGATATCAATACTGAGTGCGCTGTAGAAGTAGACAGTAGGATAGTTACCGAAGATAGCTGTGAGCTGTCTAAGGAGACGAAAGATTTGATTAAGAAATGCCAAAGTGTGAAAGCTTCCATACCAACGGACCAGATAGAACTAGCAGATATATAAAAGTTAATCAATAAGCGTAAAGCGTCCGTTATAAGGAAGCGTAACATGGAGAAATTGAGTATGAGCAAATTTTAGACGTATGCTCTGAGGGACAAGGCGGGGACCGTCATCACCAATATGGAAAAGATAGTCAAAGTATCCGAGGAGTTCTATAGTGATCTGTACAGTAACCAAAGTAGTCGGAACAATAATGTGATTCGCAGTGGGAAAAAGCCGTCAGACATTCCGCAGTGACGAAGGACGAAGTTAAGAAAGCTTTAGAAACTATGAAAAGGGGGAAAGCAGTTGGAGAGGATCAGGTAACTGCAGTGTTGCTGAAAGATAGGGGGATATCGCGCTAGGAATACAGGCTACCCTGTATACGCAATGCCTGATGTCATCGACGATACCGAAACCATAGAACAACGCAAACATTATCTTAATTCATAAAAAGGGGATGCTAAGGTCCTCAAAGATTACAGGCCAATCAGCTCACTATCTGTTACTAAGAAGCTAGTTACTGTGGTAATGGCTATTAGAATCAGCACAACCGTAGATTTCAAACAAGCAAAAGATCACGCAGGTTTTCGGAAAGGGTACTCAACTATCAATGATATCCGTACCAAAGAAACTATAGTTCTGCATAAAGGAAGTAAAAAAAAAATGCTTTAAGAACGGCGTTACGTAAGGAGACACTATCACCCCCATACTATTAACAGCTTGCTTAGAGGGCTTGTGTGTGTAAGCCGGAAATATTTGGTCTATGCGAGTTTGGCACCTCCTTGCGAGCGAGCCAGGCACACCGCAGCGCGCTTGTGAGGTTTGTCGCTGCTGAGCAGCGCCCTCATGTACGCTGAATGATGCTCCATTCCGAGCCCGTGCACGAAAGCAAACTAATTGCGACTTCCTTTACGGAAGTTATGTGCCACCTGAATGAAAGCCTCAGATTTATTTTTCATCGCAATTATTAAGTTCGAGATTCTTCTAATGTTATCCACAAATTGAAGAAAGGAGGCGTGCTCTCCGTTGCAAGTTGGAATAGCACTGATGCATTTTTAGGCATGCTTACCACCCGAAACAGTGGTACGTGAAATGCATGTTTTGGGTAGAGAGATTCTTGGAACGAGGCGTTCTCTTCTCGAGGGATATGTTTTCTCGCCGCCAAGTAGTGGGAGCCATTGAGGAGGTAGCTAGTTAGACCTGTTCCCTCATTCCCGTATGCGATCCAGAAAGCTCGAGCCGTAATTTTGGGAAGCGGTGATTTGTTCGTCGGCCATATTTCGCACTTGCACCTGAAGAAGGCGATTACAAGATATCCTTTAGAGCAAATCACTGTGTCTCTCTATAGCGCGTGACGGTGCAAAAATGATTGAGTTCAAGCCAAATTGTGGCACAAAAAGAAGTTTTATTTACTTCAAACAATTTCCAGAGACACACAAAAAGTTCCTGAACTGATAAGGACACACAGATGTGCTGGATATAGGTCTAGCACATTACAGTTCAGTACAATTCGCAACACTGTATAGCCATAGCACGTTAAACATTCATTATAATTTTGCAAAATATTACTGTTATTATAGAACACAAAATAAAATTGAAACAATCACATTTCAATATAGTGATGCCGGCATGGCCAGGTCGGCTGGATGAGTAACATAGTAACGCGTGATGTCTTTTTCTGACATGCCCCACTTCGTGATGATGACTTGGAGGGTCAGCTGCGTAATCTCCTAAAAAATAACGCTGTGTTAGTTACTGGTCCTGAATGTTATATGAATGTTGATACCACTGCTAAGGACGGAGAGACAGGAGAGTGGAAAGTGATTTGTTTTAGTGGAACTCTATATGTTCGTGCATGCGTAAACAGTGGTTCGGTAACAAGAACCAGGATTCTTAAGAAGATGTGGTTTGTTGCTCGGACAAACTGGAGGATAGGAGCCGGTAAATAATCCTGATAATCTGGCGCTTGGTGAAATGATTTTCCGAATGGTGCTTGTTATATGGTTCTGGATGTCTGTTCCTGGAATAAGCTTTGTATTTCCTTTTAGCAAACGCGCGAAAGTTAAAATCTACTACATGCATTCAATACTCGTGGCTTGTGACATTAAAACATTTGCAATGAATGAATCAGTTTGATTACTTTAGGCACGTGAATTTTGTAGTTCGAAATTCACTCTACAAGTAATTTAAATATATATGCTTTGAATAAAAACGACGAGAAGGTATTGCAGAAGTACATAATTACGGCTGCACCAAACTAATTTCAGTAGAAGAGTTCATAAATAATCGATTCCTGAATGTACAACTCAAAACAGTGATACCTGCTATACGCCTATAGCTTTAATTTTGGCTACGTATATGTGAAGCAGCTATCTCACCTTCCCTAAGCAGCGCTTAGGGCCACTACACTAAGATGTCAGAGTAAACTCAAGGTGAAACTGGATCATGAATATTCATGCTGCTAAATTAAGGGGGACGTGGTGCTTGTAGCGTTATGTTCTAAAGTGAAGACATAGGTTACATAAACGCGTCTGTAACATCGAACGTGCCTTTTTGATTATTTATATCACCTTTCTAATTTCGTACATATTTGCCCTTTGCAACCATTTGCTCACGACAGGCGTCAAGTCCGGGCACAAATTAGGGTGAATCTTTTATTGTTTCTATGCTACCATCGCTCGTGTTCTTGAATAAAACTCCAAGGATGATTCCTCCGACGGTCCAGAATTGGGCATGGCGCGGAGTACTAAAAAAAACATACTTCTCAAATGCTATGCAGTGATGCCGACGTCCACCGCTACTGGGCCCCGTATCAGACCACAAGCATTTGAAGAACCTTCCACCTTTAAACCTTGCCTTCCAGTCTCCTTTCCCTCCTTCAAGCGGTAAGCTAGACCACCTGCTGGGGTTTGTCGCCATTAGCTGAGTTGGGCATCGATCTGTCTCGGACGCGAAAGGCTGCAGGCGACAATCTCGAGCTTCCAGCGGGAGGTGCAGGAATTTTCTTTCTTTCCTTTCTCTCTCTGTTTCCTTCTTTCTTTCTCTCTTTCTTTCTTTCTTTCTTGCTTGCTTCTTGTTTCTGTCCCTCAGTTCTTTCACTAGAGCGAAAATGGCGAAGGCGCCTGAGGCGCTTCTACCCCATGTAGCGTAATTCGACATTGACTACATACTTATTTCATCTCCCTCTCCCATTCTCTGGTAGCCGCTTAAAGAGTCTTCGCCAGTAATAATTTTATGGACGCAAGGTTTATGTTTGCATTTTTGTAACCATTCTTATGTGCTTTACTGTGTCCCTGCTTCGCTATTATGGTTGTATTGTAAATAAAAGCACATACCCTATTAGCGGTTTTACACAGCGTCAGCAGCTTGCACCTATAACCATAAAAGGTTAAGGAGAAATTTTGCAATGTGACTGAAATATGACAAATCACGGAGAGACGCATAAAGCACATGGTTGCGTGTTCTTAGTGAATTCTCCAAAATGAACTATTTTTAATAGGCCTAGAGAGGGTTGAACAGTTGGCATATACTAGGCCCAACTTGACCCTGATTTAATGTGTATTTTACTGACGCGATAGCTTTCGCACAAATCACGTAGTCGTCAATTACCTAGTAGGGTGTGTTCAACACTGTGCTTGGTACATAACCATAGCTGGGTGGGACATCAACCTCTTCACAACAAGCTGTTACGCTGTGTATACGCGGATGGAGCGCGCCGACAGAGAAGCGTGATTATTCAGTCCTTTTCTGTCCTTTATCATATAGGCAGCATTTTCTAGCTCTGAAATATAATAGTCGCCCGGTAACACTTCAACGGCCTCTAAGTTTCATTCCTGATAGGGTAGTTACAGAAGAGTTTTCGCAGATGCAATAATTAGCGTATAATTCAAGATTTATTCTAGACCATTGAAGTGACAATAAAAAAACGATATTTCAAATGTACATAAGGAACTAGGATAGAAAATATTATATAGACGCAGGCAAGCAGGCAGTGTTAAAAGTAGAGTAAATAAGAAAACACGCACAGGAAAGGTGCGAAATGCGCCGCACTTCAGCAATATCGCTGCATGGGAAGAGGGAGGGGCAAACTGTTGCCAAAAAATGTTTCGGGGTTGCAATTCATGTTCTATCATCTAAAGCTTTGCAAAAGAAGGCAATATCGTGTTCTAAATTTGATGCCATATTGTAAATTCGTCTTTCGATCGCGTGAAATATTTTGAATGCAACTAAGAATGAATGAGCAGCATTTTTACCTTCTTGCGAACATAGCTCTGTTGAATTTTTGACAGATAAGCTACGAAGCAAGATGCGGGGTGCTATACTGCGCCGCACGAAAGGGCTAAGGTGTCTGCAGCTGTGTTAAATCAAATACATGCTTTGAAATGTGCAACCTAAAGTTTAAGGGGTTTGCTTCCTTTTAAAAAGCCTATAATGCGAGAGGAATGAGGAAACTTAAGAACTGGTAGCGATTGCGCTAGTTTGAACATGTCTCGAGAAATAAGTGCGCTGTTTGGGTATGCAAAGAAAAGGTGAATAAAGAGCTCGAGAATCTAAGTATGCAGTTCTTAATGCTGTTACTTTGATTTTTCAACCCTTAAACACTACAGGAATACTTGTCATAGCACCTCGCAAACTGGCCATATATTGTGGCCTAGTGACGTCATATATCCCGGCTACCTGTCTGCGCTTGGCCACGGCATTTGACACAAGCGTTCAAGAGCACCTGCCAACTTCACCACAACATGTCGTTAGTCTTCGGGAGGTAGATGGCTCAGGTAACATGACCATATAGAGGGCTGTAATGGTTGGTAGATGTGTAACATGTTCATGCTCTTGATCTGGCTCGAAAAATGACTATTTTAGCTGCAATTTGTTTCTCTGATGACAAGAAGAGAGGTAATTATTAGAACGTAGTTTACCAGTACAAATGGCATAAACAAAGAAGCATTTATTCTGGAAAAGTGAACGTTAGCAAAGCACAGTCCAAAAAAAATTCGGAAAATAATTTGTCTCTCCTGCTTAATGAATGCTACCGAAAGCTCCCTTTGGATATTCGGACTAGGGAGCATGAGCAAATATGTCTTACAGCTAAACCTGTCTTTAAATGATTAATTTTTCCCCGTGCGTACTGGCATTTTTGGAACCATGACACTGATCACGGTTTTTCTAAAAAGGCTCACTGCAATCTCCACCTCTGAAGACTATTGGGCTTTCCTGTTGATGAAAGTTTTTGCCAGTTACACACAAATATGTCGCAGGCGTTTTATGAGAACAAATATTAGGAGAGAGTTTATCGTGGCATGCTACCTGATAGTCCTCTTCAGCACCGTTGTCTTGCAGATCGCGTGACCTTCGCTGCAGAACCCTTTTTCAATAGATTTCCAAGGAAACCATTGGCGCAAGGCTCAAAGACTGCAACAAAACGTGGAGAAGTGTGCCGGGATCTCAGTTTTGGCCCATCCGTTCTGAACGTACTGATCCTGATATCTCCAATTTTGGTGGAAGGCCTGGGTTCCCTTTATCTACAGTACTCCACTTACAAGCTGTCAGTCCAGCCCAGAAGTCGTCCCTATATGGTAGAGGTGATCGAAACATAAGTTCATCAGAGCAGTAAAATACAGCAATGGCCTGTGCCTTGAATCTGAACTGCTGCCTAACCACAAGTGCGCAAATATTCTATACGATGACAACGTGAATCCACTGGCATCCGCTGCGTGTAATCATAGTGTCATTGCAAAAAAAAAAGAGGAGGCGGTGATGTCAGGAATAGTGGTGCCTTCAGTGCCATGAACGCTATCTTTAGGATACGTCATGTTTCGTATTTCGTTTTTAACCTTCTAACAGATTTGGTCCATTATTTTTAGCGCATTTTAACCAAGGAGAAAATTGGTGTCTCCCCCAGACCTGTTTATATCATCGTAGTCACAGCATGCCTGCATACGTTGAATTAATGCAGCGGCTTTTCCATCCCGCGGACTGAAGCTTCTCGGAAGGACAATACATTTTCTAATGAAGGGTGGTGAGACACAGCTGATATCTGTCCTCGGCAAAGTCTACCGTCAAACATCCTTGACACTGTCACTGACGCAAGCACTATTTAAAAGTCGCTTGACATTCCACCGGTAGAAACAGCACGCGACTGCATCTTTATAGCTGCCACTGCAAAGTAGCTACAACTACCGCAACTTCAACATGTTTACTCATAAGATCATGCGTGACATTCTCAGAGAAAAGGTAGCAAAGTGCATGCCTGCATCAGTCCCACCGCATGTCACCACAATTTAGACGTCGCATAGGAAATACAGTGTCAAGCTGGCCCCTATCGTTTATTGTTTAATCCTACCGCCACCATGCACGTAAGTTGCGCCGCTGGTAGTCGTTACGTGTCGGGGCGAAAATCGCGCTACGCGCCGCCTGCACTGCATATGCATGTTTAAGTTTTCGGACGTAACGCCTTGCAACGCTTAAATTCTCAATAGACTGACGCTTGGTGGACCTCAGACCACCGGCTTTATTTTACTGCAGCAGCAAAGCAGGCGATCTCTGTCATCACCGTCAATACTGGTGGCGATTCGTCACTGGCAGTCCTAGATATAGTAGTGCACATGTAGTCCTTACCGCATATATTGCGCTATCTGCGTGATATGTATGTATGTATGTATGTATAACTTTATTAGGGAGCCGGCAAACGACGGGTTAAAGCGTCGTGACGCTGGCCAAGTGTCTACCCGGGGTTAAGCTGCGTGATAATTTGCAAAGTCTATGCAGGGGAATGCACAGGCACCAGTCTCTAACTATTCTATGATAAAGCACGAGGCATTTTGAAGCCATCAGGTACTTTCTCGTCAGTGCCGCGCCGAACGGAAGCTTCACACGACTAAGAAACGGTATGATTTGACTATATCCCGACAACTTTGTTATCGCTAAATAACTGCGATTGCAATCTTCGATGCGCCGCTCTCTGCCCACATCAACGGTGATATCGAACAGTATGCGTCATTACCGAAACAACAAGCCAGTTACTGCCACGTTACATTTCTCAGCCGATGACATTTACCCAGCCGTGCTTTTAGCGACTGGCGCCGGCTATCCGTGCTATTATTCGCTGTATTATTAAAAAAGTTTAAAAAAGCGTCTTGACCCGACGCTAAGCTACCGGTGAAGGACATTTGACTGCGTAGCCATGAATGTATTTCAGGAGAGCGACCATGCTAAGGCAAACCCTTCTGGCAGCGTTCGTCGTGTTTTTTCAGTGCTAAAGATTGTTTTTACTCCATATGGACTTTCGAACAGAAGGCGGCGCGATTCCTCGTCCGGGCTCTTTGTTGCCGCCGTCTTGAGCGCTTGCAGCAAAGTCGTTGCCGAGTACGTCGTGGGGATCATGAATCCCGTTTAACTTTGACGTATCATATATTTCACTCTGCACCTGGGCGATATGGGTGCGGCTTTTCTTCAGGTCTTTCAAAGCTTGTACTCGGACACTGCCGTGATCATCTCAGTGCTATCCACCATAACGCGCTCTGTTCTAGTATAAGGCAATATACAGCCCACAGCTGCGCATAAATATCAATTGTTGCCTTTGCCAGTCATGCAGGGACGTGTAAAAATGAGCCGGAAAATTTGCAGTGGAAGTGCAGGCTACACAAAAAGGCTGACCATGTGAAACAGATCAGCTTCTTCGTTTTTTCTCAATGCTCTACTTTTTTTCCCGTTGTTGCGAGAGGCTGTCCCTGCAGGCTCCCTTTCACGCGCGTAACCTAATATACATGCCATTTAGCATATAGCCAGGTATGACGAGGAAAACTGTTCACGTGGCCACCGTCTATATTGCACTTGTGGAAACGGATGCCGAAGTTAATTACGTAAACGCAAGCGCCTGTCTGAGCCAGGATCGGGAAATATTACACCGAGGGCTATGCCTAAGCCGTTTTTTGAAAGGACGAAGCCGATTGTTAGATTTCAAATTTCCCCATGCATCTATAGAGAAAAAAGAGGTTTGATTCTAGGAGGTTTGACATCCCAAGGCGACTCAGGCTATGTGAGACGCCGTAGAAGGCTCTGGAAATTTCGACTGTCTACGGTTCTTCAACGTGCACTGACATCGCACAGCGCACGGGTGTCTTGCTTTTCGCCTCCATCAAAAAGCAGCTGCCGCTGCCGGGATTTGATCCAGCATCCTTGGCCACAGTAGTCGAGCGTGCACCACCACGACGGAGCAGAAACAAGAGGGAAAGGCACGGATGGTGAATCGAGAGAACTAGTGGCAGAGTTACATGAGTGCCGGCCATGATGTAAAGGTGAAGAAGTGCGAAAATCTTTATTTTATTTTATGTTTAGGCCGGAAGAAGGAGCCCTTCATACAGCACTAATGTGTCGTAAGTCGTAATGAAATTCAAATATAAAAGCAGATGTGAAATAAAAACAAATAACGAGCTAGAAATGAAAACGGCAGAAAGATTGAGTGGTTGAAAGCATAAAAAGAAATAAAATAGGCTTTCTGTCCGCAAGAGGCCATAGCCGTCAAACGTTTCATTGAGGCTATTAAATGCCTCGGCCATTAAATTTAAATAAATGTGAATAAATATGCTTTTCATAAATTAAATTCCTTTCAAATTCCTTCATCTGTAGTGTTAGATGGGAAATAAACTTTGATTTGATTTGATTTAATAATAGCCATAACTAGTGGCCCTTCCCGTACGGTGGTATATTCGAGTCTCTCTTATATACCTAATTAGTATGTACGTGATAATGAACTCATAAAACAACAATTAATAATGCTGTGAGTAGCAAAGTGATAGTGGCGAACGAAATTCAACAATAGGAGTCCGCCAATTGGAGCCAATAAAGATGTTACACCGTATCTCTAAAGACAACGATCGTGTTTCTACAATTTTGCTCTTTCTTCCCACTTTTTGTCGCCTTGCATCTCTTATTTGGTTCTCGCAGACCTCAATAAAGCGTACTCGTTCTTTATCTTATGTCCTGCCTTATCGTCGCCAATCTGAACCCATACTGCAGAATTCTCTTGAATTTTAATCACTTGTTTTGAATTGTGCAAGCTCGCCTCAACTGTACAACTGATTTTCCCCTCTATCTTCTCTTGAAAAGCTATACGCTGTTTTAAATGCAGCTACATTGTGCATATTATTTGCTGCAGAGTAAAGAAATGTTTACTGTGATGATTTGGGCTGCTTACTTCGTTTTGCAGTGTAGCCTTCGTGAAATCACGTAACCCTTTTCTTGTGCCCACAGGCATGTGCATCAGGAGTCATGCAAGCATTGAACTGCAAATTACTGCTACTGCCACTCAGCCACAAAGAAAGGTTCAGAGTTCAACGCTACCGAACCAAAATTGCCGTTACAGTTTCTAGCCGCAACATCCAATCCTCCCCCTTTGAGTAGTAGTATGAGCCACCAATCGTCTTACCTGTGCCTTAAAGATCCACTTGGCATTTCGAAGCGGCCGTCGACCATCACCCTGACGTGAAAGGAGTGAAACTAAGCTTGGTGTTCATTCCGCAGGGGGAATACACGACCCCATACGTAGACGTACCATTGTTCGCATGACACCAAGCATGCACGTGCTTATCGTCCACCTACTAATGTCCTCCTCCTCTAGGGTACAAGGTTCGAGGTGCAAATACCACTGCTTGAAGTTCATTGGTACCGACTTGATGGAGAACTGCTCCGGAAACGTCGAAGTATTAGTAGTGACTAACAGTGAGGAATCATTATCATTGCTTTTACTACATCATGGACAAAATAAATGCCTTGTGATGTATATTTGGGAACAAGGAAAGTAAACTCCTGTGCTGGAAAATGCACTTGTCAGTTAGTTTCAAGCCTGCATTCAGAATTCTAGTTAACACTTTTTGGAGTTTGCTGCAATGCTCTGTTCGTGACTTGCAATATACAATAATATCATCTATGTAAAACAATACCCCTGAAACGTCGTTTAAAATATGCGCCATGATCTGCTGAAATGCATAGGTTGTAGATCCCAGAACTAAGAGAAATCTTTTGAAACATAAGACTTTAATGCATGAAGAATGCTGTCAAATCACGACTGTTAGGGTGCGAGGGAACCTGGTAGTAAGCAGAAGGTAACTCCAGCATAGAGAAATCAGTAGCCCCAACTAATGCGTTGAGAACTTCTCTATATAGCATTGGAAACATATTATGTATCGCAGGTTTGTTGACTGCCCGTAATACACAAGCGAATGTTACCTTGTTACTTCTGGATAACTACAATAGGCGAGATCCATTCAGAAGCATTGACTCTTTCAATGATGTCCTGCCTTTCAGGTCGTTCAAGTAGGTTCTTGTATCCTTATCTCCCAAGTTACATAACAAGAGAGCTTTCTTGACCTCGGCGGTCGCTGCAGGTCCGCCTGGCAAGATCAGATAAAGTTCAAAACTTTGAAGGCATTGCTTGAATGGAATTGTTGGATGACATGGGCGCGGTAGAAACGGTTCGGGCGCTTGAGCGCACGCGAACGGAGTTCAAGACGAAGGAGTTTGAGAGGTGCTTACTTCAACGGTCTCATGCGGCATTCATGCTGGAAGACTACCATGCCCATCGCTTAGCCTGCCGTAATCCTACAAAATCGTCGACCATTTAAAAACACCCGTCTCTGTAACGGTTGGGAAGCCTTCACGGCGAATTAGCAAACACACAGGCCGGTTTTCAATGCGTTCTTGCAAAGGCGGGTTCGTGAGCCCTAACTTCAACAGAACACTGCATGACGATATTGAACTTCAAAATTTCTTAGCATTGTCGTTAGGAAACATCTCGGAACGAGACGAAAATTTATATATTGGGACGTATTGTCTACGACGATATACTTGATAGACGTAGAAAAGCGTTTCCTAACTTGTCAACGTTTGTTATAATACGGCGACAGCAAGAACAAAGAAGAGCGTTCGCGTATGTCGTAGCAACGCTAACCAATATTCGACTCGCATATAACCACTTGACGCTTCGACTGCTTACATATTTGCCACTTCTCGTAGAAAACGTTCCCTGGATTGAATCGTTCCACTCACTGACGTTTAGAGGTGGACCGGGCAGCATGTCAACAGGCGTGAATCCTAAGGCAACGACCTCGTTGATTAACTTGAAAAAGCTTGCAGAAAATGGCTGAAAGTGAAAAATAATGAGTCGAAGTCGAAGTGAATTAAGCTCTCATAGGTTATGGAAGGAGCTTCGGGGCAAAATTACTTTACATAGTTACGAACGCCATTGGATAACTTATATAACTGGGGATGCCATTACATCGCTTCGCAAATCCCATACTCGTAAGCCAATGTTACGTCGTGGCCAGGCTCCCGCCGAGGAGAGACGAGACACGTACATCAAGACTTCATTATGAGAAGACCGTTTTTTCACTACGTGCCGGATATTTACAGGTCATAGACTATACCACAGATGAAGACACAATCCACAGTCTATGACACAAGTACGGCTACAATGCACAGAAAAGAAACCCAAACAGGACGAAACAGAAACTAGGACAAAGTAGATAGAAAGACACGATATAGCACAGGTCACATCCTTAACTAAAGAAAATGTCAATTTGGCGAATGCTTTACATTTATCCTTGATAATTTGGTCGATGAGGATGGTGTTCGGACGGATCCTCAGATGATTGACGCTGTTAACACTCGTGTGAATATCTTCACAGCGCTGAAATAAGTGAAGCAATTTCGGAGCTTTTTATGACTATGTTCCTATTTTTGGTGTTTTGTGTCCAGATTCGCTGACATCACTCGCCCGTTCGCATGACGTTTCCACAAAGAAGCACCATTCAATTAGATTGCTGACTGTCGTCGTGCCAGAAACGTCTGCATCACTGTCTTTGAAATGATGCACGGTGACGCCATGTCTGGCCACTTTGGTGTCGCCCGGACCCTTGACCACACATACAAACAATTTTACTGGCCAAAAATACGTCAAGCATTCAGCGCTTTATTAATAGTTGTTTAAAGAGCCCGCAATACAAGCTCCCTACACTACGTCCACAGGGACCACTTTACCCCATCACACCACCGGCTCGCCATTTGAGCACATGGGCATCGGCCTCTTGGGTCCATTCCCGCGGTTTTCTAGTAGTACCCGATTCATAGTGGTATGTGCTGACAACCTTTTATATTTTATGTTTTTATATTTAGACACGGACGCGATATCCTTAGCTGCTACTTCGGAAGTACCCCTATTTTCTCTGGTTATTTTTGTTCTGTGACAAGACCCTGTACGAGTTCTTAACAGTGATCCTGTGGTTGCCAATTTACAGCTGATGTTATTGAACAACTCCTTGTCCGCGCGTGCTATTACCGTATTTCAACACTGTACCATCCCCAAACGAATCGGCTGGTTGAACCCACCAACAGCACTCTGACCACTATGTTGGCGATGTACGTCAATTCTGACGATAAGAACTGCGATGACATCCATCCCTTTATTAGATATGCGTACAATCCAGCGCAAAATGAGACGACTGGCTACAGCCCATTTTACCTCCTTTACGCTCGAGATCCCCGCTGCTATCTCGATACTATCCTTCCTTTCTCCCTCCACAACGAGCCTTGTTTGCTCCTTGTTTGCTCAAAGCGTTCTCCGCATTGCCAGCCTATGCATACTGGACTCTCAGAAAAGCTCCAGGGAGCTTTACTAGAAGTCACGCCCTCATGTCTGGTAAGTCCCGGGTGATTTATTGTTACTTGGACGCCGCTAAACATGCCTTATGCCAGAAACTGGTTCCTTCGCTCATTCTGGAGCCCCTGAGTGACGGGAACTGTGCTATATCCCGCGGCAGTTAAATATGCCGGTGCTCCCGCAGGATCGAGATGGGTACATGTCGCTTGGAACCCTGTTTAAATTGCTTGGCCTAGGCGTTTAGACAGCAAAGCGGGAAGTGTCACATTTTTCGGGCGTCATGAAAAGGCAGAAGAGGAGGATGGAGAGTGATAGAGGAAGCAGAAGCTGCTGTGCCTTGGGAACTATCTGTCCCTAAGCTGTCAATATACATCCTCGTTCGTACTTAGTAAATAACCATAATATTAAGCCGGAACACGATCTGAACAAAGAATGAGATGGTCACGGCCTTACAATCGTTTCTTATAAAGGCGCATGATTTTGAGCATACATAACACGAATTGATTTTCTGAAAATCGGGCTTAGAGGGCAAATAGCAGTACTCAAAGTGTGATTTCCGGGTACTCGGAAAGGTACTGTATGCCGTAGCATATGTTCTTCGTGTCGCGGGAAACCCGATGTATTCGGTGGACGAAACAAAGTGACAGCCAACCCGGCCGAACAAAACATACAAGACACTATGGCAAGCCTTCCCCGCCGCGCTTCTTAGGCATTGACTGCGAGACCAGTTGTGATTGGCTAGAATTGTGACAGATACTGCCCATTTTCTTTGCTGTCAACCAATTTTAAACGCCGCTGATGCCCCGCCGCGGTGGTGCAGTGGTAAGACGCCCGACTACTGTGCCGGAGTACCCGGGCTCGAACCCGACCTCGGCGGCTGCGTTACGATGAAGGCGAAACGACGAGGCGTCGTGTGCTGTGCGATGTCAGCGCACGTTAAAGATCCCCAGGTGGTCGAAATTACTCCGCAGCCCTCCACTACGGCTCCTCTTTCTCTCTTTCCACTTCTATCTTCCTCCCTTCCCTTACGGCGCGGTTGCGGTGTCCACAAAAAAACAAGTGAGACAGTTACCGCGCCTTTCCCTTCCTATAAATAATAATAATAAAAAAAATAATAAAAATAAACGCCGCTGATGCCTACTGTACTGCGTCTATTTCTATGCTCTGTAGTGCGACGTTCGAGAAAGCGCCAAATGAAAGGTGCCGCACGGACGCCGAGATGGAACGCTAGACGGGGTCAGCTTCATATATGTGTGAATCTCCTGATGCCGTCATCACCAGTCATGGCGTCATCATGTGACGTCTATGAACGACTGGAAGCGCCGAACTATTACTATTGGTTAGTGATAGTGAACCATGAAGTGCCCTTTCTGAGTACTTGTTAATGTCTGGTTAATACTAGTCAAACAACCAGTTAGTGATAGTTACGATGACCTCCAAATGCATGGGTTCCTATGGGAATCTGCTTAACTATTTTATTATTAGTCGTAAATGATCATGAAAACATCTTGAAAATGCCTTAAATCACGTGCCGATATCATCCAATATCTATTGCTTAAGTATGAATTCAATAATGATTGTTAAATGCCCATGTAAGGCATGCACTCTAAACGCGGACACAATTGCGGACGACAGCATGAGGTATGAGGTACGCTCGCGGTACGATTACGGGGAGTCGGGCTTCTCGCAGGTCTAGAGTCTCCGCTGTAAAACCTGGCACGACTATATTCCCAATGGCCAGTGAGGTCGGGCTCGCGCTTGACTACGTCAGCAGGATTGTCCCACTCAATCGGAAGCTTGAGACATGTGTACTATGACATCGACGGCCCAGGCAACGCAACATTCAGGTCTGTACTGAGGAAGCGAGAAGCAATTAAGCAGCTTATACGCCCTCTCTAAACAGTAGCAACGTGGCGGCGAGGAGAGCGGTTTAAAACAGCGGTGAGGCGAAGGAGGTGGGCACGCGGTGCAGCGTGCCCACCTCCGTTATTTCAAAGGTCACGTTATTTCAAAGCAGTTGTTACTTGCGGTTTATTCCCTAAATGAATTTCTTTCTACATGAATGTTTGTCTACTCTACATTAAAGTTTCAATAAGGCCCAAACCATTGTGTAATGTAAGAGCGGTTTTGGGCACTGGAACACAAATAAATCTGCGAGCTTTTAAAAACCTTTTCCCCCTTTCCAGAGATTTTATGATGTATTGCTCTTGTTCAGCCTTGCAGTAGTTTTACTTTATTTAAACCGCTTGTTCTCTCTCGGCTTGTTATCAATCAGCAGAACGAACAAGGGTCTTAAGGCAGGTCGAGCGGCTTTTGATTTGGTCACTCGAGCATATGGCGCTTCAGTGCTTCTCTCAGCGTAGTTCGGTACTAACGGGTGGCTAGATCTCGCCTCCTTCATACACCTTTAAAAGAATGCAGCGCAGATCTTGTCCATTCTACTTTTAAAAAATTTCAATCCCTCTTCCTTTCCTCCTAAGTCAGCGAGACTAGCCTATCTCTCAAATGTTTTATTGGCCATTTCAACTTTTTATTTATTGATAATACAGGTTCCTAATTATTGTAGGACAAAATTATGAAAAAGTGGCAACGCAGAAATATGGCGCTAGATATATATGTAGAATACATACAGGATGTGAAAGAAAAATACTGCAACACTTCCATGCCAGCGTCATGATATACAGTGCGCAATATCAAAAACACATAAAACAACAAAAACTGCGACAATACAGTTACAAAATACATAAAAGAAATAAAAAATGAGCCGCATCCAGAGATAAATATATGATCATGATGAAAAAAAGGACAGAATAAGCGATGACAATGGGATCTGGCACACTGTTTCACTCGTGTATTGTGCGGGGAAAAATTAAAGTTTAAAAACATATATTCCGCAGCTATACTGTCTTACTTTCATGCTGTTGCCAACGCCGGGGGACGCAAAGGCAGATTTCTTTATTTACGTTTCATTGATAAATTCGGTTGGAGTTTTAGAATAATAAAGAGGAAAAATATATTTGTAAAAACTTGCGTATGTCAGAAAGCAACGGCCACACCAAACGTTTCACATCATCGGATGAACGGTTCGTGACATCCTAACCTCTTGTCGTGAATTGAGCTGCACGCTTTTGTATTCGCTCTAGCATATCCACATTTTCTTTTTTGATGCCAGGTCACAGGCCACCCACACGTATTTCAGGACAGGGCGAACATTTTTCAAGTACAAGGTTTGTTTTAGCTCCGGTGGAGCGCCTCTGAAGTAGCGTCTTAGGAAATTCAATACCCGGCTAGTTTTTGCCTTTAAGTACCCTACATGAACTCTCCATGACATCATGCTCAAAGAAATAACCCCTAGTATTTGAACTCCGTCACAACAGAAAAGGCCAAGTCATTATGAGGTAATATGTATTTAAAGGCCGCTTATTATTTGTGAACCTTGTCACATTGCAATTAGAGATCACTTAGATCACATTGCGCCTTGTCACATTGCACATTCCATCGCAGGTGCGCTTTATGAGAAGATCCGACTCTGATACAGCCTTACAGGGCGAGATCAGTTTCACAACGTCTGGCGACGCTGGGCGCAACAGCAGCGGCACCCATGTATTTTCTCGTTTAGGCGTTCAGTCATTGGCATACGGGTTTCCACCGAAGTACCGACGATGAAGCAAGCGTTCATGAAGTCGAGTGGAAGGAGCACATTCTAACGGTCCTAGCTGGCCGGCCCTTGCCCCGCCGCGATTGTTGCGTCCGTTTCGCTCCACCGCTCGGCTGAGCGATTCGGCGGCGCTGTGGAGATCGATACTGTTTGTGGGCCGCTGCGGGTACAGCTGTGGCAGTGCGGCCAACTTTGGAGCCTCTGGTCTCGAACAAGGTTTCCTCTGTTAAGCCAGAAAAGCCCTCGGCCGCACCAGGGGTGCCGGTTTGTGGACTGCTACCGAAGAGTATAAAGACGAAGCTGCGAGGCTGGTACTTATTACAAAATCTCTAGCGAAATATGTGCGGCTACTGTGCTGCCCGCATGGGCAAAGCTAGCATCGTGTAACAAACAGGATTAACCCTTCCCCCTAACTTCTCCCTCCAAAACTCCCAAATGCTTGGGCTCAATCTGGAATAAATGTTTAGCAAAGTAAGAACATTGGACGAACAAGAGGATGCCGATGCCGAAGGCTGCTTCTGATTTGCGGAAACCTCGGGCTCAATATGAAGCAAGCAGCACATTAGAAGAAGCATCCCAGTATTACTGTGCTTACCTATACATCCGCGGAAGCTGTTTGCCCATTTGAACATTTACCGTTCTAACCTAATTCGTAATCTATTGGGGAATGTGAATGAAATAATACGGTATTAATACGGTGAATGAAACATTTCTGCAAATATTACTGTATTTCAGGGCAATATGGTTTCAATACTTTGGAACATTTGCTTCAACACCAGTAGCATTAGCGGTACTCTTGCTGAAAAATTGTCAACATCAGCTTTTAAGCAACGTCACCTCCTTATATGACTTCTAACCGTTTATTTTCAGACATGTCAGTTTGATGGTTTTGTTAATGTTGCACTTCAAATAAACCACTTGTTAAAGCACCTAGAGTATTGATTTTAAATCGACGCCGGCTAGATGAACCCTAAAAGGGGATAGGTCAGAAAAATTCACTAGAATATGATAGTCTTGCATTCATTAGCTCTAGCTTCATGCGTCACATGCGAATAGAGATATACCGAAGTGTTTGCTGCTTTTTATTTGCGAAATTTGCGTAGGCTGAGCTAACTGTTAAAACGAAAAATGGTAGTGGGCAGTGGTCCCCATGATGGAAGTTCCATCATGCGATCCTTATTGGCGTCATATATGTATTGTTTTCGTCGATCATCAGTTTGTCGTAACGTACTTTGAACGTGGCGTCCCTTTTCTTGCTAAAAGAGCACAACTCTTTCCGGGCTAATCGAGCATGGGTAGAATATTCTTCACGAACAGGAATGTTTGATTCCTTCAGCTTTGGCCCTGCTGCCAGAATATTTGACTTCATCCTAAAATGTGTCCTTTTGACAACGATCGGACGGTTTTTTTTTAAGCGGCCCATTCGATCCGTATGTACTATATCATCGGCATTTTTTGATAGACCAAGGTGCTGAGAGCAGAAAGAGATTACATGCTCCTCTGATTGCTCCCAGGTTTCACCGGTCGCATCTATGATAACAAAATGAACACGTTCGACCTGCACAAGCGATTTCTGTGTCATCGCACTTTTCTGGCAGGATTTTTATTTGGGATGAAAATCTGGTTATTTCATTGTTCAAACATGGCTGTGAAGTTTTTCCGCTGGGTTGACTTGTGTGTACTATATTTTCTGAAGCATCAACCCTCAGGGAAAGAGTGCTAACGTGATTTTCAATGCTAGTCTGGGCCCTACGGACGTTTGAAATCTAGTGAGTACAGTGTTCTGTGAATTTTCAAGACGCGCTATCGCCTCAGCGATTGATTGTAGGGCCACTGGTGTGTCGGTACTACAGTGTCTACGGTTCAGTTCAACGTCGCCAGACAGAACAAGCAAAAGGTGAACAACATAAGCATTGATGCAATATGAGCAGGTTTGATACATCAATGTGCTGTAAGATTCAATAAACGTAAGTGGACATGACACCGCGAATAAATACGGATTGTTTGTACGGGTACAATAAGCATGCGGTAAATAATTCACCTGCACAGAGAGCGGTGAGAGCCTTACCGTGTTTTATTCAGTGACGCACCCCAAGTGGCGCCGACGCAGTCGTAGATTAAGTAGGTATTTCGTGTTGATCATTGCAGGCGGTTGCCAGATGAGAGTCTCATTCCAGATGGGAAACGGCGGGAAAGCGCCAGCTTCTTCGATGTCGTTGATCAGAGGCGAAGGGTGGTGTGGCTTGAGGGGGCAGTGTTCATCGGATTGCAGCAAGTCGGCGAAACAAGAGGGCAGCGTGGAGACGGTCCATATCAGGGCAGCTTGCACAGATAGCCATGCAAGTATGACCGTGCTTGATGCGGTGATGGGTACTCTATATGTTCCGAGTGTTCCGAGCATTTTTTATCACCTAGTATGAATATGATCAATACTAGAGTATCCTTGCCGAAAACTTGATTGATATTTTGCTTGATTGAACTCTAAGATTTCCATGATTCTGTTTGCGACTACCTTAGTGAACACCTTATATAAAACAGGTCGTAAGCTGATTGGCCTGTAATTTTTCATGTACTTAGCCATTACAAATTTTGGAAAACTTGTTACGCCACACTGCCTATCAGTCCCTGGCACTAAACATTTTGGAGCTCCTAGCATCTGCCCAGCTGCAAGGACACAGGATATTGTTTCAATGGATCCCTGCCCACTGCGGGCTCCATGGGAATGAACTGGTCGATGTCAAAGCAAAAAGAGCCCTCATCAATGGCCTCCAAACAGCTGTGTCTTTTTCAAGAGCGGACACGACGTGCCTTCTTACGAGTTGTATGAAGAATGCTACAGCAGCTTACTGGGACCAGTCGGACGCCCGACACATCCGTCTAAGAAGAGTCGATGAAACATCAAAATTTTATGTTCCGTGTGATATTCCGCGTCATCAGGCATGCTTACTACATAGACTTCGTTTAAACGTGGCTTTCACGCACAAGTACTTACATTTAATTGGTCAGATGGACTCGCCGGAATGTTCAACTTGTGGCATCCCAGAGACTGTGGACCATATATTATTGGTGTGCCCAGGGTATGCGTGCGAAAGAAGTGTGCTAGCCGCTTCCTTGAAGCGTTTAGACAAGATTCCTCTGTCGGAGGAACTGCTGCTGGGCGCTTGGCAGAACGAGGCGAAGGGTGTCCAGGCAGTGCGTGCTCTTTGCCGTTTTTTGTGCGCCAATGGACTTGATTCGCGCTTGTAAAACAAGCTACTGTGTCTGTATATGTATTTCATATGCCTTCACCAACATCGTCACCCATCATGACCTTTCTTCTCTCCTTCCCCTTCCCCAGTGCAGAGTAGCAGGGGAGATTTATATTATTCCGGCCAACCTCTCTGACTTTTCCTGTCAATCCATTAAAGAACCCCAGGTGGTCGAAATTTCCGGTGTCCTCCACTACGGCGACTCTCATAGCCTAAGTTGCTTTGGGACGTTAAACCCCACAAACCAACCAACCAACCAACCTATTCCCCTTTCATATGAATTAAGATAATGCTAGATGTCTTCCATGACTCCCGTACTGACGATGACAACAGGCGTTGCGTATGCAGAGTGTGGGTGTCGAGTTGTTCTTTCCCGACACCCCTTCGTCCTTCAACAAATCAGTAGCAGCTTTGCTCCTTTTCATTGTTTCTAAAGCTTTTGTAGCCTCACCCTTCATCACTGGCGGAACGTCTGCCTAGTTTTCACAACTGCCTGTTTCTTAACTGATCTCACTACTTCAGCTACTATATAAATCAGTATAAACCTCCTCGGCTACTTTGAATATCCTGTGGTTTTTCGTGATGACATTACCCACTTTATCTTTTAGCGCATACATCTCATTTTTGCCTTTGCCCAATTTTCTCTCCACAACGTTAAGGCTATCCCCCTTCTTTAGAGCATGCTCATTTTTTCCTATTTTATTCCCCCTTATCTAGGCCACTTGTCGCTTATTCATTAGCTTTGATAATCTCTGCCAGTTCTATATCCTTAGTCTTCTGTCGCCGGTTGTCGTCTAGTTTTCGCTTCTTTTTTAGCATTGATATCTCTGCCAGTTCTATCCTTAGCCTTCGGTCGGTTGGAATGTAGGCTTTCAAATTATAGCGTTTCTTATTTATATATATCACCTCCTTAGATAGTTTAGAAGAGCACAAATACTTTAATTATATCCGTCAGTAAGAGTACAAGGTGATCTGATGAAATAATGAGAGAATATATACACTTTATACGGTCACAATATATGAAACACTTCACGCCATCCAAACTGCATATTTTATTATATTGTAAAGGCTGGAAAAGCTGCACTTTACTAACCTCTTCTCGGTTGGTCGGCGACACTGAACTAGACATATCTTAGGGTTTTTTCTCTCTCTGGTGGTCTGAAACTTTCATATAAATGAAATATTTTCTTCATTCTTGCGCACTCTTTGTCTTATGTTGCACTCCTATTCTCAAAGCGGAAACAATGCATCTATTTTTTGTTTGAATTTAGTTGATGTTCTTAACGCCCAAATCAATTGGGACTATGAAAGAGGCCGTAGTAGAGGGCTCGAAAATTTTAGACCAACTCGAAATCTTTAACGTGCAGTCACATCGCA